>NC_133651.1:131043659-131364989 GCF_009905375.1 Apium graveolens
ACAGTCAAGCATTTAAGTTTAATCTTTTCAAGCTCAATTACCTGATTCTCTAACACAGCATTCCTATCACTTAAAAACACATTATTCTCTTTGATCCTAGTGTTTTCTTTAGCTAGTGATTTAAGGGAAACACGCAAATGATATAATTCATTGGACATATCATTTATGGCTTCATTGCATTCATGTTTAGAAAGCTGAGAGAGATCAGTAGTAATTACCTGGTTGCTTGATGAACTAGTTTCATTTTCATCAGAATTAGCCATCAGGGCTAGGTTGACATATTCCACATCATCATCTTCATTGACCCCATCTGCTGCCCAATCATCTTGAGTGAGAAAAGCTCTTTCCTTTTATTTGAGCAGATCAAAATACTTCTTTTTGTAATCAACTTGCTCAAATTTCTTTTTATCAGAGGTTGGCTTCCTACACTCACTTGCAAAGTGTCCACTCATGCCACAGTTATAACATTTGAACTTGGATTTGTCCACCATGTTTTTGTTTGGCTTAGTGAATTTTGTATTTTTCCTGAACTTCATCTTTGCAAACCTCCTGGACAGAAAAGCCAGATGTTCACCAATATCATCAGAGTCATCCTGACTGGAATTGTCTTCATCCTCAGCTACTTGCTCTTTACCCTTGCTTGATTCTGATTTGCTTGTGCCAATTTTGAGATTTGGCATTGTCTTTTCTTCATTCCTGGCTTCAACCTTCTCACTGTCAGCTACAAGTGCAACTGATCCTCCTTTTCTCTTTCCCTTTTCCAACAGCTCATCTTGCTCCATCTCAAGTTCATAAGTCTTCAAAATTCCATATAATCTTTCAAGTGTGAAGTCCTTATAATCTTGAGAATTTCTTAGAGAAACAGTCATGGGCTTCCATTCCTTAGGTAGAGACCTTAGAAATTTTAAATTGGAGTCCTTGACTTGGTACACTCTCCCATACAGCTTCAATCCATTCAACAGTTTCTGAAATCTGTTGAAGGTATCATTCAATGATTCTCCTTCTTCAAAGTGAAAATATTCATACTGTTGAATGAGAAGCTGCATTTTGTTTTCTCTAACTTGCTCAGTGCCTTCACAGATAAGCTGCACAGTATCCCAAATTTCCTTAGCAGTTTGGCTGTTGATGACATTGTCAAACATATCTTGATCCAGGCCATTAAACAGAATGTTCATGGCTTTCTTTTCCTTGTGGACCTCTTCAATATCTTCAACAGTCCATTCTGCCTTTGGCTTGGGAATAGACTGTCCAACAGCAACTGTTGCAGTAGCAGTTGTGGCCACCTTGTGTGGGATGTGAGGACCATTTTCAATGCAGTTGATATAGCTTTCATCGTGCGAGAGAAGATGTAAGTGCATCTTCACCTTCCAGTGATGGTTGTTATCTCTTTCCAGGATTGGAATCTTTACACCAATATCCTTCTTACTCATGATGTTAGCAGAATAGATCTTTAAACTCTTTATATGTTAAGAGCTTGCTCTGATACCAATTTTTATTCCCAGTGGGCTAACAATGAGATTTACAGAAGGGGGGTTGAATGTAAATCTCAAAACTTTTTTAAGTTTTGAGTAGTTTCTAAGGCTAAGTGTTTAAGTGAACAAATGTGTGTGAATTGCTTAAAGCTGATACAGACAGATATATATTCAAACACAAATGTAAAGAACACAAAGAACTTAAAAACTTTTCTGGTGGATTTTTTGTTCCACCAGAGATGTGTTATTTCAGAAAATCTGTGATTCAAAGAATTAAATCACAGCTGCTTCCTAGTACAAACTAGATGATTTTCTCTCTGGATATTTCTAAACAGCTCAGGAAAATTCTTATCTAATTACTAGTTGCTACTTGGTTTATATATCACCAAGTTTACAAGTGAAGACAGAACTGTAAAATACAATTAAAAAGATTTTTCACATGTTTCTTCTTCATTTCTCTATCCAATGCAATCTAGGATAATATGTGAATCTTTGAATACTTCCTTGTTTGCATCAGAATGGAAATGCTGCATTTTCTTGATTCCTCCTAGAGGTTTCCACATTCCAGTTTGTCTCTGTCAACCCATGTGCCTCTGTCAGCTTGTGAATTGTCACTATCAACTGCTAATGAACTAAGCATCCGTTGAAGCTTTCATCCATTGATGCCTTATCCGTTGAGACTTTATCTGTTGAAGCTTTATCCGTTGATGCATTATCAGTTGAAGTCTTTATCCGTTGAAGCGCTTATCCGTTGATGGATATTATCCGTTGAAGCATTAGAGACATCCGTTGAAGCTTTGTTTCTTATCCGTTGAAGGTCTTCAATATCTGTTGATACTTCTTCACTTATACAAAATTACAAGGCATGAAATACTTACAATTAGCCCTCCTGTTTGCATATCCATTAGTAGTCAACATGACTAATAATTCCCTACAACATCTAAGAATAACAACTTGAATCCAGAGAATGAAATGTGCTACAATTCTAAACTTATTGCTAAGTAAAGCTACTCCTTCAACGGATAACCAAGATGGTCTTATCCATTGAGGTTACAAACACTAGATTTCTACTTAAGTGTTTTTTTAACTTATCATCAAACTAATACACATATTCCTAACAGTTATTTATGCGAAAACTCAAAAACTTAGTATCATGGCAAGCATGGAATTTATGCAAAAGATAGTAAAACAACTTTTCACAACACAACAGTATATGGAGTTGGGTTCGTAAACTTACCTGGGTACTTTGAGGTGGAGGATGCTCTAGGGTCTGCTCGGAAATCTATAATCATAAACATATATCATTTCGTTAGATTCCGTTCTTATTTATGGCGACTCATACATACGCGCTACTTATTAATCGTTCTCGCAACTCATTTTATATTATTCCTTTAAGTACTCATTCATGTCACGGTCGCTTTATTTTCGAAATACTTTATGTCCGTTTACATTTTCATCGTCGGCTCCGCTTATGATTTCTAACGGTTTTCTAATCGCGCGGTCTCGGTTCCGATAATTTTATAAAATCGAAAATTCCTTATTTTCACTTGAAATTTTTATAAAAGTTAAGAAACTCTATTTACTACTCTCTGTAAAAATTTCATGATTTATGAATATTTTTAAGTCGATCATTTCTATTCCCAAAGTTCGTAATTTGTAGCAGTTTTGTCGCTTAAATCACTTTTACTAAAATGGTCATAACTTTTGATCCGTAAATCGGAATCAAGCGATTCAAGCACCTAAATGATTCTTATAAAATTTTATATCATAATAAAGTTTTCAAGAAAATATATTTTATATATTGGGGAACTATTGAAGAAACCTAATGTTGAGTTTTGTTTGTTTTAGCGAGATTACAATTACGATCCGAGTTTCGTTCTACCAACAATCATCGAATCATCATCTCAAAACTAACTCTTCTCAAGAACATCATGTTCTTGAGGCAAAAATTATCAACCTTAGAACTTATTAAATAAACAACAAGATTATAACAAATCAACCACTAAAACTAAGTTTATAACTAGGGCTTCAAGAGTTCTTGAAACTTAAACCTTAAATAAAGATGGGTCAAAGAATTATATCTTTTTTGAAAGCTTGAGATGTGTTATTGTTAGTCCCTAACAATGCAACAAGAATTACAGAAGGGGGTGGAATGGAATTCTTGAAACTTTTTCTGAATTATAAAATGTTCCAACTCAAAATATATATGTGAGTGTTTTGATTTGGAAAGTGCGGAATGATAAGTTAAAATGAATCAAAACACAAAGTAATAAGAACATAAGTCTTTAAAACTTTCTGGTGGATTTGAATGTATCCACCAGATATATATGTATATATATATATCGGGAGAACCCCGTAAAGCTTGAATAGCTCACAGCTGCTTACAAATAAGAACAACTAAACTTACAGAGAAATGCTAAAGGATACAGCTTACAATTGTTTCTCTGAGAAATGTATTGCTTAGTCTTTTTTTGTTCTACTTACTACTCTTAGTTTATATATCACCAAGATTACACAGTAATAAGACAAGATAATAAAACAAAACCTATCAAGTCTAATACTATGTTGCTTCATTACTCTATTTCAGCATCTTTGAATATCTTCATAATAGCATGGAAATGGCAATGCTTCTTTGTTCTCAAAAACCCAGTTGAATAGGCTGCCACATTCCTTTTGTAAACACTCGACGCATGTGACTGTGTTGTCACTGTTAACAGATGTTTGAATTGATCATCTGTCGGGTACATGATTATCATCCGCCGGGTTGCCTTGTTGATCATCCGTCGGGTAGCTTTGTTGATCATCCGTCGGGTAGCTATTTGGCACTTGACTTTATTTCATTTATGCAGAATTACAAGACATCTTATATTTATAATTAATCAACCTATTCTGCATATGTAATTAAAGTCAACATGACTTATATGCTACTACAGAATCTATACAAAGGTGTTTGCAGAAATGTGCTTCATGACTTATTGTTACATAAGCTACTCACTCGATGGATGTCAAATCATCATTCGTCGGGACTATGTTGAGTCATCCGTCGGGACTATATTTGATCATTCGTCGAGTGCTACATTTTTCACTAAGTTAAATCTACTAAGGTGTTTTGTTAATGAAATCATCAAGTTCACAACATATACCTAACAATCTCCCCCAATTTATGCATACTAGAATTGTAGTCATAAATTAAGAGAAACTTGATGATAACAAAAAACCCAAAAAAATACAAATTTAAATGGTAGTAGATAAAACTGAAAAGTGCTGCAATAATCACTTGAAAAATTTACAAGGTAAAGTGTACAAAGATTTTCTCACAGTCTTTTTCAAGGTGCTCATCTAGTTTGAGCAAATTGCTCTATTTCCTTGATGATCTGGATCTCTTCCCAAGCTTCCTATTATTTTCATCTATCTGATTTTGGAGCTATCTGTGGAACTCAAGTTCATCAAATTCTGAGAGATTTAGCATTCCTTGCATTTCCATAAGAGTCTCATTGCTAGAGATGCTCAACTGGTCTTCTAATCTGAAGAATCTTCTAACTCCCTTATCATCCATGAATTCCATCAGCCAGTAGGGCCTTAGATGCACTCTACTTCTAGTGTAAGGAATAGTTAGAGTCTTTGGGAGTGCATCTTTGGCTCTAACACTCCTCAGTTCTTCAATCTTCTTTAAAACTAGTCTTTTAGCTGTCACATTGAATCCAAAGTTCTTCTTGAAGGATGAATAAACTTTTATCAGCACATATTGGCTCTCTTGAAGAATCATGTGAAGTGGCCATTGTATCTTTTTTCCTCCCTTGTACTTGAATACTAACCTTTCAGGTAGATTCATGTAAGCATCAATCCCTCTAACTTCTTCCAATTTATCTAGATAGAGGTTTAGATCTGAGAATTCCTTGATGTCACAGATCTACATGATATCTCCCTTGTTGACTTTAGTTTGAGCTTTGATTAGGGACTTGGATTTGAGAGTTGAGGGCTTCACTTTCTTGACTGCTCTGGTCTTTGTCTTCTTTGGCTTCATGAAGTGAGGTAGATTGAGTTCAGGAATTGGTAGACTATCCCATTCTATTGGCTCATCCTTTGGAATGATAGGTTCACCATGGAAATTCTTGGATAGATCTATCTTGAATTCTTCATGTGCCATAGAGGGCATGGATGTTTGAGTTGTTGTAGAGGTAGACTTTTTAGGAAACTGATCTTCCAATTCCTTTTTATCAAAGTTCACTTTTCTCTTTGCATGAAGTTTGTATTTAAACCTTTTTCTCTACTGTGATTCTTCTTGCATTTTCAGCTCCTTAGATTCAGTGGTTTCAGATGATTGTTCAGGAATTTGTTGTGTAGGTTTCACAGCTTGCAGTTTGGCCAAGATAGCAGCTTGTTCCTTCTTTTGTTTGACCTTTTTAGCATCTAGAGCAGCTTGCTTCTTTTCTTGCTTCAATCTTGCCTTTTCTTCTCTTTTTGCTTCAGAAAATTGAGGGTGTCTAGCCACCACACAAATTTCCTTTCCATTCCTGAAAACCTTAGCAATTCTTCTTTTCAATGTTGAATCAGCTGGATCCTTGTAGAATGCAATAGATCTTGATAACAGTTTTTTCTCATCAGGCTTTAGTGTCTCATACATTGTGTCCAAAGGATTCTTTAGAGAAGATTTTGAATAGTTCACCTTTGGCTTCAAGATTAGTTCAGCCTTTGGAGTTTGATGCAGGATGGCTGGCCTCTTTCCAGATTATTCATGCTCATATCATTCACAGAGATTTGCCTGACTTGAGAGTGATGAATGGCTGATTTTTCTGGCTTATTTGTTAGACCAAACCTCTTTTGAATATCCTCATCAATCTTCTCCCAGATGATTGGACTCAACTGCTTCTTTTCAGCCGCTCTCAATGTGGCCGCTGCATCATTTATCAGATCAATGCAGTCCTTAGCTGGTGGCTTTGTGAAAGTAATTGTAGGCATAATTACTTTGCTAACTTGAATTTAAGTTGTTTATCCCCCTCACTTGAGCCTTTCTCCCCCTTTTGTTATCATCAAGTTGTGTGGGAGGGAGTTGAAAAATCCATCAACTGTTGGAGTAGTGCAGTCTGAGTTTCTTGATTGTTAAGTATCTGGGCCATTGACTTCTCTACAACAGATAATCTTGAGTCCATGGCCTCAACTTTCCTATTGAGATCAGCCTCCTTTCTTAGCTTTTGAATAATTTCAGTCATGGTGGTTGCAGGAAGTCTAGCATCCAACCTTTCTATGACATCTTGCTTTACTTCAGAAATTTCTTGCTTGATTGCATCCACACTCTAACTGTGTTGGAGGGCTTGAATTTTATGTAGCTAGAGTGCTTTAAGATGTGTTGTGAGTAGATTCTTTGTGCTGGCATTAGAAGATGTCTGAATGGCTGCTTGAGTGTCATGAATTAGCTTGAATAGTGTTGATTGGAGATGTAAGTAGGAACATTCTTTTGTTAGCATCTAGGCAGGAACATCTGCATCTCCCCCTATGCTCATGCTATCTTCCTCATCATCTCCACCAACATCCCCAAAAGAAGTTTCATCCAGTTCAAAATCATTGCCAATGTTGGAAGGCATAGCAGTGATTGCATCCTTTGCTCTCTGTAAAGATTGTGTAGTATGCACCAAGTTCAGCAATCTTTCAGCCTCCTCATTGCCCTGTACAACTAGAGTTTGGTAAGCTATAACAGGGTGAGTAAATGTCTCAGCATCTAGGGAAATAGAATCTATAACATCTTGATATTCTTGCTGAAATAGCCTTTTCCTTTCTGCATCACTGACATTCATTGAATCAGTTGTAATGGTTTCCATCCTTATCACTCCTGTACCTGCATTTCTCTCATGATCTCTCTTTTATTGCATCAAGGTCTCACCTTGGCTCCCAACCCTTACACCCTCACCTTCACCATCTAAGGTGGGACTCCTCACACTCACTTTTGCCAGTCCTGAAGAAATGGACTGCATTGGTTCACTCTTTTCCTCTCCTTTTTCTTGGGAGCAATCCAGACTCTCACTTATTTCACTCCCTTCCCTCAGTCCTAGGAGTGATTGCACTACTACTAAGTCTTCCGCACTTGTAATAATTGATGAAATTTGAAGCTGTGCAGAGATACTCGACAGATAAGGAATATCCGTCGGGTTTTAGCAGTTTGACTATCTGACGGATAACTGTTGTTAAGCTTATCCGTCGGGATACAATCACTACTCGACGGATGAAAGATATCCATCGGGATAGAAGAAATAGTTGAGTTTGGAGTGGAGACTATTGTGGACTCTGTGCAGATTGATGAAAAATTTGGCACAAATGTCTCAATAGTCTCAGAAAGAAATGGCAAGTGAGCCAACAAATCATCTAGAAGATGATGCTCACTTGCTTGGATTTTTGGCTTCTCCAAGAGAGTTAAAGATGGAGAATTTGGAAGTGATGTGTTTATCATGTCAACATCCAAAGAGTGTGTGGGAGAATTTGGTGTTTCAGGTGCTTCAATTATTAGAGATTTTGGCTGTGACTCCACATTTATTGGAGCCACATCAACCTGACTTTGAGAAGTTGCAGTGACTGTATCTTTAGCACCAGTTTGCACAGTATGTGAACCCTGTACATCCCTAAGGGTTTTTGATTTCTTCTTTCTAGTGTAAGTTTGGGGTGAGCTTGTGTTCCTTACCCTTTTGGCCTGTGCTCTTGGCTGAGAGCTTCTTTTAATGGTAACATCCTTTTGGGAGGATGAAACCAGTAATGAGCTAATGTCCTTATTAAGCACTGCAGTTTATTGGGAAACTGCAGCGTGGCTAGGCTGGGAAACACTCACCTCTCCAACCTTATCCTTAGGGTTTCTTTGATGTTCACCCTGTCCCTCACCTTTCTTACCCACCTTCACACTCCCCTCTTTAGGTTTGGTGGATTTTACAACTGGCATCTTTTGAGAGACACCAGAGGGGGCTTTCTTTGTCTTTGTTTTTGAAATTTTGGATTTGGTAGCTTGGGTAGGCAACTGTTGGGTCAATGACACAGTTGCCATAGCTACACTAGAATACAAAGAAGTTTGTGAGGTTGGAAGAGTAGAGACAGTGGAAATTACCTCACTTACCTGAAGTGCTTCCATTACAGGGAAGTAGAAGAGTGGCACCTCTTTGTGATGGTTTGCCCTGTTCAAAACTGCAATGATTCTCCCTTCTTGAACCCAGCAATCTAACTTGTTGGTTGGGTTCTCAAGCACAATATCCTCAGAGAGGTGGTTAGCAAGCATCATTAAAAATCTAGCATAATAAATATTTTTACCCTTCTTATTCAGCTACCCTAACTTAAACCCCAACTCAAATATGACTAGATCACTAATGTTGAAAAATTTATTAGTTACTAGCATGTAAAGCATGTTGAGCATAGAGATAGTAACTGAATCAAAATTGCTAATTTTACCAGAAAATACTTTAGTGACTACATCACACAGATAACTCTATTCCTTCGTAAGACCCAATCTCCTAATTTCACTTAATTTAGAAGTAGAGAGTGCATAGCCCATGGAATTAAGCATATTAACAATATCAGTGTCTGTGTGTGGACTAGTGACAGTATTATCAGGAAACTTGAAGCATGCTTTAACAATATCACTATCAACAAAGAATTCCTTACCTTTAATGGTGAAAGTGATAGTCTTATCAGTTGAGTTGTACACTGCAGTCGTCCACATTTCTTCAACAACCTCACAGTAGATGGTGGGTGATTCCAGCATGGCATAGTTGAGTTTGCAGTTCTTCACAAAATCCATCATTTTGTGGTAGTCGCCAGACTACTGAATCCCCTTGTTCACAAAAGCCATGAAGTTGTTCTTCTCATGGATAAATCCAGTTTGTGACATGATTTTAACGACTGGTGCCATTGTTAGAGAGTGAAAGTTGCAGAGAGAGAGATGATAATTGCTTTTGAGAAAGAGAGAAGTTAGAGCAGATGAATTGAGAATGATAAAAGAAAAGAAATGAAAATGAATTATGCTTTTATACTATCTCAAAAAATAACTGTCAAAAATAATAAAGTAAAATAAAGTGACCAATAAAAATTGCCCAAAATAGCCGTTTAAAAATAAACTGTAAAAATTCCATTACTTATCCATCGTGTTATGCTTACAAACTGTAAGCATACTCGATGGATAATGTTCAGAAAATTAACGGCTAGGATTTAGATAATTCGATGGATGAGGATAAACAGTTATCCGTCGAGACATAAAATATTCTAAAAAAATAATTGATTTTATTAACAAATTGTATACCGACGGATGATCAAACTCGATGGCTAATGATCATCTGTCGGGATGTAAATTTTGACTTAGCCAAAATTTCATCCAACACTGAAAAATCAATTAATTTTCTGGCTACATTACAACTTGCAAATTATCTGAAAAGATTCAAAAGTAATTAAGCATACCTAACTCACTTACCAGCCTTGAAAAGGTGGATTCATCCAGTAGCTAGGTAAATATATCTGCAAGCTGTTTTTTACTTGGAACAAAATGTAGTTCCACAGTACCATTCATCACATGTTCCCTTATGAAGTGGTACTTGATGTCTATATTCTTTGTTCTTGAGTGTTGTACTGGATTTTCAGTGATGGCAATTGCACTTGTGTTATCACAGAAAATAGGAATCATTTCCACTTGCAAACTATAGTCTAGCAATTGGTTTTTCATCCACAAAATTTGTGCACAGCAACTGCCAGAAGCAATATATTCAGCTTCAGCTGTAGAAGTAGAAACTAAATTTTGCTTTTTACTGAACCAGGACACAAGCTTGTTTCCTAGAAATTGACAGGTTCATGTTATACTTTTTCTATCAATTCTGCAACCTGCATAATCTGCATCTGAATAACCAGTTAGATCAAAACCAAAATCTCTAGGGTACCAAATGCCAAGTTTTGGTGTTCCCTTGAGATATCTGAAGATTCTCTTAATAGCTACTAAGTGAGATTCTCTAGGATCAGCCTGAAATCTAGCACAAAGACATATAGCAAATATTATATCTGGCCTACTAGCTGTTAAGTACAGAAGTGAGCCAACCATGCCCCTATAACTTGAAATATCCACAGACTTTTCAATAGTGTTTAATTCAAGCTTAGTTGCAGTGGCCATGAGATTTTTTGCAGATGTGCAATCCATTAGATCAAACTTCTTTAGCAGATCATAAATGTATTTAGTTTGACTAATGAATATTTCATCACTAATTTGCTTAACTTGCAAACCAAGAAAGTAAGTTAGTTCTCCCATCATGCTCATTTCATACTTACTTTGCATCAATTTGGCAAACTTTTTGTAAAGTTTTTCATCTGTAGAGCCAAAAATAATGTCATCTACATTGAACAAGTATGGTAAAGCCATTAACATTTCTAAAGAATAAAGTTTTGTCAACATTACCTCTAGTGAAGTGATTCTCTAAAAGAAACTTTGACAAAGTGTCATACCAGGCTCTAGGTGCTTGTTTCAGTCCATAAAGTGCTTTCAAAAGATAGTAGACATATTCTGGTAAATTTGGATCTTCAAAACCAGGAGGTTGACTGACATAGACTTCCTCCTCTAAATCTTCATTCAGAAAGGCACTTTTGACATCCATTTGATAGACCTTGAAATTGGCATGGACTGCATAGGCTAAGAAGATTTTGATGGCTTCAAGTCTTGCAACATGAGCAAAGGTTTCATCAAAATCTATTCCTTCTTGTTGACAATAGCCCTTAGCAACCAATCTAGCTTTGTTCCTGACTACTATGCCATTTTCATCCATTTTGTTTCTGAATACCCATATATAGACATTCTTCTTGAGTTGCTCTCCTTGTTTGAACTCTAGAAGATACATCACCAATGATGAGCTCAAAGGGGTAATCCTTTGTCCATTTCCTTTGTTGAGGTAGATTAGCTCTAGATGTAGAGGCCTCATTGTTGTCTTGATGTGTGATTGAGTTTTGATTATTAGAAACTCCTCCTGAGTTTATGGATCTTTGATTTGAGAAAGGGGAACTTTCTGTAAGTGATCTATTCTGACTTTCAGCTTCTTTTGATGACCCGACGGATGGTGAATTTTGAGTACCGACGGATGAAGCTGGTTGTCTCCCGACGGATAAAGCAGATTGTCTCCCGACGGATAAAGCATTTTGTAACTCGACAGATGTTAAATTTTGTGCTTCATTGGTAGTAGATTTTTCTGTATTATCCTTTGATACTGTTTCTTGATGACTTTCATCATCACTGTCATCACTAACCATCTCCACATTGTCAAATTTGAGGCTCTCATGGTAATCTCCATCTCGTAGTCCTTCAATCTTTTTATCATCAAAACACAACATGTATTGATTCCACAACAATGTTGGTTCTCAGATTGTAGACTCTATCTGCTTTACCAACAGCATATCCAACAAAAATTCCTTCATCTGCTTTAGCATCAAACTTCCCATTCTAATCAGTTTGATTTCTCAAGATATAATATTTGCAGCCAAATACATGAAGAAAATTTAGAGTTGGCTTGTTGTTCTTGAACAATTGGTAGGGAGTCATGCATTTTGCTTGATTAACCAGAGAAATATTCTGAGTGTAGCATGCAATATTTACAGCTTCAGCCCAAAAATATGTTGGTAACTTAGATTCTTCAAGCATTGTCCTTGCAGCTTCAATAAGTGATCTATTCTTCCTTTCTACTACTCCATTTTGTTGTGGAGTTCTTGATGTTGAAAACTCATGCAAAATCCCATTTTCTTCATAAAATGCTCTCATGACAGAATTCTTGAACTCAGTTCCATTGTCACTCCTAATTCTTCTAACTTTGAAATCAGAATGATTGTTGACTTGCCTTATGTGATTGGTGATGATTTCACTAGCCTCATCTTTAGACCTAAGGAAATATGTCCAAGCGAACTTTGAGAAATCATCTACAATTACTAGGCAAAATCTTTTTCTAGAGATGGACAACACATTGACTGGTCCAAATAAATCCGTGTGCAGCAGTTGCAAAGGTTCTTCAATTGTTGAATCAAGCTTCTTTCTGAATGATGTTTTGATATGTTTACCCTTTTGGCAGGCATCACACAGTCCATCCTTAGAAAACTCCACTTGAGGAATACCTCTAACCAGTTCTTTCTTTATAAGCTCATTCATGGTCTTGAAGTTTAGATGGGATAGCTTCTTGTGCCATAGCCAACTTTCATCTTGACTTGCTTTACTTCTGCATTTGATGAGTTGAAGTCATCTAGGTACACATTTCCTTTTCTCACTCCAGTGAGAACCACTTTGTTGCTCCTCTTGTTTGTCACAACATAGGCTTCTGAGTTGAAGGTTACTGAATTGCCTTTATCACAAAGCTGGCTGATACTGAACAAATTGTTCTTGAGACCATCCACTAAGGCAACCTCCTCAATGATGACATTATCTTTTGAAATCAAGCCATATCCCACAGTATAACCCTTGTTGTCATCTCCAAAAGTAATACTTAGGCCAGTTCTCTCCTTGAACTCTGTAAATAGGGTAGAATCACCAGTCATGTGTCTTGAACACCCACTATCCAAGTAGCACAGCTTCTTTCTATTTCCCTGCACACATCAAAATCAAATCAAGTTGATTTTGGTACCTCGGTTTCCTTGGGTCCTGCCTTGTTAGCTTTCTTCTTCTGTTTCTTAGGTTTGATCTCATTTGACTTGGGGATATCAGATTCATCCTTAGTCATCTGAGTTGGACCTTTGAAACCATTCATTAAAATAGAATTATCATGCACATTTTGATTAACAGGAAATGGCATGCTATTAGCAAACATGTTATTCCAGTAGGGCATGCTAAATGATATTTGAGGCATACTAAATGCAGCATAATAAGGATTAGGTGCAAATGGCATATTAGAAAATTGTGCATTCATATTTTGTGTAGACATAGCATTCATAGGCATAGAAGGCATGGCATTCATGTTAGGAAAAGGGGAGGGTAGAGACATAGGAGTAGGCATGACAAGTTTGTAATTAACAGACAAATGATTAGCACTACCACACTTAACACAGATTTTTCTAGGAGCATATGTATCAGGTGTGTAGTTGCTATGTTTGTTAATGCCTACTTTCCCATTTCTATTGTTTTTCCTTTTAGCCTTTGTTTTAACCTCAATCTTTTCTAGTTTGTCATTCAATTGCTTGATAGACAGATGACCAACATTCACTTTCTTCTCCATCTTCACTTGACTAGATTCTCCTGTAATGAAGTTTTTGGAAACTGATCCATATTTTTCATTTAACGTGGCAAGTTTGGATTTACTCACAGGTTTGCTCACAACCGACGGATGAGGATTTATGTCACTCGGCGGATAATCCTTTTGGTTATCCGACGGATGACTCTATTCATCCGTCGAGTCTACATCTGTTAACAATCCTTCAACCAAATTGGATTCCAGCTTCTCCTTATTCTTCTTCCAGGCTGCATCACAAAAGGACTAAATACCTTGAACTTTGGTGATTTGAGCATGAACATCTCTAGATGTTTTCCATGCCTTAATCACCTCCTGTTCTCGTTCAAGCTGCTTCTTCAAAATCTCTTCTTTCTTCAAGGACTCAGTTAACTCATCCTTAGCTATCTTACACTCAATTCTCAATTTTTCAAATTCAATAAACTGAGACTCTAGCACATTATTCCTCTCACTCAAAAACAAATTATTTTCTTTAATTTTAGCATTTTCCTTAGTGAGAGACTTAAGTGTAACACGCAAATGATATAATTATGTAGACAAGTCATTGATAGCATCATTACACTCAGCTTTAGATAAATGTGCTAGGTTAGTAGTGATTACCTGATTACTTGAAGAACTTGTCTCTGTTTCGTTAGACTTGGCCATTAGGGCTAGATTGACATAGCTGACATCCTCATCCTCATCTAGACCATCTGATGCCCAGTCATTTTCTTGTGTAATGAAAGCCCTTTCCTTTTGTTTGAGCAAGTCAAAATACTTTTGTTTATAATCCACAGACTCAAACTTCTTCTTGCTGGAATCTGACTTTCTACACTCATTGGCAAAGTGCCCTGCCAAGCCACATTTGAAACATTTGAATTTTGATTTATCCATCATCTTTCTATTTGGGTTAGCTGCTCCAAAGTTCTTTTTGAACTTGAGCTTGGCAAATCTTCTGGAAAGAAATGCTAGATGTTCATCAATGTCATCCATATCATCTTGGCTCAAAGGATCTTCATTTTCTGCTACCAGTCTCTTGCCCTTGTTTTCAAAAACCTTTGAAGTAGACTCGGCAGCTTCTAATTTCACCTCCTTCTCTTTCTCTAACTCAGCAACCAGTGCAATGGACCCTTCTTTCTTTCTCCCTTTCTCCATTCTTTCATCTTGCTCTATTTCAAGCTCATAAGTCTTTAGAATGCCATACAGTCTCTCTAGTGTAAACTCCTTGTATTCTTGTGAATTTCTCAAGGAGACTGTCATTGGTTTCCATTCTTTTGGTAGGGATCTCAGAAATTTGAGGTTAGAATCTTTGGTTTGGTAGACTCTTCCATGCATCTTTAGAGCATTTAGTAGCTTTTGAAATCTACTAAAGATATCAGTGAGAGTTTCACCTTCTTCAAAATGGAAATGCTCATAATGCTGAATTAATAACTGCATCTTGTTTTCTCTAACTTGTTCAGTGCCATCACAGATAATCTGAATTGTATCCCAAACGTCCTTGGAAGTTTTGCAATTGATGATGTTGTCAAACATGTCACCATCAACTCCATTGAACAGAATATTCATGGCCTTCTTGTATTTCCTGACTTGTTCAATATCGAGATCTGACTATTCATGCCTTGGCTTGGGAACTGATGGCTCATTTCTAGTTGCAGCTCTCATTGGTACATGAGGGCCTCTCTCTATGCAATCCACATATGTCTCATCTTGAGAAAGTAAATGAAGATGCATCTTTACCTTCCAGTGAAGGTAATTATCTTTGTCCATAAAAGGAATCTTGACTCCAACATCCTTCTTGTTCATCTTGCTGTTTGTTATGATCTTTAAACTCTTTGTTCTTCAATAGCTTACTCTGATACCAATTGTTAGTCCCTAACAATGCAACAAGAATTACAGAATGGGGGGTTGAATGGAATTCTTGAAACTTTTTCTGAATTATAAAATGTTCTAACTCAAAATATATATATGTGAGTGTTTTGATTTGCAAAGTGCGGAATGATAAATTAAAATGAATCAAAACACAAAGTAATAAAAACACAAGTCTTTAAAACTTTCTGGTGGATTTGAATGTTTCCACCAGAGATATATATATATATATATATCAAGAGAATCATGTGAAGCTTGAATAGCTCACAGCTGCTTACAAATAAGAACAACTAAACCTACAAAGAAATGCTAAAGGATACAGCTTACAATTGTTTCTCTGAGAAATGTATTGCTTAGTCTTTTTTTTTCTACTTGTTACTCTTGGTTTATATATCACCAAGATTACACAGTAATAAGACAAGATAATAAAACAAAACCTATCAAGTCTAATACTATATTGTTTCATTACTCTATTTCAACATCTTTGAATATCTTCATAATAGCATGGAAATGGCAATGCTTCTTTGTTCTCAAAAACCCAGTTGAATAGGCTGCCACATTCCTTTTATAAACACTCGACGCATGTGACTGTGTTATCACTGTCAACAGATGTTTGAATTGATCATCCATCGGGTACATGATTATCATCCATTGGGTTGCCTTGTTGATCATTCGTCGGGTAGCTTTGTTGATCATCCGTCGGGTAGCTATTTGGCACTTGACTTCATTTCATTTATGCAGAATTATAATACATCTTATATTTATAATTAATCAACTTATTCTGCATATCTAATTAAAGTCAACATGACTTATATGCTACTACAGAATCTATACAAAGGTGTTTGCAGAAATATGCTTCATGACTTATTGTTATATAAGCTACTCACTCGATGGATGTCAAATCATCATCCGTCGTGACTATATTGAGTCATCCGTTGGGACTATATTTGATCATCCGTCGAGTGCTACATTTTTCACTAAGTTAAATCTACTAAGGTGTTTTATTAATGAAATCATCAAGTTCACAACATATTCTCAACAGTTATTGATGATGGTGGAGTCTTGGGAATACTTGGTTGGGTTTTTGGAACCTAAATCAACCATTAAAATCAAGAAACCAAAGAAAAATTACTATTCATACTATTCATTATCACTTTTCTTGATTTTATTTTACCCATCAAACCTTGATAAATTAAGCTCAAAAATTTATCTTACCTTAGTTTAGGATGTATGAAGCTTGGGAATTAATGGTGGAATTTTTCCATGGCTAGAAGAGAGAGTTTTAAATGGGATGAAGAAATGGGGAGAGAGAGAGAGAGAGTTTTTCTTGCTTCTTGGAATGCTTCTTGTGTAAGATTTGTGTTATATGATTTGTATATCTTCTAGTAAATAACCTAGGAATAGCAAATCTTGGCATATCTTAGTACATATCTTGCTAGCTTCCTAGGCTTCCAAGCGAATCTATTTAGTTTAGGTTTTAGCTTTACCATTCCTAGCTTGGAGGTCATCATGCTATCTAGTTTAGGTTACTATTTGATAACCTAACCATGGTTAGTTTCTTACCTTAGTTAGTTAGTGTAGTTAGCATGGTTCGATACGTTTATTTATTTGTTTACGCGTTCGCTCGGTCACTTATTCATTTTCATAATAAATTCTCGGAAACGGTTCGTGGTATAAATCCTTTCATATACGTTCTTTATGTTTTGAAGTATCGTTCTTGGATTTAGATTCGTAGGATTTTAAATTTGTAATTATATTGTGGTTCTCGTAATCCTTGATGGTTCGTAGATACGATCATTTTTCAAAGTTCGTTTTCTTCGAAAACTAATAGCATTTACATACACTCATTTGGTACGTATAATCATGTTTTCAACTCTGAAACTCAATTTCTCATGCACAACATAGTGTGGGCTAAAACATTTTTCCCGTCTGTCAAGGTTACTATTCATTAAGCGTTTTACAAAGTCTTAAAAATTCAAGTTATTATAGTCTTCCCCTCTAAAAAGGATTTCGTCCCGGAATCAATTAGAAAACAGGTGGGGATAACTATTCCGCATTGCGTCTTCTAGTTCCCAAGTTGATTCTTCAACATTTTGATTTCTCCACAAGATTCTAACCAGCTTCACAGTCTTGTTCCTCAGCACTTATTCTTTCACGTCCATTACCCTTACTGGTTGCTCAATGAAGGTGAGGTCTGGTTGTAAATCTACCTACTCATACTCTATCACATGTCGCGCATCGGCATGGTATTTCCTTAGCATTGACACGTGGAACACGTTGTGCACTTGTTGCAAATTAGGGGTAAGTCGAGCTCGTAAACTAGAGGTCCTATTTTTCTCAAAATCTCAAAGGGTCCTATGAATCTGGGACTCAGCTTCCCTTTCTTTCCAAATATCATCACTCATTTCCATGGAGATACCTTCAACGGCATTGAATCTTCGAGTTCATATTCTCTATCTTTCCTGGTCTAGTCGACATACTTCTTTTTTCTGTCTTGAGCTGCTACTAGTCTCTTCCTAATGAGTCCCACCACCTCTCTGGTTTGGTGGACTAACTCGGGTCCTATTATCTTATGTTCTCCAACCTCATCCCAATATAGGGGAGAGCGGCATCTTCTTCCGTAAAGAGCTTCATATGCAGGCATTCCTATGCTAGCATGATAGCTATTGTTGTAGGCAAATTCGATTAGGAGTAAGTGGTAATTCCAATTCCCTTTAAATTCGATGACACATACTCGCAGCATATCTTCTAGGGTCTGAATAGTCCTTTCGCTTTGCCCATCTGTTTGGGGTGGTAAGCGGTACTCATATTTAGTCTGGTGCCTACACACTCCTGGAAGCTTCTCCAAAATCGGGAGTTAAATATTGGGTCTCTATCTGACACTATAGCAACAAGAACACTGTGTCTTACTAAAATTTCCTTCAAGTAAATATTCACTAGCTTGTCTACGATGTACCTTTCGTTGATTGGCAGGAAGTGTGCAGACTTGGACATTCTATCTATGATGACCCATATGGCATCATGATTGGTTTTCGTTCTTGGTAGGCCAGTCACAAAATCCATGGCTATATGCTCCCATTTCCATTCCGAAATTTCCAGGGACCGTAATAGTTCACTCGATCGCTGATGTTAAGCCTTCACTCTCTGGCATGTCAAACATTTGCTGACCCACACTGCTACTTCTCTTTTCATATTAGGCCACCTATTACAACCGGTATATTTCTAGTTGAATTATGTGTATATATGTTTATATATCAAGAGCGAGTCAATTATGTGCTTTTATGAATCTTAAGGGTCATATTCTGTGAGTTGTAAATTAAATATTTATTTGGAAATTTTTTTGAGAAAAGAAATGCCTTTATTTAAGTGATTTGTGATATATTATTAAAGATATTAGTTTATGGAAATTCTTTATATGAAAACTTATTTCTATAAAATTCTTGAAAGTGATCTCAAAAAGTTTCTAAAATCCTAAACTATTTTATGGTATGACTTTTGTGATTTATAGATTTATATTTTTATTTATAAAATTATTTCTCTAAAATGATATTTGATTTATTTGATTAATAATTTGCCATTTACCATGATAACCTTGAAGGGTTTATTAGCACATAAACGCAACAAAAACATAAATTTAAATCTTAAAATTCGAAACCCTCCGCAGGATCCATGCGAAAAATAATATTTAATTCGTAGTTCAGTATGTTTACCTTAAGAAGTATTACGTTAATGGAAAGATGGAGGTCTTGAATGATCACCACGTAGCCCGTCGCTGGAACGATCTACGCCTTGAAGGTATCCACACGAATGATCGCCCGGAGGATGGGTGTGTACTAGCACGTTCTTGAGGCCGCCTTCTTGCTCTTTCTATCTCTCTTCAAGCTGCTAGGTTTTATGTTTTATCAAATAAAACGTGTCACCCTAATTCTATTAGAAAAAGATATTATATAGGCAACAGCTAATGGGCCTCCAACCCTAAACTTAATTTTAGAGTTATTATTATTATTAAATTCAAAATTCTAATTATTGTATTATTAAGTCTCACTTAATCATCCAATAACTTAATTTTAGATTTAATATTAAATTTGAATTTCCTATTTATTTAATCAATTAAGTCACACTTAATTAATAACAAATAATTCAAATTACTTACATTTAATTTAAATATGAATTTAAATTAAATAATCCTCCAATCATTCTTTGTGCGACCCTTTAGGTTATTATTACGTTGGCAACAATTTTAAATCTAATTTAAAATCATAAACAATGAGCGACATCTAGTAATACATCATTATTACCCAAGTAATAATAATTAAATCGGTGATCGATTAAACCTTTTGTGTGTAATGTACAATGTACTATAATCCTTTTAACCATATATTATAGATTAAACTCGAGGCATGTTATGTATCATCCTCTTCATAATTTAATCCAGGTTTCCTTGATCGATGAGTAGACTATAACATTAAATCAACATTTGAGCATGGCCATGCATTTCATAGTCTAACTCAAACAAGAGGCCAATAATATCACTCCTAAAATAGGAGGGTTAAATCCCCTAGATCATTCATATTTCTCATATGATCCATAATATACCCAATATACACTTTTATCATCACCCGGTCAAAGGTAACTTTTAATACAACCAAAGTATATTAATTCTCATATAGAAATATAATGATTTCAAGTCTAAGGACCAATACATCATTATCACTGTGAGAATTACTTATGACACAACAGACATGTAGAATCTCACATTGGGTCTTCCAGCACCATGTATATAATACATGTGCCTGTGTTTTGACTTTAGTATCACTATACCTATGATCAATGAGATGTGATCATCAGTTAACATTCACACTAGTTTTAATGCATTATTATTATCCCTTAACAATAATACTCAACTAGGAATCTTTAGGAATATCGATATTATTCTCATAATCTCATTTCTAAGTCACGTACTTAGAGATATAAAATTACATATCATATTCCACGGACATTTATTAATCTAACATTTTATCACAGAAAATAAATATATAATAAATTACTAAGGAATAATCCATATAATCAGAATTAGTAATCCAAATGTTTCATAATATAAACATAATAGTGTTGTCTCTAGGGCACAAACACTAACAATCTCCCACTTGCACTAGAGCCAATCACCCATATATCTGATACCCATGAAATTAGTATGACCTTCGTGCTTTTGCTGTGACAAAGCCTTAGTCAGTGGGTCTGCAACATTATCATCAGTATGCACTTTACATATATGTATATCTCCTCTTTCATTAATCTCTCGAAGGAGGTGATATCTCCTAAGTATATGCTTTGCCTGGGAATGGGACCTTGGTTCTTTAGCATGCGCGATGGCTCCATTATTATCACAGTAAAGATCAACTGGATCTGTGATCGATGGAACCACACCAAGTCCAGTTATGAATTTCCATATCCAAACAGCCTCTTTGGCTGCTTCACTGGCAGTAATATACTCAGCTTCCATTGTAGAATCAGCTACTGTCTCTTGTTTTGAACTCTTCCAGCTTACAACACCTCTATTAAGTCAAAACACAAAACCTGACTGAGATACTGAATCGTCTCTGTCTGTCTGAAAGCTGGCGTCAGTGTAACCCTTTACAACCAGCTTATCATCTCCTTCATACACCAAGAATGAATCTTTAGTCCTTTTCAAGTACTTAAGAATATTCTTGACTTCTGTCCAGTGACCCTCTCTAGGACTAGACTGGTATCTGCTCGTCATGCTCAAGGCATACGAAACATCAGGTCGAGTACATATCATCGCATACATTATAGATCCAATTGCCGAAGCAATTGTATCATGTATACATCCTCTTCAAGGCTCCCATTTAAGAAAGCGGTTTTGACATCCATTTGCCAAATCTCATAGTCGTAGTAAGCAGCTATTGCTAGCAAAATCCTAATGGACTTGACCATAACAACTGGTGAAAAGGTCTCATCATAGTCTATACCATGAACTTGTTTGAAACCTTTTGCCACCAGTCACGCTTTGTAGGTCTGTACTTTACCATCCATATCAGTTTTCTTCTTGAAAACCCACTTCCACCCTATAGGTTTTACCCCTTCAGGTGGATCAACTAAAGTCCATACTTTATTTTGATACATGGATTCCATTTCGGATTTTATGGCCTCTAGCCATCTCTCGGAGTCTGGACTGTTCATAGCATCTTGGTAGGTAAGAGGCTCATCATTATATATGAGCATTACATCATCATCTTGAGTCAAGAGAAATCCATAATATCTCTCTGGCTCATGACGAGCCCTAGTAGATCTACGAACAACCTGTGTTTCCGGAGCAGGAATATCTTGATGTACTTCCTGCCCATTTTCCAACCTTGGTTCAATATTATTTTGTACAACTCGATCTTCATCAAGATCTATAGTCCTTCCACTAATTTACTTTGAAAGTAACTCTCTTTCAAGAAATACAGCGGTTCGAGCAACCAACACCTTGTTCTCGGTAGGATTATAGAAACTATACCCTTTAGTTTCTTCAGGATATCCCACAAAATAACATTTATCCAATTTTGGTCCCAGCTTGTCAGACACCAAGCATTTCACAAATGCTTCACATCCCCATACTTTTATAAAAGACATGTTGTGACATTTCTCAGTCTATATCTCATATGGAGTCTTTTGAACCGATTTAGTTGGAACTCGATTTAGTGTATATGCAGCCGTTTCTAGAGCATAACCCCAGAAACTTATTGGAAGATCTGCTAGACTCATCATCGATCGCACCATGTCCAACAAGGTATGATTTCTCCTATCAGAAACTCCATTCCATTAAGGCATTCCATGAGGAGTAAGTTGTGATACGATACCACACTCCTTCAAGAAACCTTTAAACTCGAGGCTTAAGTATTCTCCTCCACGATCTGATCGTAGAACTTTTATACTTTCCCCTGTTTTCTTTTCCACTTCAGCCTTGTATTCTTTGAACTTTTCAAAAGAATCAGATTTGTTCTTCAAAAGATACACATATCCATATCTACTGAAATCATCAGTAAAAGTAATGAAGTAGTAAAAGCCACCTCTTGCCATCGTACGCATTGGACCACATACATCACTATATATAAGTCCTAATCGTTCGGTGGCCCTTTCACCTTGTCCGGTAAAGGAGCTTTAGCCATTTTGCCAATGAGACAAGATTTGCATTCTTCGTATGATTCAAAATCAAACTTATCCAAGTAACCATCTTTATGTAATTTGGAAATACGTTTCTCATTTATGTGACCTAAACGACAATGCCAAAGGTATGTTTGATTTGAGTCTTTCATCTTAATACATTTATTATTATTTTTTATGTTATAGACAGGAGTATCTATATCAAGAACATATAAACCATTAAACAAATGTGCAATCCCGCAGGTAACATTATTGAATGAAAAGGAACAACTACTTTTCTGAATCAAAAATGAAAAACCTTTTTTGTCCAAACAAGAAACCGAAATAATGTTTCTGCAAATCGCAGGCACGTAAAAACAGTTATCTAGTTCTAAAACAAGCCCAGTGGGAAACGATAAGTCCCTACAGCTAAAGCAGCAACCTTTGCTCCATTTCCAACTCGTAGGTCGACTTCTCCCTTTGCCAATGTCCTACTTCCCTGCAGTTCCTGCACATTTATACAAATGTGAGAACCACATCCAGTATCTAATACCCAAGATGTAGAAGTAGACAAATTGACTTCAATAACTTAAATACCTGAATCAGAAGCAGTAACAACATCCTTCATCTTCTTCAGATCCTCCAAATAAGCATGACAGTTCCTCTTCCAATGACCTGGTTTCTTGCAATAGTGACAATCACCAACCTTTGGAACACCACCTTTAGGCTTCAAAGCCTTGGTCGGATCAGGTTTCGGATTGGCATTCGATTTAGATCCCATCTTCCTCTTGCCTTTCCATTTACCCTTTCCTTTGGCCTTCCCCTTATTCACCATCAACATGGGAGCAGGGGATGTCTTCTGAACGTTGGTCTCAGCAGTTTTCAACATAGCCAACAGTTCAGTGGGGTTCTTATCTATCTCATTCATATTGTAATTCATCACAAATTGAGAATAACTGATGTTTAAAGATTGCAAAATTAGGTCAATCTGGTGCTTCACAGCAATCAGGGCACCCAACTTGGCAAGGTACTCAATATACCCAATCATCCTTAGAACATGCGGTCCAACCGGATCATGTTCTCCCTGTTTACATGCATGCAATGATTTGAAAGTATCAAACCTCTCCTGACGAGCCTGTCCTTCAAACATACATTTAAGGTGCTCGATCATATTATAAGAATCCATATTCTCATGTTGTTTCTGAAGTTCAGCACTTATGGTTGCTAACATGAGACATTGAACATCTGTGTCATCATCGATATGTTTCTAATAAACATTATGTTGAGCACAGGATGCTCCTTCAGTGAGAGGTGCAGGGTGAGGGATATCTATGACATAGAGCTTGCGCTCTTGTTTGAGGACAATCCTCAAGTTCCTCTGCCAGTCAAGGAAGTTTGTTCCTGTCAGCTTATCCTTCTCAAGGACTGATCGCATAGAGAAGTTGTTTGAATTGATTGCCATTTGATATCTACAATGTTTAAAATGTATAAGATAAATTAGTTTATATATGATTATTAAATTATATTCAAGTGATTATTCATATATATTCAAAATATATATCTCCCACTATTTTATCAAATTAATAGCCCTAACTATTAATTCGGAAAGAGTATCTTCTATATACTTTCTAGTGAGCCAAGATCCAAATTTTCACAACGTTTTAGTTCAGCTTTGGCTTTACTCCTAAAACATGATTCAATAAGGTAAACGACATTTGTCAATTATATCAACTATATAACTCTTGGATAGTTTAGTGGAACAATATTTATTCTTATTTATCCAATAAATATCACCAAACTCTATGCCTCTAAGTTCACAATCCCTATTGTGTGTAACTTAGTTAAGTTAAAACCTAAAGGTCTAAAAGTATCATATACTTCAACACGTCATCCCACGATAGATGGGAGTACTTCGCTCTGGAGAACCCACTCCTTATCGATCTAGGGGTTAACGCGTTGGACATATTGGAAGGCATCTAAATAACTTAATATAAATATTAGGGTTTTGTTAGTATTATAACGATCATGATCCCATCATAAAGAGATTCCCAATTTTTCCTTGAATAAAATACTTCAACTCAATACTCGTCAATGGTTTGATTTCCAGGTAGTGGAGGAGTCACATCGGTCTCGCTTAAAACCCACAGCCTTACAAGTTCTATGAACCCGTTGTTGACAAAATCGCCCCATGTCGGAAATAAAGAAGATTCGTATTTCATTCCGTGTTTCATAAACACGAGAATCTCATAATCATTTGTAAATTTTAAAATCTTGAGTCTTACAGATTTTATCTTGTTTAGGCATGGCATGGTTGACGTATCTAATACATACATTCATGCATGATTAATCTAATTAAAGCATGCATCATTAACTATTCTATACATATATTCATACATCAATATGTAAAGTGCAATAAAGTAAATGTGTTTGGTTATGGCCCCATCCTATGTGATCTTTATCAAGCTCATGATAAAGATCAAGGTCAATCTAATATGGTGATGGAAATAAATACAATTACTTATTACATAAGTCTTCTTCTTTGTTTAGACTTCTTGTATGCCTCGTCTTCTTCTTTCAATCACCTCCATAGGATAGCCTTCTTGAGTCTTCAATTACATTACATGATTGAAAGTAAAACTAATCTAATGAAATTACAAGAATAACTCGAGTTACATTCGAGATTTATGATTACAAAGATTGACGACATGCAAGTCGTATTTAAAACCAAAACCAAAACCATTACACTAAGGTCGAAAGGCCATAACCATCCACCATGCTCATAAAACACATAAAAGCATGTTAAAACACATAATCTGATCTTAATATTTCATATTATCCATGATTTAATCATAAAAAAATATGACAAAAATCAGAAAAATTAGAATCAAATCAGAGAAACAAGAATCACTGTTTACAGGCAGTAAACGACATCAAATGCCTTACAGATGAGTCGTTGATAGCTTTATCTATCAGTTTTGTTCATACGCTCGTTAACCTATGGAATAGGGTATTCGTTTGCGTAAATCGGACACCAGACCCAGATTTCAGTAAATCTGCAGCAGCCAATTCAAAATCCGTATCTAATATAATTCTCATAATTAGAACAAACATAAATCATGTATATATCAGTATATATACAGGTTACATAATCATCTTATGATTATACAACTCACATGAATATCATATATTCAAAACCATACATATACAAGCATATTTTATCAACATCAAATCATGGCGGATCACGTACATGCTCATATATCAAAAACGGTTAAACACATAAACGAATTAAAAACTTTTCGCAAGTAGCTCTGATGCCATTGAAGGGTTTATTAGCATATAAACGTAACGAAAACATAAATTTAAATCTTAAAATTCGAAACCCTCCGCAGGATCCATGCGAAAAATAATATTTAATTCGTAGTTCAGCATGTTTACCTTAAGAAGCTTTACGTTAATGGAAAGATGGAGGTCTTGAATGATCACCACATAGCCGTCGCTGGAACGATCTACCCCTTGAAGGTATCCACACGAATGATCGTCCGGAGGATGGGTGTGTACTAACACGTTCTTGAGGCCGCCTTCTTGCTCTCTCTATCTCTCTTCAAGCTGCTAGGTTTTATGTTTTATCAAATAAAACGTGTCACCCTAATTCTATTAGAAAAAGGATATTATATAGGCAAGAGCTAATGGGCCTCCAACCCTAAACTTAATTTTAGAGTTATTATTATTATTAAATTCAAAATTTTAATTATTGTATTATTAAGTCTCACTTAATCATCCAATAACTTAATTTCAAATTTAATATTAAATTCGAATTTCCTATTTATTTAATTAATTAAGTCACACTTAATTAATAACAAATAATTCGAATTACTTACATTTAATTTAAATCAGAATTTAAATTAAATAATCCTCCAATCATTCTTTGTGCGACCCTTTAGGTTATTATTACGTTGGCAACAATTTTAAATCTAATTTAAAATCATAAACAATGAGCGGCATCTAGTAATACATCATTGTTACCCGAGTAACAATAATTAAATCGGTGATCAATTAAACCTTTTGTGTATAATGTACAATGTACTATAATCCTTTTAACCATATATTATAGATTAAACTCGAGGCATGTTATGTCATCCTCTTCATAATTTAATCCAGGTTTCCTTGATCGATGAGTAGACTATAACATCAAATCAATATTTGAGCATGGCCATGCATTTCATAGTCTAACTCAAACAAGAGGCCAATAATATCACTCCTAAAATAGGAGGGTTAAATCATTTCTAGATCATTCATATTTCTCATATGATCCATAATATACCCAATATACACTTTTATCATCACCCGGTCAAAGGTAACTTTTAATACAACCAAAGTATATTAATTCTCATATAGAAATATAATGATTTCAAGTCTAAGGACCAATACATCATTATCACTGTGAGAATTACTTATGACACAACAGACATGTAGAATCTCACATTGGGTCTTTCAGCACCATGTATATAATACATGTGCCTGTGTTTTGACTTTAGTATCACTATATCTATGATCAATGAGATGTGATCATCAGTTAACATTCACACTAGTCTTAATGCATTATTGTCCCTTAATAATAATACTCGACTAGGGATCTTTAGGAATATCGATAATATTCTCATAATCTCATTTCTAAGTCACGTACTTAGAGATATAAAATTACATATCATATTCCAAGGACATTTATTAATCTAACATCTTATCGCAGAAAAAAAAGATATAATAAATTACTAAAGAATAATTCATATAATCAGAATTATTAATCTAAATGTTTCATAATATAAACATAATAGTGTTGTCTCTAGGACACAAACACTAACAAACCTTGTATGCAAAATCCACTCAATTGAAGGGAGGGGTATTGTTGTCAAATCTAGCCCCACTAACTTCACTTTAACAAGTCAATTTCCTAAGTTGCGTTTGCATGCAAACCTTGTTAGTTTTGGAAGAGGGATAAAAAGGTAAATATATATTCCACTATCATCAAACCACCACCATATCATCACCTTGTGTCATTTTCACCACTTACACACTCCAACGCACTCACCTCCCTCATCTCTTCTCTCTCTCGGCTGAAGCCAGACCCCCCCTTCTTCATTTTCTTTCATCTTTCCTTCAAAAGTTCTTGCAAGAAATCATTCTCTAAGCCTTGATCACTTGTTTAGTAAGTTAAATATTAAGTGTACTACTTGGTTTAAGCTTGCATGTTGAGTCTCGAGTGAAGCCTAGTGTTGAAAACCTTGATTCTTGTGAGTTTAAGGTTCAAAACAAAGGCAAAACATCAAGAGTGGAAATGATCAATGGTCGAGGGACTTCCTTGCCATTTTATATGATAATTTCACTCCCTTCCATTCGACAATGACACTTTAATAGCCGAATGGAGTAGAGTTTTGTGTTCTTTATTTGTGATTAAATGTTATGTGAAGAAGTCTTGATTGCATGTCACTTTAAAGCTAATTTTTTGATGGATCATGATCTTTAAAACCCTTGCAGGTCATGAAATATTTGAGATATTGTATATTAAATGATTTCATGTTGATTTTACACTCAAAATCTTAGAGTACTAGGAATGCATGTTGAAAACTAAACTATAAACTTGATTTTGGCTTTAAATTCGATTATATGCCTTAGATATAACTTGATTTGCTACAAAAATTAGTATACTTTTCTTGATAAGTGCTTTATTACGACAAAATATAGTTTTTACAGTGGTTAATGAGTATATTCAATTAGTACTATTTTGCATGTTATTTTCAATATTCGTTTTATGCACGAGTACATGAAAATGAGGTTTAAGTGCTAGTCTTGCTACTTTGTTTGTATAAATTGGTCATGGTGCATTAGAGTATGAATGATCTCCACCAAGTGTCAGTAGGATAAATGAGAGTATTTGGTTAGCAATTATGCTTGGTTAAAGATTAGGTTCATGGTTTATAAATGGGAGTTAAGGTGGAAGGTATAGTTTAAGGTTTGTTTTTTTTCCCAGAATGTTGCACTAGTTTGTAGGAGAGTTTTGAACGGGCATTCGTTGGGCATTAAGAGGCCCAAGATACCAGAAGTTAGGACTTGACCTATAGTTGATCCCAGAAGCTTTAAATGTAAGAAATCAACTCATTTAGTTAGGTGCACAAGTCGAATCATGACTTCTGGTCAGAACAGAGTCAGTTTGAGTGAGGAGCATGTTTAAGCTTAGAAAGTGGTGTCATTGGTAGGCCCTCATTAGGACATTATTAGCATTGATACTAAGGAGTTTGTGGGAAGTTTTTCAGGCCATAGTTTGAAGGTTTAGAGTTAAAACCAAGAGTATAAAGTGAGTTCAAATCAGGACAGTTTGAGTGTCACTAGGACAGGGGAGAGCCATCTTTGAGAATAGGCCCAAGGAGGCCTAGGTTGAGCCTTGGTGTCATTCCAAGTGCACAAGTTAGATTTAGGACCTAAGATTCCACTGTAGTAATTTGAGTATCAAACCTTGAGTGGAAGGGGTTCATTGTCACTAAGTACCATTCGGTGTCACCTAATAGTTTCACTTAGGAACATATTGTCCTTGCACTTAGATTTTTGCATTCTTAGAGTTGAGGCATGAGTTGACCACTGAGTTTAATTGTTAATAAGAGGTCAGTAGAAGGTTAGGCCATAGGTGTGGCTAAGTGAAATAGAGTTTGGCTAGTAAAGGCACTTCAAACTTGGAAACCTAGTTGGGTTGCACTAGACTAGGTAGCACTTCGAGCCAATCGTGTTGGTGGAGTGAGATCATTCAATACTCAATAGTGCACAATTATATCAAAGTTGTATATTATGTGATTTAATGTGTTATGTGTAGTTAGGCCTAAGTGCAAATATGTTTTGAAATCTTTAACTAGGATGGAGTTTTTGTGAGAATGTGTTTTGATGAGGTCTAATATTTTGTGTAGGCTCAGGCGAAGGTAGTAAGCTTGCCGTCAAAGTCGAGTAGTGCTCCCGGTTGCTTCCACGATCAAGACGAGAGTTAGTCCAGCCTTCTTAAGACGAGTGTTTTTGCCTTCGCTTATCATTCTCGTGTTGTTTTCCTTAAATTTTGTTATGCAAGTGTTTCCGTACTTTCATGATATATTGCAAGTGTCCTATGACCCTCTCGAGATATATATTGAGAACTATTTTGAAATATTAAGATATTGCAAATGTTCTGAGCCACTCCTTTGAATTACGATAGTATGCTCATAAATTGATTTCTTTTAATATTATTGTTGTAAATATTCTGATTTTAGATTGAGATTTTGCAAATGTTGTGTATACGCTTATAAAAATACTACCCTTATAAACTATAAAACCTCATATGTGATCTCTCTTGATTAACCTCTATTCTTTTCATTTTTACATCCCCGAGTTACCAACTCCTTACATAAATCCTTACAATCATACCTAAATTTTTCACTAGAGATATCCCATATATAACCCTCAAATTTGAGACCTCTATCTTATGAAACAACGTTATGACTCTTTTTCAATACTTTCTTCCTTAGTTATCAAACTATTGCTAACTATCCTTGAAAACCCTGCTAGTGAGAAGTCACGTCATTCCGATAAGAGTTTCTCAAAATCCTTGATTGATGATTTAAACCCCTTTGTATAGGTCTTTGTAAAGTTCTCCTTGGCATCAGTTGTATAAAAGTTAATTGCTCTTTAAATAAAAGAAGGTTTTCTTGAGATTGGTGAATTGGACTAAGACGCAAGTCCCTTTCACACTTATTATATTAGGCTTAAAAGATGCTTAGGGATCCCATTAAATTGTTAAGAACCCAACGAGGTTCGGGATTGCTTCGCGGATGATAACCGGCTGTAATCCGTAGCGTCATAAAATGATTTTGAGCAATGATTTGGTTATAAATGTTTTGACTTGAATAATGATGTTATACACCTCAATTTCTAGTTATAAATTGCTATGATGTTAAATTTTGTCTTATGATATACCTTGCTGACCATTTGGCTCACTTCTTGCTTTTCATTTATGTCATTCCAGCTAGCAAGTATGGTTAGTTTCAAGCGGACTGCTCGTAAGTCTACCGGTAGAGATGTTGAGGCTTATTTGAGAGCTCAGGTAGTATAGCTGACGTTTGTGTGAGGACCAGTAGCTTTAAATATAAGTTGTAATAGTTGTAGTGTTGGACTGTTCAAACCCTGAACCTTTGCGATCTTGGATTATGTTGTTAAAAGCCGTTTGTAATAACTTTGTATTTATTCAAATATTTTTTTAGTGTTATTTTGGGGCTGTGACAGGTCTTGTTATCAGAGCTAATATTTAGAGTCCCTGAATAGTCCATATAGGTTATAGGATATATATATATAGATGAAATGCGAGAGTGTAAGTAGATATTATTCAAGTAACTCGCTAATATTTTCCTTCGTATAAATTGTTTCTCAGCAAATGTTGCATTCTTCTTCGTCCTCGGCTCCATCTGACACTATAGCATTCTCCGTGTATGCTGACTTGAGGCTCCAGTTTGATAGGCTCCAAGGGAAGTACGATCGACTAATGGAGCGACTGGATATGGCTTTCTAGGATTATACCCGGCTTAAGAAGGAACTTAAGGCGCAGTTGATTGCGAGACTCGAGTCCTTGATGCAGTCCGTTAACACGAAGCTTGGGGAGATGACAGCACACCGTGACCGCAGCAGCCAGTATACCATCCAGATGGTAGCAGATGATCTTCACGATATTGTGAAGGTGCTTCAGGGAGAGTAGTGGGAAGAGATCCCGATAGCCCGATATGCTAACGAGGAGACCTAGGTAGATGACTGTTAGGTCGAATTAGGAGCCAGACTTCCTATTCCCTTTCCAGTTGGCTGCCCTTTATGTTTATTGTATTTCTCGAACTATGTAGTTTTTTTATTTCTTTTTAGAACTATGATGTCGTTGACTTTTAAAAATTCGAACCTTGATGGTGGCGTTGTAAGATAACTTTGTTTTCATGCTTAATGCACTATCATTTCGTTTCATTATTGTTCAATTTAGCTTCGCTTTTACTTCTAGAATTGTATATCAACTCATTAACTAAATTCGAATGCATGTGATTCCCTTAATTTCTTGTCACCTTGGTTTTGATTGCTATACCCTTAACTACCTTGTTAAACCTGTTTATCAGAATCATGCTTGCGATTATCGTAATTGTTTCGAGCTTACTTATGTAATTCTGTTGTCTCAATTTTTCCTAAATTTTCGCTTTCCTGCTTATAATCATGTATAACTTTGCTAAAATCTAGACATCATGTGATCAAATTAACCTTGTGATAATCTAGCTTTGAAATATTTGTCATAATCATACCTTCTTGTTACCGATTTTCTTTTCAGAAATATGCCTCTAAAAAGACAAAGCAAACCAATACTGCTTCTGCAATCGACCCCAATATCCTTCGAATATTGGAAACTCTGCAACAACAGACTAATGCAATTGCTCAACAACAACAAACTCTTCAACAACAATTCCAACAACAACGATTTCGAAACCAAGTGAAACATGATCAACACCATCAACCAGATCCACCCGAGCTTCCTCAATAAATTGTGACTTTCAAAACTTTTCAGAATACGAACCCTCCAGCTTTTCATGATACCACTGATCCCATAGTAGCCAACACTTAGATAAGAGAAATGGAGAGATCTTTCGAATTGGTTCGACTAGGGGAAGGACAGAAGACCATCTATGCCGCATATTTCTTGAAAGAGGAAGCAATTTATTGGCGGGATTCAGTCAAAGCTTTGGAAGAAGTTCAACCGGTTACTTGGACTAGGTTCAAGGAGTTATTCTTGGAAAAATATTACCCCCGATTTATGCAGAAACAGATGGAGATGAAATTCCTGGAATTAAAACAGGGAAGTATGACAGTCTTGGAATATGAGAAGAAGTTTACCGAATTGTTAAGATTTGTGACTAAGTATGTGAATACTGATGAAGAGAAGGCTCAGGGGTTTCAACAAGGGCTCGAATATTGGATTCGAGATAGAGTGTCGATGTTTGAGATTGGTACCTACGCTGGGGTAGTCCAAAAGGTAATATTGATTAAAAGTAATGGAGCACAATCCAGAAAGGAAAGAGATGTTAAGAAGAGGAAAGTGTTTCATCAGAAGGAAAGGGCGGAATTGGGGTACCATCACGATAGAATCGTGAAGAGAATTGGATTCCGGAAAGGATGGAATGCAGAGAAGAAAGGGGAAGTGAACAAGAGATAAGACAATTAGGGAAACCATCAGCATAATCAGGGTCAAACGAACGATGACAAATAACCAAGGGTCGAATGTAGGTATTATGGGAAAAAGCATCCAGGAATTTGTAACAAGCTCAACATGACATGTTATCAATGTAATCAGAAGGGACATTTGGCCAATCAGTGTAAAGTGTAGAAACCTGGACTAACATGCTACAAGTGCGGAAAAGTGGGACATATCGCCAAGGAGTGCAGGTCCACCGGATTAATCAAGAGCATGATGAATATAGCCAACACCAACACCAGCATCGCAGCACCACCAGAAATGTTGGCGTTACCTCCACCACCCGTAGAGACTCCACAAGCATCAGCAAGGACTTTTAATCTGAAGATGAAGGATGTTGATCATAATTATGAGGTGATAGCAGGTAAGCTTTCGATAATTAGTGTTGAAGCTAAAGTATTGATTGATTCAGGAGCTACAAAGTCTTTTATATCAGAAACTTTTGCTAATAGATTAAACTGTGATAAGAAGGATACGAGTGAAGTGATGAACATAGTAATTTCCAATCAAGAAAAGATACCTGTGCGTCAATTTTTCCCTCAATGTGAGATTGACATCTCCGGGCATAAGTTTGCAGTTGACTTGATACTTTTCAAGTTAGGGGAGTTTGATATAATATTAGGAATGAATTGGTTAGGAAAGAATAATGCTCAGATAGATTGTAGATCTAAGAAGGTCTATCTTCGAGCAAGTAATGGGAGTAAGGTGATATTTAAGGGCCAAAAGTAAGAGCAGCTTCTCACCGCTATTCAAGCAAGCAAGCTACTTAGGAAAGGTTGTGAAGCATATTTAGCCTATGTAGTAGATTCAGAAAAGGGAGTTCCTATCATGGAGGAGATTCCGGTAGTGAGAGAGTTTCCCGATGTGTTTCTAGAGGAATTACCAGGACTACCGCCAGATTAACAGACTGAGTTTGAGATTAATCTTGCCCCAGGCACTGAACCCGTTTCGAAGGCACCTTATAGAATTGCACTAGCAGAGATGAAGGAGTTAGCGAGTCAGATACAAGAACTTTTGGATAAATGAGTCATAAGGCCCAGTACGTCGCCATGGGGAGCGCCAGTTCTTTTCATAAAGAAGAAAGACGTAAACATGAGACTCTGTATCGACTACCGGGAGTTGAATAAAATGACGATTAAGAATCGGTATCCGTTGTCGAGAATAGACGATTTATTTGACCAACTGAAAGGAGCAAAGTGTTTTTCAGAGATTGATTTGAGGTAGGGATACCACCAATTAAAGATTAAACCAGAAGACATCCCAAAGACGGCATTTAGGACGAGGTATGGACATTATGAGTTTTTTGTAATGACTTTCGGATTAACAAATGCCCCTGCAGCTTTTATGGACTTAATAAATCGAGTTTTCAAGAAATACTTGGACCAATTTGTTGTGGTGTTCATTGATGATATTTTAATTTATTCGAAGACGGAAGAAGAGCACGAGCAACACTTGTGGATAGTTTTGGAGATTCTTAGACAAGAGAGGTTTTATGCAAAGTTCTCAAATTGTGAGTTTTGGATAAAAGAAGTTCAATTTTTAGGACATATAATTGAAAGCGAAGGAATTAGGGTGGACCCCGCAAAGATCGAAGTAATTGTGAGTTGAGAGAGACCAAAGACTCCTACGGAAGTAAGAAGTTTTCTAGGATTGGCTGGATACTACAGAAGGTTCGTAAAGGATTTCTCAAAGATTGCTACTCCATTGACCAAGTTGACAAGGAAGAATCATAAGTTTGAATGGAATGCGGAATATGAAGAAAGCTTTCAGGAGTTAAAGCAGAAATTGGTGACCGCGCCGGTATTAGTACTACCCGACGACAAAGGAGATTTTTTGATATATAGCGACGCTTCGCATAAAGGACTAGGCTGTGTGCTAATGCAACATAATAAGGTGATTGCATATGTATCACGACAACTTAAACCTCATGAATTGAAATACTCAACCCATGATCTGAAATTGGCAGCCATAGTGTTCGCACTCGAGATATGGAGACATTACTTGTACGGGGAGAAGTGTGAAATCTACACGGATCATAAAAGCCTGAAGTATATATTCACCCTGAAGGAACTCAACACGAGACAACGGAGATTGTTGGAGCTAATCAAGGATTACGAATGTTCGATACATTACCATCCAGGAAAGGCAAACGTAGTCGCTGATGCCTTGAGTAGAAAGGAAAGATTTAATGTGATAGCCATGTCAAGGGAATTATCTGAGGAGATGGACAAATTTGAGTTAGAAATCTGTATTTACGGGACGTCGGAAGAGTTTTGTCATGACATGACTTTTCAGCCAGAACTATTGCAGAAGATAAAGAAATGCCAAGAAGAAGTGATGAGTCGAGAGAATAATCAACTGACGGTGGAAGAGATATGTACGAAGAAGGATGAACAAGGAATATTAAGATTTGCACCAAGGATTTGGATTCTTCAAGCGATTGAATTGAAGAATGAGATACTACAAGAAGCGCACAACTCAAAATTTTTGATCCACCCGGGGAGCACAAAGATGTATCAAGATTTGAAAAAGAAATTTTGGTGTCCAAACATGAAAAGAGAAATTGCAGAATGGGTCTCTAAGTGTTACACTTGTCAAAAAGTAAAAGAAGAACATCAAAGACCGAGCGGATTGGTTCAACCATTGAAGATTCTTGAGTGGAAATGGGAAAATATCGCCATGGACTTCATAGTAGGTTTGCCTCGAACAAAATCCAGACACGATGCCATATGGGTTATAGTTGATCTCCTTACAAAATTGGCACATTTCTTATCCATCAACGAGAAGATTTCATTGGATAGGTTGGTTCATATGTACGTGCGCAAAATTGTGTTACGACACGGCGTACCAGTATCGATAGTTTCAGATCGAGATCTGCGATTCAATTTGAGATTTTGGAGGCAGTTTCAGGAAAGTTTGGGCACAAAGTTAAATATGAGCACCGTATATCATCCTTAGACGGACGTTTAGAGTGAGCAGGCTATACAAACAATTGAAGACATGTTGCGCAGATGTGCAATCGATTTTTCTAGGAGTTGGGATGATCACTTACCACTCGTAAAGTTCTCGTATAACAATAGTTACCACTCCAGCATCGGAATACCTCAATATGAAGCGTTATACGGAAGAAAGGGCAGATCTCCGATAAATTAGGATGAGGTAGGAGAAAGAAAAGTTCTCGGACCTGAATTGGTTCAGCAAATGAAGAAAACAATCACCTTAATTCGGAAGAGACTAATACTGCTCAAGACAGATAAATGAAGTACGCTGATCATGCCCGAAAGGATGTGAGTTTCCAAGTGGGTAAAGCTGTATTGCTGAAAGTGTCACCATGAAAGGGTTTGACTCGATTTGGGAAAAAGGGGAAATTGGTACCACATTATATTGGTCCTTTTGAAGTTCTAAATCAAATAGGAAAAGTAGCCTATGAGTTGGCACTACTGCCTCAATATTAGCATGTTCATAATGTATTCCACGTTTCTTTGCTCAAAAAATATAATTCAGATGTCAATCATGTGATAGAGTATGAGCCGTTATAAATTTAGAAAGATTTGTCTTACGTGGAGTAACCTGTCAAGATACTCGACTGGAAAGAGAGGAGTCTTAGAAATAAGTCAGTAAAATTGATAAAAGTGCTTTGGAGGAACCCCCAAGGTCGAAGAATCGACATGGGAGCTAGAGTCTGATATGCGTAATCGATATCCTCACTTGTTCTCCTAGATTCTGAGGACAGAATCCTTTAAGGGGGAGAGGATGTTACAACCTATATATTTCTAGTTGAATTATGTGTATATATGTTTATATATCAAGAGCGAGTCAATTATGTGCTTTTATAAGTCTTAAGAGTCATATTCTGTGAGTTGTAAATTAAATATTTATTTGAAAATTTTTTGAGAAAAGAAATGCCTTTATTTAAGTAATTTGTGATATATTATTAAAGATATTAGTTTATGGAAATTCTTTATATAAAAACTTGTTTCCTTAAAATTCTTGAAAGTGATCTCAAAAAGTTTCTAAAATCCTAAATTATTTTATGGTATGACTTTTGTGATTTATAGATTTATATTTTTATTTATAAAATTCTTTCTCTAAAATGATATTTGATTTATTTGATTAATAATTTGCCATTTACCATGATAACATTGCATGCAAAAATCCATTCAATTGAAGGGAGGGGTATTGTTGTCAAATCCAACCCCACTAACTTCACTTTAACTAGTCAATTTTCTAAGTTGCCCTTGCATGCAAACCTTGTTAGTTTTAGAAGAGGAGTAAAAAGGTAAATATATATTCCACTATCATCAAACCACAACCATATCATCACCTTCTGTCATTTTCACCACTTACACACTCCAACTCACTCTTCTCTTCTCTCTCTCGGCCGAAGCCAAACCCCCCCTTTTCATTTTCTTTCATCTTTTCTTCAAAAGTTCTTGCAATAAATTATTCTATAATCCTTGATCACTTGTTTAGTTAGTTAAATATTAAGTGTACTACTTGGTTTGAGCTTGCATGTTGAGTTTTGAGTGAAGTCTAGTGTTGAAAACCTTGATTCTTGTGAGTTTAAGGTTCAAAACAAAGGCAAAACATCAAGAGTAAAAATGATCAATGGTTGAGGGACTTTCTTGCTATTTTGTACGATCATTTCACTCCCTTCCATTCGGCAATGACTCTTTAAGAGCCGAATGGAGTAGAGTTTTATGTTCTTTATTTGTGATTAAATGTTATGTGAAGAAGTCTTGATTGCATGTCACTTTAAAGCTAATTTTTTTATGGATCATGATCTTTAAAACCCTTGCATGTCATGAAATATTTGGGATATTGTATGTTAAATGATTGCATGTTGATTTTACACTCAAAATCTTAGAGTACTAGGAATGCATGTTGAAAACTAAATTATATACTTAATTTTGGCTTTAAATTCGATTATATGCCATAGATATAATTTGATTTGCCAAAAAAATGAGTATGCTTTTCTTGATAAGTGCTTTATTATGACAAAATATAATTTTTACAGTGGGTTAATGAGTATATTCAATTAGTATTGTGTTGCATGTTATTATGAATATTCATTTTATGTATGAGTACTTGAAAATGTGTTTTAAGTGTTAGACTTGCTAATTTGTTTGTATAAATTGGTCATGGTACATTAGAGTATGAATGATCTCCACAAAGTGTTAGTAGGATAAATGAGAGTATTTGGTTAGCAATTATGCATGGTTAAATATTAGGTTCATGGTTTATGAGTGGGAGTTAAGGTGGAAGGGATAGTGTAAGGTTTGTTTTTTTCCAGAAAGTTGCACTAGTTTGTAGGAGAGTTTTGAATGGGCATTCGTTGGGCATTGGAAGGCCCAAGCCACCAGAAGTTAGGACTTGACCTATAGTTGATCCCAGAAGCTTTAAATATAAGAAATTAACTCATTTCATTAGGTGCACAAGTCGAATCATGACTTCTGGTCAGAACACAGTCAGTTTGAATGAGGAACACGTTTAAGCTTTGAAAGTGGTGTCATTGGTAGGCCCTCATTAGGCCTTGCTTAGCATTTATACTAGGGAGTTTGTGGGAAGTTGTTCAGTCCATATCGAAGGTTTAGAGTTAAGACCAAGAGTATAAAGTGAGTTCAAATCAGGGCAGTTTGAGTGTCTCAAGGACAGGGGAGAGCCATCTTTGAGAATAGGCCCAAGGAGGCCTAGGTTGAGCCTTGGTGTCATTCCAAGTGCACAAGTTAGATTTAGAACCTAAGATTCCACTTTAGTAAATTGAGTATCAAACCTTGAGTGGAAGGGGTTCATTGTCACTTAGTACCATTCGGTGTCACCTAATAGTTGCACTTAGGAACACATTGTCCTTGCACTTAGATTTTTGCATTCTTAGAGATGAGGCATGAGTTCACCATTAAGTCTAATTGTCAGTAAGAGTTAAGTAGGAGGTTAGGCCATAGGTGTGGCTAAGTGAAATGGAGTTTGGCTAGTAAAGGCACTTCAAACTAGGAAAGCTAGTTGGGTTGCACTAGACTAGGTAGCACTTCGAGTCAATCGTGTTGGTGGAGTGAGATCATTCAATACTCAATAGTTCACAATTATATCAAAGTTGTGTATTATGTGATTTAATGTGTTATGTGATCCTAAATTATTATTTGAGCATAATAAGTGATTAGTAAAGAGTCGAATGTGTAGTTAGGCCTAAGTGCCAATATGATTTGAAATCTTTAACTAGGATGGAGTTTTTATGAGAGTGTGTCTTGATGAGGTCTAATATTTTGTGTAGGCTCAGGAGAAGGTAGTAATCTTGTATTCAAAGTCAAGTAGTGCTCCCGGTTGCTTCCAATATCAAGACGAGAGTTAGTCCAGCCTTCTTAAGTCAAGTGTTTTTGCCTTCGCTTATCATTCTCATGATGTTTTCCTTAAATTATGTTATGCATGTATTTCCGTACTTTCATGATATATTGAAAGTGTCCTATGACCCTCTCGAGATATATGTTGAGAACTATTTTGAACTATTAAGATATTGCAAATATTCTGAGCCACTTCTTTGAATTACGATACTATGCTCGTAAATTGATCTCTTTTAATATTTTTGTCACCATGATATATTGTTGCAAATATTCTAATTTTAGATTAAGATTTTGTAAATGATGTGTATACGCTTATAAAAATCCTACCCTTATAAACTATAAAACCTCATATGTGATCTCTTTTGATTAACCACTATTCTTTTCACTTATACATCCCCGAGTTACCAACTCCTTACATAAATCCTTACAATCATACCCAAATTTTGTCACTAGAGATATCCCATATAATCCTCAAATTTGAGACCTCTATCTTGTGGAACAACGTTATGACTCTTTTTCAATACTTTCTTCCTTGGTTATCAAACTATTGCTTACTATCCTTGAAAACCCTGCTAGTGAGAAATTACGTCATTCCGATAAGAGTTTCTTAACTCGATGTCCTTGATTGATGATTTAAACCCCTTTGTATAGGTCTTTGTAAAGTTCTACTTGGCATCAGTTTTATAAAAGTTAATTGCTCTTTAAATAAAAGAAGGTTTTCTTGAGATTGGTGAATTGGACTAAGACGCAAGTCCCTTTCACATTTATTATATTAGGCTTAAAAGATGCCTAGGGATCCCATTAAATTGTTAAGAACTCAACGAGGTTCGGGATTGCTTCGCAGATGATCACCGGTTGTAATCTGTAGCGTCATAAAATGATTTTGAGCAATTATTTGGTTACAAATGTTTTGACTTGAATAATGATGCCATACACCTCAATTTCCAGTTATAAATTGCTATGATATTAAATTATGTCTTATGATATACCTTGCTGAGCGTTTGGCTCACTTCTTGCTTTTCATTTATGTCATTCGAGCTAGCAAGTATGGTTTGATTCAAGCAGACTACTCGTAAGTCTACCGGTGGAGATGCTGAGGCTTATGTGAGAGCTCAGGTAGTATAGTTGGCGTTTATGTGAGGACTAGTAGCTTTAAATAAAAGTTGTAATAGTTGTAGTGTTGGACTGTTCAAACCCTGAATCTTTGCGATCTTTGATTCTGTTGTTAACAGCCATTTGTAATAACTTTGTATTTATTCAGTTGTATTTTGTTAGTGTTATTTTGGGGTTGTGACACCACCAATAATATTCCTTAAGGTCACGGTACATTTTCGTACTTCCTGGGTGGATCGAATATCTGGAGTTGTGCCCTTCGTGCAGCAGCTCATCCTTTAATTCTTGCACATTTGGAATCCAAATCCGGGATGCATACCTCATGATCCCTTTCTCATCCTTTTCGCATCTGACTTCCTCGCCGGTCAATATTTCTCTTTCTTCATTCATTTTCTTTTCCTGACACACTCGTATCTTTTCAGTCAGTTCCGACACTAGCTTAATCTCAAATAAATATTTTGTTCCTTTACCGGTTATTCTCACGTCAATTTCCATCTTTTCAAATTCCTTAACTAACTCCTCAGATGTCATTATCATTTTGACTCTTTCCTTTCTACTAAGGGCATCAACCACCACATTGGCTTTACCCGGATGATACAAAATTTCACAATCGTAGTCCTTAATCAATTCTAACCACCTCCTCTATCTCATGTTCAATTCTTTCTGAGTAAAAATATACTTGAGGCTCTTATGGTATGTGTAAATCTCGCATTTCTCACCGTACAAGTAGTGCCTCCAAATTTTGAGGGCAAACACTATGGCTGCTAACTCTAGATCGCGGGTTGGATATCTGATCTCATATTCCTTCAACTGCCTAGAGGCATACGTAATAACCTTTCCGTGCTGCATAAGCACACATCCTAGTCCCTTGTGCGAGGCATCGCTGTATATCACAAACTCTCCCTTTCCATCGGGAAGAGTGAGCACTGGTGCTGACACCAGCCTCATTTTTAGTTCCTGAAAGCTTTCCTCACATTTCTTTGTCCACACGAACTTTTCAATTTTCCGGGTAAGTCTAGTCAATGGGCCGGCTATCTTGGCAAAGTCTTGCACGAATCTCCGATAATATCCTGCTAAACCTACAAAACTCCTAACCTCGGTTGGGGTAGTCGGTCTTTCCCAATTGGATATTGCCTCCATCTTGGCGGGGTCGACTAAAAATCCTTTGCTACTCACCACATGTCCTAAGAACTGAACTTCCTTTAACCAAAACTCGCATTTCGAGAACTTGGCATATAATTTCTCATTCCTCAAGATTTCTAAGACTATCCTCAAATGTTCTACATGTTCTTGCTCTGTCTTTGAGTAGATTAGAATATCATCTATAAAAACTATCACACATATATCTAGGTATTTCTTGAACACTCTGCTCATCAAATCCATAAAGGCTGCGGGTGCATTGCACTACTAGAAAAATGCCCTTAGACATCGGTTATAAATCGATGTCTTTTTTTTTCAAACTGATATCTTCGCATGTGTAGAGAAAGGTAGGGGTCTTTAACATCGATTTTTAGCCGATGTTAAAGAAGCACATATACATCGGTTTTCTTAGCAAACTGATGTATAATTAGCCTTTTTTTTAATAACATGTTAAAACTAGATTGTGAAAAATGGTAATTAGGAGGTTAAGAAGCACTATAAACATATATCAAGGAAGAATATTAAAGTGATAGACATCAGATTCTTAAAAGAAATGATGTCTTACTTTGTATAGTACATCGGTTGCTACATAGAACCGATGTTAAATATGGCATATCACATCAATTTCAATTAGGTTAGCGATGTTAAATATGGCATATCACATCGATTTCACTTAGGTTAGCGATGTGAAAGTCCCTATTTACATCATTTTTCCTGTCAAAAAGGTTATGTTTTGCTTATTTTTGACATCAGTTGGTTAATAATTAAATGATGTTATATATATCCAAGATACATCGTGCTCTTCTATTAAAATAAAAGCTATATCAATAAAAAACAATCTTAAACAAGAACAAATATATACCAAAAAACTTATACATCAGCATTCGACCAACATATTTCTATATCTACATCTACATCAACATAAAAAACTATCTACTTACAATCACATTCCTAACCTATCTAGCTCACTAAGGCCGCATTCCCCAAGCAATTCTCCCCGGATGAATATGTTGTTGAACCATAAATAGTATCAGCTAAAGTAAAGTTGGTAGCATCACGTATAGCTCCCTCTTGAGCTTGTCTTGATAATCAACAAAATACAAACCAAACCTTGAGGTGTATCCAGATCCCCATTCCCAGTTATCTAACAGAGACCATACAAAGTATCCCTTCACATTGCAAACATTGCCAAATGTTATTTATAAACATTATATGCACTAGAGAAAATGAACTTGGCTTATATTATCATTTTTAGTAACTAAGGTATTGCCAAGTACTGTGACCAGTATTGCGAAGGAATAATGCACAGGTATAATTCTAAATTTAATATAAAGTGTATGTACCGATCTATCCAGACCTATCTCTATTACTTCCTTTTCAGGAACACAGCATAAGTAAATATAAGCTTCTATAGCAATGAAAAGGATGAATTATAAGATCACTTACCAGGAGCTCTACCAATATAAGCTACTGCCTTCTTGCTTCTCTTAGCTGGTTATCTCAGTCTCAATGCTTTTCACAAGAAAAAGAACTCTTTGTAGCTGGCCCTTCGCGGTATGGACTATGGAATTAACCAATCCTGTTAAAGATCGTATCTAAACATGTGTTTTGACACATACTTAGATATAGATCAAACAAATTATATTTTAGCATGTCAAAAAGTCTTTGATTTTTCTTTTTGTTATAGTATGTATTTATTTAAGAATTTGAGTCTAGAGCATGCCTTATGGCAGAACTTTTCAGTTGCATTATAGTTTGGAACTGAACAATGTATCAACTAGTGGAGCCAGTAAAGTTATTGAGGATGAGCAATGTTGCAGTTGTAATTCTTTATGGGGCTAAATTTGTACTTATGGACTGGTAAAAAATATAGTCTAACTAGTATTTTCTAATAATGAAACTATACTCTGCCTCACACTTAGTTTTTACTTTGCCTCTGCCACTGCACATTGTGATAATAAGTATATATTATTGTGTACCTTTTTAAAGAATTTAAGCCTCTTACATGTGTACGTTGTTACATATATGCGCCCTTTATAACTTTTACAAATTAAATGTTAGCTCTGAATAAGTGAATATGCCCGTCTGAAGCTTACTATGGGTTACTTCTGAATGTAATGGCATAAGAAAGTTCTTCCTATTTTCCGTTGATTTACAGAGATCTTACCCGCCCAAGAAAAACTCTAATGCTCGTTGTGCTGCATGTATGTCTTCTGTCAAGTTTGTTGCAGGTTCATACCAGAAACTATCAACTAATATCCCTACTGATCCTTGTTGTTTTCCCTATATACAAAAAAGATATAATGTAGTAAAAATTTCTGTTATACAAATACATGAAGCATGTATGAGTCAGATGGCTAAAACTGTTGTAAATGATCCACAATGGATTGCATTAATTGCAGTAATTTATTGTCTACCTTGTACTTTTTTATGTATATATCCATGGCAGTTGCATTTGCAAGAAGAACATTGTGACCTGCTATATAAAGTCCAACATCATACTAGAACATAGAATATGTTTGAGTTTGACAAATCATTATTTAATAACAGAATACAACGACCAAGCTTTAAACCAACATATTTAAGGACTTGCACAAAAGTCACGGCCATAATTAGTACGTTACAGCCTTATATTGAGTCACAAATGCCTTTCCTGAGGCACTGTCCCTCGACCAACATTTGGTATCTACCCCAAAAAAAGATGTGTTGATATGAAAAATACATGTTTGGGCAAAGCTGAACTCAGATAGAAAGCTGGAACAAACTTTAACACTTAGCACAGACATATTAACTGTATTTTCGTCGAACATTAATTGCCAATAAAAAGAATCTACACAAGTTGTTGTGACCAATATTTGCTTTACCACAACATCTTAAGATATCATGACTGATATTTAGTTAATCTTTAATATTTTCACATCACTTCCCCATTTCTACTTTTTCCAGATTAACAAACAGCTACGGAGTCTGGACATTAGAAACCAGATTGGCAAATAGTCAGAATGACAGATTAAAACACTGAGATATGTTGCTTACCAAGGAACAAATTATGGCCGACACAATTTCTTTAAACATGGCAGTCAAGTGGCCACATACTTCCAGATTAAAAAAGTGCCTACTGTAGAATGTACATTCCCAAGTTTTTGAAAACCATAACATGAAAAGGAGGATAATAGTAATGTAGAAGAAAACTCAGATTACTAGGGTTAAACCATCTAATTTTAATACATACATAGACCCATTTTGCATAAGCAACTACTTTATCCCTATCACGACCTAAAGATGACTGTGGAATAGGCTTGCAAACATGCAAAACTCCACTTATACATGGGTGCTTTAGATATCAACTATCGCCTCCAGATGACCAATATTAACACTGGCAGCTCCAAATCAAAAAAAAATCTCCCATTCGAAACAAAATTAAAAAAAAAATCCGAAAATTAGCGGCAAAATCGAACTAATTACTAAAATGCTAGTAACAAACTTGTAAAAATATCACTCCTTTATCCAGTAAAAAATGAAAAAAAAATGTCAACTTGCAAGAAGTGCTGATCATTTGTCACACACGGGTGTTCGAGCATTGCTAAAAACATTTTAACACGAGAACAGTGCGAACAATACAACCAAGTGCATAACAATAAAAATACAAGAAACTTAGAACTTACAAGTCACTATTACAATAACATTTATTTCATTATAGTAAAAGAATTAAGAAAGGTACCTGAGAGGGGATGATTATTGTGGCACCGAAATCGAGAAAGGAAAGAGAGCTCAGAACGGATCAATCTTAAAAGGGGTTGATTATGCAAAAGGGGTCTATGTTGACAGCAGAGAGCAGATAAAAGTGCTTTCTTCTTACCTGGAATATGTATATACATACATGTTATTTACATAAGCAATACCAAGCATGAAATTGCCACTCGGGGATGAATTGAATCTCGGTAAAAAAACATAATTAAAGGTAATCAAAGCACATGCTCTAAAGGGTTCCAAGTCGTATCTGTAATAAGGATTCCTGCTCTTGTACAACATTATCGCTAATGATTTCGGGGTTTTATCACTTCATTCTCAAGTATCATCCACCTCTCATGGAAAGGCCGCTGCAAAATAAAAAATTGATAATTACATAAATCTCTTTAGAATATAAGACTAGATGGAATAAACAAACATGTAAAAAGTTAGAGAAGCATAAACCTCAAATAAATTTGAAAATAAATTTAATAAAACTTAATCTTACCTAATCAAGCAAACCCAACTTTTTTCAACACTAACAAAACTCCAAAGACCTGTAAACAAAACTTTATTAAAATAAAAACATAAAATTTCAAAATAAATTCGAAATAATCTTACTTTTCTCCTACAAATTGAGTTGACCCAACTTCTTTCAAGATTATTTAGCACCAATCGAGATCGATTTAAGATTTAATCAAGTTTAATTAAAGGTTTGTCCAAATAGGGGTATAATTAGTTTTAGAGAGAGTGATTGAGAAGAGAGACAGTGAGAGACTGAGAGAAGAGAGAAGAGACAGCCAGAGAGAAGAGAGAATGAGTGAAGAGAGAGAAGAGAGAATGAGAGAGAGGGGGGAAATGGTTTTGGTTAAAGGGGGAAACTGAGAATAAAAATTTTAGTTAAGGGGGAATTTTTGGTGTATTAACGGGGGAAAGAAAGAAGCGGTTTTTTTTATTTTTTTTTAAAAACGATTATAGACATCGTTTGGTTAAGATACCGTTGTCTTACAACACTTTTAACATCGGTTTTGAAGTGACCGATGTTAAAACTGCTTTTAACATCGGTGACATTTCTAACCGATGTTAAAGGGGTGATGTCGTAGGCACTATTTCTAGTAGTGTTGGTTAGCCCAAACGACATGACTAAGAACTCATAATGTCCATACCTAGTGCGAAAGGAAGTCTTTCGTATATCCTCAGGTTTGATTTTCAACTGGTGATATCCTGTCCTCAAATCTATTTTGGAAAAGTGTACAGCACCCTTGAGTTGGTCAAATAGGTCATCAATCCTAGGGAGAGGGTACCTATTCTTAATAGTCAGCTTATTCAACTCCCGGTAGTCTATGCATAATCTCATACTACCATCATTTTTCTTTACGAATAGTACTGGTGCACCCTACGGTAACATACTGAGTCTTATCATCCCATTATCTAATAACTCCTGCAGTTGAGAAGCTAGTTCCTTCATCTCAACTGGGGCTAGTCTATAAGGGGCCTTGGACACTGGCGCCATCCATGGTGCTAATTCTATAGAAAATTCTATTTCTCTATCGGGTGGCAATCCTGATAGGTTCTTTGGAAACACATCCTCGAATTCATTCACTACGGGTATGTCCTGTATGTTGGGAACTTCCTTCTTAGTATCCATCACATAAGCCAAGTAGGTATCGCTACCTTTCTTTAACAACCTCTTTGCCTGAAGCATGGTCAGAAATTTTTGGGTCTGTCATTGACCTTTGAACACCATTTCCTTTCCATTTTGCGCTCTTATCTTTACCCTCTTTCGCTCACAATCTATTTGCGCTCCATTACTGGATAACCAGTCCATTCCTAAGATTATATCGAATTCCCTAACACAAATGGGATTAAGTCAACCTCAAAGACTTTCCCTTCTAGTTTTAACTTGCATTTAGGGTGTACTTGATTCATAGGAATTATTTCCCGGTTTGCTATTTCTACTTTTAATACCTCATGTAAGGGTATGGCGTTAAGTTTTAACTTCTTAGAAAAATATTGAGATATAAAATACTTGGTCGCTCCGGAATTAAATAGAACATTTGCACGTTCAGAGTTTAACAAAAGGTTACCTGCTACCACATCAGTGTTCCGGACAGCGTCCTGAACAGTCATGTTGAAAGTCCTAGCGGTTGGGGGCCGGTTGGATGCAGCTTTTCTCATCCCCGAGGCTGGGGGCCTTAATGTCGGGAAATCCCTCCTTATGTGCCCTACCTTCCCATAATGGAAACACGTTACTTTGGGTTAGGTACAGGTGTTGGCGAGGTGTCCGGTTTGGTCGCACTTGTAGCATTTCAGAGGGGCTCTTGCCAAGGTACACACTCCAAAGTGTTTATTTCTGCATGTTTGGCATTCCGGTATTGGGACACAGGGTTGGCTATGAAATGTTGCCTTAGATTGTCCGTCGCCCTGGCCCACGCTTTCACTTGGGGCCTTTCTAAATCTGGGGCCTCTCGTAGGTTGGGACACCACTCCCCTGACAAACCTGTTTGGAAAGCTCCTGTTCCCAGTTCATCCTCCTTCTTGACTTCCTATCTTCCTTTTCCTATTTTCCTTTTCCTTCAAACTTTATTCACTACCTGCTTCAACAATCGAGGCTTTCTGCACTAAGGTGGCATAATCTGTCAGTTCTAGTACTGCTACTCAGTTCTGGATCCACTATTTCAGACCAAGCTGAAATCTTCGTGCTTTCTTCTCTTCAGTATTCACAAACTCAGGTACAAATTGTGATAACTCAGTAAACTTGGCCTCATACTCCGCCATAGTCATCTTATCTTGTTTCAGCTCTAGGACCTTAATCTCCATCTGAGTCTCCATGAACCTAGGGAAATACTTGTCTAAGAACAATCGGGTAAATCTATCGCATGGAATCACAACATCAGTCTCGCGGTTTCTTTTGGACTCCCACCAGTACTAAGCTTCCCTCTTCATCATGTAAGAGGCGAAAATGGTCTTGTGTCATTCTTCTACACCTAGTATTTCGAAGGACTTTTCTATTTCTCTGAGCCAGGCCCATGCCTTAACGGGGTCGGCAAATCCTAGAAACTCTGAGGGTTTGAGGGACTTGAATTCCCTGAAGGCAGTGGCCGCAGTCTGATGGGAAATATGCGGCTGTGGTGGAATGGGCTGTTGGTTCAGATTTGCCCTTAAAAGTTCCATAAATTCATTCATGGGATTCCCTCCCTGATGGGTATCATCAGCTTCTTCTTCTACATACTCTTCTTCATCATACTCATTATAGTCTAGGTCTTCTTCACTTTCCTTATTCACTATGTGGTCAGGTCCATTTCGTTGTTGGTTAACAGATTCTGCGGGACGTGCCCTGGTTCCTCTTCTACGGGGTGACATCATTACTGATAATGAAAATATGTTAATACAATTGCAATTTTTTTTCATTTGGATTAATTTATTCGTAGGTAAGCATGTCAGTTGTTATCTAGCATGTCTTTAACAAGTGCAATAATATGGGCAACAATTTCTTAATAACTTCTAGATATATATTATAGGGTCTCCCAGTTTAAATTTAGGGACAAAACAACCATCTGAGTTCATACATGATCCTGAATATAATATACCAACTACTTGGTCCTGAATACTGAAATACAAATAAATACACCGGGTACCCTGAAAGGCTAGGAATGCTATCTACTACTAGCTATCCTAAAAAAATTGGTGACAAGTCACCCAGCCCTTTACAAGGTCTATAAATAGTCGTTCTCCTCTCAGCCACTGTCACTGCGCGTGAGGTCTCGAAACCTCCTCATCGCTCCTGCCAATATCAGCTCTGCATCAACTACGAGGATGTTGTTGGGTTTTGAGCACATAAACGCAACAAAAACAGTAATTAAAAATGTGAAAAATCAGAATTTTCGAAACCCACCGCAGGATCCATGGAAAATATAGATATTTAACTCGTAGATCAGATTGTTTACCTTAAGAAGCTTTACAAATTGGTTGACTAATGGATATCCAAAGCTTCTTCAATCACCACGCATCTCGCTCTCGCGATCTACGCTCTATTGGTATCCACACGAATGCTTGAACGCAAGGACTGAATGTGTACTAGCACAAACTCGTTTCTTCTTTCTCTCTCCATCTTCTCCCTTGATGGCTAGGGTTTTAGTAAAAGTCTTGCATGCAAAATCAGCCACACAAGAGATATTATATAGAGAGTAGAAAAATGAATTATAACTCTTAACTAATTATGAGTTATTATTAATTCGAAATTCATGTTTGTATTATAATTAAGTCTCACTTAATTATTTAAAAAATAAATTTCATAATTAATATTAGTAAATTCGAATATCATTATTTATCTAATTAATTAAGTCAAACTTAATTAATATTATAAATAATTCAAATTACTTTAATTTGGTTTAAATCCAATTTAAATTAAATAATCCTTTAAGCATTCTTTGTGTGTGACCCTATAGGTTATTATTATGTTGGCAACGAATTTTAAATCTAATTTAAAATCTTAAATAATGAGCGGCATCTAGTAATACATCATTGCTACCCAAGTAATAAGAATTAAATTGGTGATCGATTAAACCTTTCGTGAATAACGTACAATGTAATATAATCCCTTTAACCAAATATTATAGATTAAACTAGAGGCATGTAATGTGTCATCCTCATCATAGTTTAATCCAAGTTTCCTTGATCAATGAGTAGACTATCATATCAAATCAATATTTGAGCGTGACCACGCATTTCATAGTCTAGCTCACACAAGAGGCCAATAATATCACTCCTAAAATAGGAGGGTTAAATCCCCTAGATCATTCATATTTCTCATACGATTCATAATATACCCAATGTGCACTTTTATCATTACCCGGTCAAGGATAACTTTTAATGAAATCAATGTATATTAATTCTCGTATAGAAATATAATGACTTCAGGTCTAAGGACCATTACATCATTATCACTGTGAGAATTACTTATGACACAACAGACATGTAGAATATCACATCGGGTATGTCCAACACCATGTACATATACATATGCCTGTGTCTTTTACTTTAGTATCACTATACCTATGATCAATGAGATGTGATCATCAGTCAACAAACACACCAGTCTTAATACATTATTATTGTCCCATAATAATAATACTCGACCAAGGACCTTTAGGAATATTGATACTATTCTCATAATCTCATTTCTAAGTCACATACTTAGAGATATAGAATTGCATATCATATTCCAAGGACATTTATTAATCTAACATTTATATTGCAGTAAATTAAGAATTAATAAGTTATAAAGGGAATAATCGATAGAACATAAACATTAATAATCCAAATGTCTTAAAATAAAACATTATAGTGTTGTCTCTAGGGCACAAACACTAACAATCTCCCACTTGCACTAGAGCCAATCACCCATGTATCTAATACTCATGGAACTAGTATGACAATCGTGCTTCTGCTGCGACAAAGCCTTAGTCGGTGGGTATGCAACACTATCATTACTATGCACTTTACATTTATATCTCCTTGATCATTAATCTCATTAATAAGGTGATATCGCTTAAGGACATGCCTAAACAATCTCCTTACATGTTTCAAAAATATCAATATATTCGGCTTCCATTATAGAATCATCAATGTTCTTGTTGTGAACTATTCCAGCTAACATCACTTATATTTAGACAAAACACAAACCATACATAGACACATAATCATCCTTGTCTATCCAGAAATTAGGTTCAGAAACTAGCATCAGTGTAACCCTTTACAACTAGTTCCCTATCTTCTCCGTACACCAAAAATAAATCTTTAGTCCTCTTTAAGTATGTAAGAATATTCTTGAAAACTATCCAGTGACCCTCACCTAGATTAGACCGGTATCTGATCATCATGCTCAAGGCATACGAAACATCAGGATAAACACATTTCATTGTACATATTATAGATCCAATTGCTGACGCATCTGAAACTTTCTCAAACGGCCCTTATCATCTAATGATTTAGGGGGCAATTATCTTTTGAGTTCAGTATCCCATGAGACATCGAAACATATTCTTTCTTTGTCTCTTGCATCATAAAATGATGTAACACTTTATCAATGTATGTACTCCGACTAGGTCGATTAATCTCTTTAATCTATCATTATAGATCTTGATCCCTAATATATAGGTAGCATCGCCTATGTATTTAATCGAGAAACTATTTCTCAACCAAGTCTTAACAGCCTGTAGAGAAGGTATGTCATTCCATATCTGTTATATGTCATCTACATATAATACTGTCACATGGCTCCCACTAACCTTCTTGCAAACACATGGTTCATCTTCGTTTTGAATAAAGACAAACTCTTTGACCATTTTATCAAAATGAATATTCATTCTCCTTAAGGCTTGCTTCAATCTATAAATAGATAGAAGCAACTTACAAACTATCTTTGCAAACTTTGGATCGACAAAACCCTCAGGTTGTATCATATATACATCCTCTTCAATGCTCCCATATAAGAAAGCAGTTTTGACATCCATTTGCCAAATCTCATAGTTAAAGTAAGCAGTTATTGCTAGCAAAATCCCGATGGACTTGATCATAGTAACCGGTGAAAAAGTCTCATCATAGCCTATACCATGAATTTGTTTGAAACTTTTTACCGCTAGCGCGTCTTATAGGTCTGTACTTTACCATCCATGTAAGTTTTCTTCTTGAAAACCCACTTGTACCCTACCCCTTCGAGTGGATCAACTAAAGCCAATACTTTATTTTGATACATGGATTCCATCTCGGATTTCATGGCCTCTAGCCATCTCTCGGAGTCTAAACTATTCATAGCATCTTGGTAGGTGAGAGGCTTATTATTATCCGTAAGCATCACCTCACCATCTTGAGTCAAAAGAAATTCATAATTTCTCCCGGGCTCATGGTGAATCCTACTAGATCTATGAATAACCTGTGTTTCTTGGACATGATTACTTTTAACATTTTGATGTACATCCTGATCTTATTCCAACTCTGGTTCAATGTTATCATGTGGTTCTCAATCTTCATTGATATGTATTATCCTCCCACTGATTTTCTTAGAAAGTAGTTCTCCCTCAAGAAATACAGCGGCCCGAGCAACAAACACTTTGTTCTCGGAAGGATTATAAAAATTATACCCTAGTCTCACTTGGGTATCCCACAAAATAGCATCTATCTAATTTTGGTCCAAGCTTCTCAGAGGCTAAACATTTTACAAATGCTTCACGTCCCCAAATTTTCATAAATGACATGCTATGACATTTATCACTTTATATCTCATACGGAGTATTTCGACCCGCTTTAGTCGGAACTTGGTTAAGTGTATATGCAGTCGTTTCTAAAGCATAACCCTAGAAACTGAATGGAAGATTCACTTGACTCATCATCGATCGCACTATGTCCAACAAGGTACGATTTCTCCTCTGAGAATCTCTATTCCATTGAGGTGTTCCAGAAGGAGTAAGTTATGATACACTATCACACTCCTTCAAGAAACTCTTGAAATTGAGGTTTAAGTATTCTCCTACATGATCTGATCATAAAATTTTTATATTTTTCCCTTGTTTGCTTTTATACTTCGGCCTTATATTCTTTGAACATTTCAAAAGAATCGGATTTGTTCTTCATAAGAACTACATATCCATATCTACTAAAATCATCAGTAAATGTCATGAAGTAGTATAAGCCACCCCTTGCCATCATACGCATTCAACCACATACATCATTATATATAAGTCATAATCGTTCGGTGGCCCTTTTACCTGATCAGGTAAAAGAAGCTTTAGTCATTTTGCCAATGAGACAAAGTTCGCATCTTCCGTATGATTCAAAATCAAACTTATCCAAGTATCCATATATATGTAACTCAGAAATGCGTTTCTCATTAATATGGCTTAATGACAATGGTATAGGTAATGTTTGATTTGAGTCATCTTAGAACATATAAATTGTTAACTAATTGTGCAACATTATAGACCTTATCATTAAAACAAAATAAACAACTATTGTTTATTTAATTAAAATGAAAACCTTTCTTGTCCTGACAATAAATTGATTTAATGTATCCCCTAAAGGCAGGCACGTAATAACAATTTATCAAGTTCTCAATCTCGCCTATATGGGCAAAATTAGGTATCGAGTTCCTTCAACTAGAGAAATAACTTTTGCTCCAATTCTAACCTGATACCTGAAGCTTGACCATTGCAAGTCTTCTTCTTTAGATCTTCCAAGCAAGCTCGATAATTTAACTTCCAATCATCCGATTATTTCCACAGAAATGACAATCATCTCCTTTAGCAACACCACTATCAGGCTTCAAAAGCCCTTTGGGATTAGACTTTGGTTTGGCACCGAATAAGATCAAATCTTCACCTTGCATGTCCACTTTCCTTTCCCATTTGCATTCCATGTGTGCATCATCAATATGGACGTAATTCATGCATTTACCGTTTTATTTTCAGCAGTTCTAAACATGCTAAACAACTCAGTGAGTGTTCTGTTTATCTCATTCTTTTTATTCTTAAAAAACTAAGAATAGAAGTTTTTCAAAGATTATTTGATCAAATCAAGCCGAGTCTCTAGACTATTCTTGAAACCCAAAATATCAAGGTACATATACATATCATCTTTAGAACATGTGGTCCAACCAGATATCATTCTCTCATTAATACAAAAATATGGTGCCTTATTATTGTCAAATCTTTCTGACGAGCCTATCCTTCAAACATCCTTTGAATGTGCTCAATCATATCATAAGCATCATTATGCTCTTGTTGCTTCTAAAGCTCAGCACTCATAATTACAAGCATGAGATATGAAACATCAGTTGCATAATCAATTTGCTTCAGGTAAGCATTTTGTTCAACACATGTTTCATTCTCAGCTAGAGGAAATAAGGGAGGGGTTTGAGTGACATCCTTGAACCTGAGGACAATTCTCAAGTTCTCATGTCAATTGAGGAAATTATTTCATGTCAGCTTGTCCTTCTCAAGGACTATTACATAGAGAAGTTATTTGTGTTATTTGTCATTTGATATCTACAATATAAAAGTGCATAAAATGGCTTAGTCTACAGATGATCATTAAATTATGTTCAAGTGATTATTCATATATATATATATACAATATATATCTCCCACTATTTTCATCAAATCAATAACCCTTACTATTAATTCGGAAAGAATATCTTCTATATCATTTCTAGTGAGCCAAGATCCATATTTCACCATGCGTTAGGTCAGCTTTGGCTTTTCTCCTAAAACATGATTATTTAGGTAGACAACATTTGTCAATTATATCAACTATATAACTCTTGGATAGCTTGGTGGAGCAACATTTGTTCATATTTATCTAATAAATCTCGCCAAACGCTATGCCTCTAAGTTCACAATCCTATTGTGATAACTTAGTTAATTCAAACCCAATAGTCAAAAAGTATCATTATACTTCAACACATCTCCCACGATAGATAGGAGTACTTCGCTTTGGCGAACCCACTCCTGATTGATCTAGGGGTTAATACATTGGACTCATTGGAAGGCATCTGATCAATTTAATATTAACTTTATGGTTTTGTTAATTTTAAAACAATCATGATCCCATCATAAAGAGATTCCCAATTTTTCCTTGAATAAAATACTTCAAATCAATATTCGCCAATGGTTTGATTTCCAGGTAGTGAGGGAGTCACAACGGTCTCGCTTAAAACCCACAACCTTACAAGTTCAATGAACTTGCTTTTGACAAATTCGCCCCATGTCAGAAACAAAGAAAATTTATATTTTATTCCGTGTTTCATAAACACGAGAATCTCATAATCGTTTGTTCATTTTAAAATCTTGAGTCATTACATATTTTATCTTATTTAGCAAGCATGGCATGGGTGTCGTATCTAATACATACATCCTTAATCTAATTAAGCATACATTTTTAAAGCTACTCTACACATACATTCATCACATGCGCATATATATGTAAAGTGCAATAAATAAATGTGGTTGGTTATGGCTTTATCCTATGTGATCTTCATCAAGCTAATGATAAAGATCTAGGTCAATCTAAGGTGAAAAATAAATACAAGCTAACTATTACATGTCTTCTTTCTTTTATTGCTTCCTGGGATAGACTCCATTTGAGATTACCCTTCCTTGATCTTCAAATCTTCATGTCTTCATGTACATTACATGAATAAAATATAAAAAAATAATCTAATAAACTTAGAAGAAAAACTCGAGTTACATTCGAGATTTAACAATTACAAAATCAAATGACATGCAAGCCGTATTTAAAAAAACCAAAACCATTAACCTAAGATCATAAGCCATAACCATCCACCATGCTCTATCAACACATAAGTACATGTCAAAACACATAATCTGCTCTTAACATATCATACCCATCATGATCTAATCATAAAAACCAAATACGGCAAAAATCAGAAAATTCGAAATTAAATCTGATAACATTAAATCGCAGATTACTGGGCCTAAAAGACGTCAAACACCTTACAGATCAGTCGCTGATAGCTTTAGCTATCAGTGTCTTTCAAACGCTCGATTACATATGAAATCACGTATTCGTTAGCCAAAATCGGATATCAGACACAGATTTTAGCAAATCTGCTGTATCTGATTCAGAATCGTATCAAATACGATATTCTTATAATAAGAACAAATACAAAACATGTATATATCAGTATATATACAGATTATATAATCATCATATGATTATACAAATCTCATGAAAATCATTTATTCAAAACATATACATACATACGCATATATAAACATAACATTTAAAACATACAAAATCGATCATCATAAAACCGCTAAACACAAAAACAAATTAAAAAAAATTCGCAAGTAGCTCTGATACCATTGTTGGGTTTCGAGCACATAAACGCAACGGAAACAGTAATTAAAAACGTGAAAATCAGAATTTTCGAAACCCCCTGCATGATCCATGCGAAAAATAGATATTTAATTCGTAGATCAGATTATTTACCTTAAGAAGTTTTACAAATTGGTTGACTAATGGAGATCCAAAGCTTTTTCAATCACCACACATCCCGCTCTCGTGATCTACGCTCTATTGGTATCCACAGTAATACTTGAACGCAAGGATTGAATGTGTACTTGCACAAACTCGTTTCTTTTTGCTCTCTCCGTCTTCTCCCTTGGTGGCTAGGGTTTTAGTAAAAGTCTTGCATGCAAAATCAGCCACATAAGAGATATTATAGAGAGTAGAAAAAAGAATTATAACTCTTAACTGATTAGGAGTTATTATTAATTAAAAATTCCTATTTGTATTATAATTAAATCTCATTTAATTATTTAACAAATAAATTTCATAATTAATATTAGTAAATTCGAATATCATTATTTATCTAATTAATTAAGTCAAACTTAATTAATATTATAAATAATTCAAATTACTTTAATTTGGTTTAAATCCAATTTAAATTAAATAATCCTTTAAGCATTCTTTGTGTGTGACCCTATAGGTTATTATTATGTTGGCAACGAATTTTAAATCTAATTTAAAATCTTAAATAATGAGCGGCATCTAGTAATACATCATTGCTACCCAAGTAATAAGAATTAAATTGGTGATCGATTAAACCTTTCGTGAATAACGTACAATGTAATATAATCCCTTTAACCAAATATTATAGATTAAACTAGAGGCATGTAATGTGTCATCCTCATCATAGTTTAATCCAAGTTTCCTTGATCAATGAGTAGACTATCATATCAAATCAATATTTGAGCGTGACCACGCATTTCATAGTCTAGCTCACACAAGAGGCCAATAATATCACTCCTAAAATAGGAGGGTTAAATCCCATCTAGATCATTCATATTTCTCATATGATTCATAATATACCCAATGTGCACTTTTATCACTACCCGGTCAAGGATAACTTTTAATGGAATCAATATATATTAATTCTCGTATAGAAATATAATGACTCCAGGTCTAAGGACCATTATATCATTATCACTGTGAGAATTACTTATGACACAACAGACATGTAGAATCTCACATCGGGTCTGTCCAGCATCATGTACATATACATATGCTCGTGTCTTTGACTTTAGTATCACTATACCTATGATCAATGAGATGTGATCATCAGTCAACAAACACACCAGTATTAATGCATTATTATTGTCCCCTAATAATAATACTCGACCAGGGACCTTTGGGAATATTGATACTATTCTCATAATTTCATTTCTAAGTCACGTACTTAGAGATATAGAATTGCATATCATATTCGAAGGACATTTATTAATCTAACATTTATATCGTGGTAAATTAAGAATTAATAAATTATAAAGGGAATAATCGATATAACATAAACATTAATAATCCAAATGTCTTAAAATAAAACATTATAGTATTGTCTCTAGGGCACAAAGACTAATAGATGTATCCTCCCATCGTCGTCATCCTCATCCATACTCGGGTACGGAGCTCAATTCCATCAATATCCCTGCGAGCTATGGCCGGGGAAGCAGCTCTGAAGTCCCCTGGGTATCCTAGCCTGATGGCTCTCTCGGCGGTCAGCACCTGTCGTAGCTCCACATGTATGGTCGCTGGGGGTGGTAGAGGTGATTCCGGGTCACTAGAGGATATGTCGTGAACCTCATAGGTCTGTGCATCCATCTCGTCATCCTCATCCTCATCAGTGTAGGTAAAGGTCTCAGCATCCCTGGGTGAGGTGTAGGAGGGTGAACGGTCGGGAGAGGGTACATCTTTATGTCTGTCCATTCTACGCCATCGCCCTAGGGCATCTCAACATCATCAGCTATGGGGGCAGGGAAGTCAGTCTCCTCCTCCAGGGGATCCTTAGTAGGGTCATCATCTGAGTCATCAATAGGTGGGTCCTCCGGCTCAGGAGTAGGGTCATGCTCAGGGGCCATAACATCATCAACAGGGTCACCCTCCCCTATAGGTTCCACTGGTACCTGACACAATAGGCAAGGTGTTACTAACTTAGAGTCGGAATTCCCTTGATGGTAAAAGCGTCAAGACTACCCATGTAGCCCGACGGTGAACTCGACTTGATTTCTAATTGATTATTATTATTCTTATGTCTATGTATTTTATATCCTATTGTTTCCAAGATTTGATAACCTAAGGCTCTGATACCATTTTTGTGGCACCCCAAAATTCGGGGTCAGGGATCTAGGAGGCCACGCCATCTTGAATCATGTATAACACTTATCTCGTACCACAGTATATAAATACTCACACCTTTATGACCCCACACTTATCAACGCACACACACTTATAGGTTATTATCTTGGAAACGAACCATTCATTACTAGAGTATATTAATCCATAAGGTGATAATTATTACAGTCCCAAAAGTGATTAAGTCTTACCGCAGAAATAACCTTTAAGTAAGGTTAGTCCGTCGGCCAAATATACGTTTCTTATTTATTATCTTACATAAGTAATACTTGGAAATAAGTCGGACTAAAAACAACTGAAAACCAATCCAACTTATTCGGTCTACCAGAGGTACAACACCAAACATCCTACGGAACAGCTGGTCGTTCCTTACCTGTTTCCTGGCTGTGAGTCTTATGATAGGCATTTTGATTCACAGTTGTGTTGTGTCAATTTAAAAAAACAAGTGTGAGCTATAATGCCCAGCATAATAATGTACAGTATGAAATGACTATATGATAAACTCAAATATAATTCCATATATGATAAATATGTTTTATTCAAAAATAGTTTTCCTCGGTGAAACACACCTTCTTTCGAAAAAAATTCTTTAGTGGATTTATTCTCCTGCGAATACCTTAATGATAAACCCAGCACCTAGGATTAGGTTACGGTATTGCATCACAATTTCAATTCGAAGAATTTAGGACATTCACTGGAGCCCCCGAGATACGATGATCAGTCGTAAAACGGTAATAGTAACCTTTCTACATGTAGATGGAGGATTCCCTTTTATTAGTGGTTATCACCCTGGCCGCATTCGGGCCTTTTCTGTGTCCATCCCTCCCAGGTACATACTTCGTGTCTATCTCTCTCAAGACACGGTTTTGCGTCCATCCCTCTCAGGTACGCATACTACACATGTTCATCGGTATATAAGATACCTTCTCATGTGCTAGTAAGTTAGTAGTCTCCCCAGTCCATGAAGTACTGGATCTCTACCTCTCCTCTTTCCTTTTAAGAATCCTATCATGTATTTGGAATATCGAACTATATCGAAGTTCCCCAAGCATTTTGCTTCTTGATAGGCACCGCTTATCTCATATATGTATACATATATACTCCCGAGAATTTTCGGAGGAAGTACTAAGATAATGGGAGTTGGGTTGTCAACAGATAAATATATAAGAGGGCATTTCTTTTCAAACTATAGTCAAAATATTTAAAATATGTCGATATAATAATTTTTGACGATTTGAAAGTATTCGAATGACTTTCTGAAATTCAGAAAGTATTTTAAAATAGGTTTGATTATTTTTAAATCATATTAAATCATTTAACAAATATTTAATAATTAAATAATAATTAATAAATAATAAAACCTCAAATAATTATATTTTAAAAAAATATTTGAAATAATTTTCCTCAACTAATTATGTTGAAATAATTAAAGTAATTCTTAATTATATACTTAATCAGGTATAAAATAAATAATTGTTGGAGAATAATTCTCCTATATTAAATGAATAATTGAAATAATATCCATTATTCGAGTAATTAAATATAGTTGGGGGAATACGATCCTTGGAAATCATTTTAATAAAAGTCCAAGGTATTTAATGTTTCGCAAGTGGACATCGAATCCCTTAGAATAAAATAAGTGCGGACTTTAATCGTCCAAAACATCTCCGGAATGATTCCTGGGTTTTCGCTTCAAAACTCTGACCGACTCTCGGTCTTATAGTCATTCATCACGCTCACGACGGCGTTAAAATATTCTACTACATATATACATCGTAACACAATCGCTATTTATGCGAAAACTCAAAAACTTAGTATGATGGCAAGCATGGCATTTATGCAAAATATAGTAAAACAATCTTTTCACAACACAACAGTATATGGAGTTGGATTCGTAAACTTGCCTGGGTACTTTGAGGTGGAGGATGCTCTAGGGTCTGCTCGGAAATCTATAATCATAAACATATATCGTTTCGTTAGATTCCGTTCTTATTTATGGCGACTCATACATACGCGCTACTTATTAATCATTCTCACAACTCATGTTACTCTTATTATTCCTTTAATTACTCATTCATGTCATGGTCGCTTTCTTTTCGAAATACTTTATGTCCGTTTACATTTTTATCGTCGGCTCCGCTTATGATTTCTAACGGTTTTCTAATCGTGCGGTCTCAGTTCCGATATTTTTATAAAATTGAAAGTTCCTTATTTTCACTTCAAATTTGTATAGAAGTTAAGAAACTCTATTTACTACTCTCTGTTAAACTTTCATGATTTATGAATATTTTTAAGTCGATCATTTCTATTCCCAAAGTTCATAACTCGTAGCAGTTTTTATCGCGTAAATCACTTTTATTAAAACGGTCATAACTTTTGATTCGTAAATCGGAATCAAGCTATTCAAGTGCCTAAACGATCCTTATAAAATTTTTTATCATAATCAAGTAGTTCCTTTAAAGAAACTACAGTTTATACATTTGGGAACTTCTACAGAAACTTAATGTTGAGTTTTGTTCGTTTTAGCGAGATTACGGTTACGATCCGAGTTTCGTTTACGTCTTAAATCACTATACTACCACCAACAATCATCAAATCATCATCCCAACACTAAATCCTCTCAAGAACATCATGTTCTTTAGGCAATAATTATCAACCTTAGAACTTATTAACTAAACATCAAGATTACAACAAATCAACCACTAAAACTAAGTTTATAACTAGGGCTTCAAAGGTTCTCGAAACTTAAACCTTAAATAAAGATTGGTCAAATATTTATACCTTTCTTGAAATATTGAGATGTGTTCTTGATGATGATGGAGTCTTGGGAATACTTGGTTGGGTTTTCGGAACCTAAATTAAACATTAAAATCAAGAAACCAAAGAAAAGTTATTATTCATACTATTCATTATCACTTTTCTTGATTTTATTTCACCCATCAAACCTTGATAAGATGAGCGTAAAAAATTATCTTACCTTAGTTTAGGATGTATGAAGCTGGGAATTAATGGTGGAATTTTTCCATGGCTAGAAGAGAGAGTTTTGAATTTGATTTCCTTGTTTTTCTTGCTTTGGCCGAATGGGATGAAGAAATGGAGAGAGAGAGATAGTTTTTCTTGCTTATTGGAATGCTTCTTGTGTAAGATTTATGTTATATGATTTATATATCTTCTAGTTTATAACCTAGGACTAGCAAATCTTGGCATATCTTAGTACATATCTTGCTAGCATCCTAGGCTTCCAAGCTAATCTATTTCGTTTAGGTTTTAGCTTTACTATTCCTAGCTTGTAGGTCATCATGCTATCTATTTTAGGTTACTATTTGATAACCTAACCATGGTTAGTTTCTTACCATAGTTAGTTAGTTTAGTTAGCATGGTTCGATACGTTTATTTATTCATTTACGTGTTCGCTCGGTCGCTTATTCATTTTCATAATAAATTCTCGCAAACGGTTCACGGTATAAGTCCTTTCGTATATGTTCTTTATGTTTTGAAATATCGTTCTTGGATTTGGATTCGTAGGATTCTAAATTTTTAATTATATTGTGATTCCCGTAATCCTTGATGGTTCGTAGATACGATCATTTTTCAAAGTTCGTTTTCCTCGAAAACTAATAGCGTTTACAAACACTCATTTGGTACGTATAATATTGTTATCAACTCCGAAACTCAATTTCTCATGCACAACACGGTATGGGATAAAACAAAATTCCCGTCTGTTAGGGTTACTATTTATTAAGCATTTTACAAAGTCTCAAAAATTCGAGTTATTACAATATTATCATTGGAAATGTCATCATCTCAAATGTAGCTCTGGTAGATGGACTAAAGCACAATTTATTGAGCATTAGTCAAATCACTGACAGAGGTTTCTATGTCTTATTCTATGATACTCACTATGAAGTAGTTAATAAGATCACAAGAAAAATGGTCTTCAAAGCTGACAGATATGGAAACACTTATAAAGCCAAACTCTATGCAAATACTGATGGTCCAGAATCTTGTCTAATAACGAAGGCATACGTAGATGAAAGTTGGAATTGGCAGAAGAAGCTTTCTCATCTCAATTTCAATAATCTTGATGAACTGATGAAGAAAGATTTAGAAAAAGGTCTATTTGTGGACAAAAGTCTCAAATCAGGAAAGAAGGCAAATCCTGATGATAATGCACATGTTGAGGGGGAGAAATCATGATTAAATCTTTGATTTTGGATTACAAATTTTATCTCCGCAAGTGATGGACAAGACATGACTTTTCTTGAAAAGGACGGTAACATTATTTCTTTTATGATTTTTAAAAGAGTTACAAATTTATTTTATTCTATTTTGAATAATCATGTTGAACCTGTCAGCATTATTAGTTTTGTATTGGGAATAGATGCATATAAAGAGACTATGTGTTATTTGCCTAGATACGCGTAATATTTTGCATGTAGTATTCATTATTACACGGTTAATCAAAGTATCTCTTTCGATTCCCAGTAGGTTTTAGTTATAAAATCACGTCTTCTACTTCATATAAACCTCAATCACTTTCAATCATCTATCTCTCTCTCTCTCACAACATCAAAGCTTCAACTCTAAAATCTTCTAAAATTTTTCTCTCAATTGCTCACTTCTTCACACGAAAATATGGCGTATACTTTCCTGCTTTTAATCCTGTAGAAGGAAGACTTTACTTTGACCCTTTCGGACTGAGAATTCAAATTAATGGCCAAAATTTTCATCCTGCTGAACTTCCACAAATGAACTTTGATCAATTGTGCTGGGACGACCAGCTTGAGTTGCAACTATTTAAACTGGAGGTTCGCTTTGAAGAGGTTCGATGAGCTGAAGAGGCTGAGGAGCGCCGATTCGAACTCTTGGCGTTTCAAGAGAACATTATTTCACTTGCGTTATCCATGTCCCGCATATTTCATCGACGGGAGATGAAGAATAAGGAGGATAACAAGAAGACTAAGGAAGAGTAGTTCTAGTTCTTAGGAATTAAGATTAAAAATCTTTTGTGTTCTATCTTGTAATAAATGTTAAATATTATTAATGAAAGTTCTCTTCTTGTTTATTCCTTCGCTCATAGTTTATGATTGTTCATTATCTTAATATTTGCATGTGAAAATGTGTGTAATTTTGAATTATTCCATATTTTACATTTGCATAACCAATCATTTTCAAGATATCTTCATATTAATGATATTGGAATAGATCAAGGAAACATGTTTTTGAGAGAATCAGACAATTTTACAAAATGCATTCTGATAAAGAGAAATGGTATTGCATATACTTTGTTTAATTTTTCACTTGATCACAAATTGTGTTACCTTGAGAATTGTGAGTATTTTTGTCTAACAAAATGCCTGACAAATACAGTTTTTCAAATCCTGACACTATGGGACAGGTTTCATCCAATCATGTTCCTGATCCAAGTGTTCATTTTTCTTCACTTAAATCGAAACAAAAAATCATCTCTAATTCTTCTCAAATGGAATTAGTTGCAAAATCAAAGATAGTAGCTAAGTCTGATTTGTTTCCGAGAAAATCAGGTTTGAAGGTTGTTCCACTCTCACCTAAATCTTTGGAGCAATAAGGTTGATGACTCATCACACTCTGAAAGTGATAGTGATGGTCCAATTACTTTTAAGAAGCCTGCTAGACCAGTGGAGGTTACCAGTGTTAGTACAGGGGAAGATTAAAATTTGGTTGTAGCTGCTAAATCTAAGAAAAGAAGTTTAATGAAGTTAGCAGACAAGATTCGCAAGAAACTAGATGGTCTTCAAGTATTGGTTGATATTGCTCTGGATCAGGATTCTACAAATCCTGACAAATCTTTGTCACATCCTGACAGGTCTCAAGCAATTCCTGAAAAGTTTATGACAATTCCTGACCATATAATTTTTACGACAAAAATAGCCAATGAAGTTGAAATTGCTAAGGAAGTTGATCTACATAAGTCTATCAAGAGGAAAGCAAAGACTTCATCTATTTCTCAATCCAAGAAGATCACACTTCAATCACCATAGAAGGGGTACTGTACACAAGAACCATCTTCTCAAAGTGAAGATGCACCTGTTAAAGCCCCAGCTACACAAGAACCACCTGCTCAAAGTGTAGGTGCAAGCATTTTCTCACATCTGACTATTCCTGACATTTCTCTAGGGAGTCAAATTTCCATGGTTGATGATATTATGAAGACAGTACAAGACAGGGAAGCTCATCAAAAGCACATTGTTGAATTGGATGTTGTTATCCATGATCCTATCTTTGAGGAAGCACACAAGAACCTTCAGTTCAAAGGGTTGAAGAAGATTCTAAACCTCAATTCATACAAGAACCAACAGTTCAAAGTACTGTTGCAGACTTAGTATCAAATTCTACTAAGGGATCAATTTCTGACAAGCAGCACATTTCTGACACAAGCACAATTACTGATGAAGTTATTCCTGATTCAACAGATGTACTGATCACTTCTCAAGAAAAGATTGAAGGAATCTTGGTATAACCACTCAAGGCTATACCAATGGTTGATACTCCACAAGGTACAAATTCTCTAAATACTACTTTATCTACTGATATGACTATGGTTAGCCTTTTACAAATGAATACCTCTAGTCATATGATTACTGATAACTCTTCTCAGCCACATCTTATTTCTGTAGGACAAACTTTTATGAACTTTTCATGTAAGACTGAGAGAAAAGATTTAGTGAAAAGTAGAATTAAAGAGAGGCGAGATCCTTACCTGGAAAAAAGAAAGGTAGATGAGAGACAAGATTTAGTTAATCCTTGTGAGGAAGCTCTGACTCTTAAAAGTCATGAGATGAGTGGAGTGAAAAGTGATGAGATCACTGTAAAAGAAAAGAGAGATTTAGGTACTCATGGTTCTTTTCTTACAGGATCTACACAGGTAACTAAGCCTTCTAAGTCAAATCTTGATTTAAAATTCAAAGGCATAGTTCCTGATTCTTATGATTCTGATATTCCATCGAGATATTCTGGTGATCAAGATGATTCTGATGACTCTGACGATGATAATTCTGATGATGCTATTTTGAAAGCTGGTATTGAAGCATCTAAATTTTCTACTTTTGGTTCATCATCTGGTCATGCTTCAATTCTACAACCTCATTAAGCTTTTGAATGGAATCATTCCTGGAGATTACCAAGTGAAAAGATATCTATGGAATCTGCTCAAACTTTAGATGATCGTGCTATTCAATTAGTTTCAAATACTGATATGAAAGCATCTATCAAATCCACTACAGTTTTAGTCAAAGGACTGCATTCTTCTTTCTCTGTATTCAAGGAAAATACTGCAGAGAAGAGCTTGTTGATCTTTCTACGACTATCAAAGGTATGAATAAATAAAGTGGTTTTCTAAAGAAATGTTTAGCGTAGAAGCAAAACAAAATCAAATGGCTGAAAAACTGATAGCTTTAGAAGCTAATCAGATTACTACAAATTCCAAGTTGGATGATATTTTATCTCTTTTACATAGTCTAGATGCCAAAAATGGGGAGATAGTATCACAGAAGAAAAAATGTCAACCAAAATCAGTTTTGAGGAGAAATATCAATTCCGATGATGATGGTGATAAAGAAGAAAAAGAGACATCTGATGCTATGAAAGTTGATACTGTGAAAGTGTAATCTGGAATTGGAATTCAAAGTCAAAGAAGACACAGTCAACTCACGTATCTAAGGATAGATCAGATAAATCTAACATGGAAGCTGCTTTTGTTACTCCTAGTTCAATTCCTGATTTTAAAGATACAAATTCTGATGATTTTCCTGACACTGAAAGAGTTATAGTGATTCCTGATTCTGTGAAGTCTAAAGAAGAAGAAATTTTATTTCGAATAGATTTACATATTTTCTCTGCTTATGTTGAAGCTGTTAATTCTGAAAACTTCAAGGAAGAAGAAATGATTTCTGACAGAGAAGAAAGAGCTCAGGAAGGAAAAATCAGAATTGTTGTTGATAAAGCAGATCAAGAATACAAGAATATGCTTAAAAGATCTGAAAGGAATAGATGGAGGAGTACAAACAAGAAGATTTTGCAAGAAAAAGTAGAATGGAGAGCTCAAGTATTTCCAAAGATAAAAAACAAATACAAATGGAAAAAGGTTGTTGATCTTAACTATAATGACAAATTGAGTTTTAATCCAGGAGGAATAAGGTTGGATGGTTTACTTAGTTCAAATACATAAGAGATAAGAAATCTTGGTTAGAACAAGATAAGAAGCTGAAGTTGTTTGAACCATTCACAAGAGCTAGAATAGGACATCATGAAGCTAAATTGTCAACTTAAAGTTGTTGAACTTCACACCTGTTGATAGTCCAAATCAGGAAATAACTGCTGATCATCTGGATAGACTTCAAGATGTGAATATTATTCTTGATAAACATGATGGTTCTGAATTTAAATAGAGGATCTTACTCTTTATTGAAAAATGATCAAGTTCAAGTTATTTCACTTGATGAACTGATGATCATGTCTATAAAAGAATTGAAGTACATTCACTATTTGGTAATAGTTAAAGATAAAACCTGTTAGGCCCTTAATCAACTGTAGAGGGGGGTGAATGCAATTAATGCAATCAATTCGAAAAAGCTTCAACAGAATCAACAGTTTTATATTAACAAATAAAAACTGATTATAAACGTACTCTCTCGAAAGGATGAACAAATATCCTTGAGCTTCCATGTTATGCAAAATATATAACAATGTTCACAATGCTTTTAGCATGAACCTAATATGTGCTTTATACAGAGCACATCTACACAATGTATAAGGAATCATATTCTATTAACAACAAGGAAACCTAATACAATGCTTCTGAGATAAAGTCCTTCACCGCCTTGAGTTCCTGTTTCCTTTTCCTTATCGAAGATCAACTGATGTCACAAATACTGATTACATCATCCGTTGACATCATCATCCGTTGATATCATCATCCGTTGATATCATCATCCGCAGATATCATTATCCGTTGATATAAGTTCTGATGTGAACTTCTGATAGTTTCTGTTGATATCATCAATTGCTTCTAACAATCTCCCCCAACTTGTTCATTATGAAAATATGGACAACTTCCAGTTGATGATATCAAAACTATCTAAATTCAGGAATCAAGTATGCATATTCAATCTTACTTCAGTGAATATCAGACTTTACTCTTCATTGTGAACTCTAACACAGTCTTGAAAATCTTCAAGAAACTTCATCAGCAGATTATGTGGCACCCTCCAAACCCAGGTCAGAAGTTTGGGGTCCACACACACACACACACCTTATTTATAACCAGCTTATAACAATAATAAAGATAATAATAATGATATGCAGTGACCCTACTTACCAACTACCACAGACCGCAACAGGTTAAAGTATGCACACAATTCAAACACACACTTATATTACAAACCGTCCAAATCCCAACTATTCAAACTTAAAACTGAGTATTAAGCATTATTACAAACTTTTACAAACTTAAATTATCTCAAAAGATGCCTACTAGCTTAACTCGATCAACCTGAACCCCTAGCTCTCGCGCTGGACGGGGGATCCATCGCTACCAACTGGTTCCTTCTTAACTGGAAAAGAACATAAACAACATCGCACAAATGAGCTAACTAGCTCAGCAAGTCACAATGACAAAACTGAGAATAATGATCATCAAGTGAAAAGGGTTATGATATCAAGTGAACAATGAATTATGATTTAGAATTGGATATTATATTTTTATTTTAAAAACCAAGGTTAGGCTGCTGATCAGTCACGCACTAACCCCGAGCAAAGCACACATCACTGCTCTAACTACTGGATCCAAAGCAGACATTGGCCTAACTTGACCATTAATATGGTCTGACCACGAATCTAGTCCATAATTTTATAAAAACAATCCAATTCTATAATAACAGAATAAACAATGTAAAGCAATAAACAAAATCATAAACAATATTGAATGTTCGATAAGGAAATGGTTTTAATCTTTACAAGGGAACAGTATGGCAATTTCAGAGCTTGACTGTTAGGTAATGAAAGAATTGGATAACAAAGGAATCAATGTTTCAGGGTTACCAGGAATTGGTCTTTCAAAGCATAAGGTACAATAGTTTAAGTATGTAAGTAATTCGATTCAGTGTTTGGTATTTAGTTTGTATGTATTTGTGGAGTAGTATCGTATATTTGTGGTTCGTATTTGAGTGTACAATAATCAATGGTTTAGAAAGAATAAGGTTTACGGCTCAAGATCAATAACTGAAATCAGGGTTTTGGGTTCAGTGCTTCAATGCACTTGCAATATAAAACAGGACTATCAATCAACTACAATATATCTGGAGAAAGTTCTGAACACTTGCCTGGTCCAAGCTTGCTATACTGCACTAACTTCCAATCACAACTGTCTACTCTTCGGCTATCTGTTTCCCTATCCTACGCCTTGCCTCTTCTGCTCACATATCATAAGCATATATCAATACTTAACTTATACGATTCTATTCGATACACACTTCTATCTACCCTTCGTTTCACCCAAATCCGATTAACGGATTGAAAGTTACGCTATAGACAAGTAAACATCGAACATATAGATCGACAGTCAAACAACAAGTCACATATAACACATAAGACGTCAAATAATCAATGACATATCATTTATAAAGGAGTCTCAGGTCATAAACAGGCTTTCGGGTATTTAAAATAATTTTTAAAACATTTTTCGGAATTAAAACGGGCCATTGGATCAATTTTAAAGTAATAAACAGGGTACGGTTGGCCAATTCTGGCTTCAAAACAATTTTATAATAATTATCAAGCCTTGAAACAAATTTAAAATAATATTTTAAAGCTTGAAACTATTTTTCAGAATTTTTAAATCATTTTTCAATAATTAAATCTAATTAAATAATTAATTAATAATTAATTAATAATTAATTAAATCAATTAATCAATTAATTTTCGAATTAATTGACCAATTAATCAATTAAATATTTAATAAAATTAATTAACTAATTAAGTCAGATTTTTTTTGAATTAAAAATAATTTTTGGAATTAAAATAATGATTTTTGGAATTAAAATAATCATTTTCAAAATTTTTGGAAATTAAAAACAATTTTTAAAATGATTTTTATAAAAGAAATCCTATTTTTGAAAATTAATAAAACATAAATAAAATTTTTACCAGTTTTGTAAACAGAAATCTTGTTTTTAAAAACTTTTTAAAACACAGGGACTACTTTGGAATAACACAGAAAGGTCAGGGACCTTTCTACATTTTTGCCATCCCCTTCACCACGTCGCTGGTGCAGCCATTGCCGGCGACTCGAAGCTTTCCGTCGAGTCTAATAACAGTCCAAAACACAACCAAACAAACGGGGAAACGTAGATTACAACCTTGGGAACTTATTCATGTAATTTATTCCATCAAACAAGCTGTAAATCGATCGTAATAACCCCAGGAAAACTCGTCGCCGACGAGTTTATATAAAATCCGGCGAAACTTCAAACGACAACTCCATTCGATCCAGGAATCATCTGATAACGTGCTATATATGAATAGATTGCAAATTTCAAGGGGAACAAAATCCACCCCTTTAGAACATCTAATAATCCCTAAATAAGAAACCCCCAAATTCAATCAAGAACATTCAAACGAATATAAACCCTAATTATACAATTCGAGAATCAAACCCTAATTTGAACATGTAATTGAACTCCAAATCGATCATATGACATACCAAAATGATCAGGAAGAAAAGATCTACAACATGCAAGCATCAAATCATCCAAACAATAGCTTGAACAAAAATTCATACTTTTAATTCTTAATAATTCAAATATAAATCAGTTTATAGGAAATTACCCTTTGATTCTAGGTTGAAATTGATGGCAGAATCAGATAGGAAATTTTTCAAGCTTCGATTCGAGTATATACACGCCTTAATCCGATATCGGTAACGCCTCCGAATTTGTGTTTGATTACGAAGAACAGTTTATAATTATAGTATTTTCTCTGTAAAAACTCTGTAAATACTGTTTGCAAATGATTTCTGGTACAAAATAAAATACGGTAAAGGCTATTTATAATTACGGAAAATTAGTATCTCGTTGGATCATTCCAGATACAAAATGGTACGTTTATTTATAAAAGCTGATCCAAACGGTACCGGTTTTCGGGATAATTATCCAAATCAATACAATTTATACTGCGGTCTTGGTCTCAGCACCTGGTTACACGTATTACTATGTGATACCGGTGATAGTTTAATAAAAAGATCTCGTTTATCGAAAACACGAGTTTTATTAATTTACTGAAACGAATAATGTATCGAAAATGTTATGCCGGGACCCGCACAGGACAAACCGTACGCCGGATCGAAAAAGTCGAAACATGGAAAATGTACGGAATATTGCAATTTGGTTAAGAAAGAGTTCTCGGAAGAGTTTCGGGTTATAAAAACGTAAAAACGGATGACATCGGTTGGTTCCCGATCGTATAAAATAGTTTTTAAATACTCGGAAAAAGATTTTATAAAATCCATATATTTCCTATAAAATCATAAATCAACATAAAAATAAATAGGAAGATATGACAATTATTTATATTTTATTTTGGACATATAAAAATTAAAATACTCAATTAATATTATTTTTAAACATCCAATCACATTTAACACTTAACAAATAATTCACAGAATAAATACTGAACATACATAATAATTATTTATTAGCAGATATAATTATACGATATATCCCGAATATTACATCCTTCCCCCCTTAAAAGGATTATGTCCTCAGAATCTCCTAAGAAAATAAATGAGGGTACTTTTCTTTCATATCACTTTCTAACTCCCAGGTTGACTCTTCAACCTTTGGGTTTCTCCACAATACTCTTACTAACTTTACCACTTTATTTCTTAATACTTTCTCTCTTTCCTCTATAATTTCTATCGGACTCTCTACATATGACAAATCTTTCTGAAGCTCTATTGGCTCATATTCTATTACATGCCTGGAGTCTGGATTATACTTCTTAAGCATCGATACATGAAAAACATTGTGAATGTGCTCCATGTGCGGAGGTAACGCCAACTCGTAAGCTATTTTTCCAACACGCTTTAGAATCTCAAAAGGTCCAACGTATCTTGGGCTCAGTTTTCCTTTCTTCCCAAATCTCGTTAAACCCTTCCATGGTGATACTTTCAGTAATACCAAATTTCCTTCTTCGAATTCCATATTTTTCCTTGATTGATCTGCATACTTCCTTTGACGATCTTGTGCTGCTATCAATCTCTTCTGGATAACTCCAACAACTTCCTTTGTCTGCTCTACTAATTCAGGTCCAAGTATTTTGCGTTCTCCTACCTCGTCCCAATACAATGGAGATCTGCATTTACGTCCATAAAGGGCTTCATAGGGTGGCATCCCAATACTGGCGTGATAACTGTTATTGTAAGCAAATTCTACCAGGGGTAAATGCTCGTCCCAACTTCCTTTGAAATCAATAGCACAAACACGTAACATGTCTTCAATTGTCTGGATCGTTCTTTCACTCTGGATGTCCGTCTGTGGATGGTAAGCCATACTCATATTCAGTCTCGTTCCCAAACATTCTTGAAAACTCTTCCAAAATCTTGAATTAAATCTTGGATCTCGATCGGATACGATAGACACAGGAACTCCATGACGAACTACAATTTCCTTCAGGTATATATGGACCAACTTGTCGAGTGAAAATCTTTCATTTATAGGCAGAAAATGAGCTGACTTGGTAAGTCTATCCACTATAACCCAAATGGCATCATGATTAGCTTTTGTCCTTGGTAATCCAACTATGAAATCCATGGCAATATGCTCCCACTTCCACTCAAGAATCTCCAATGGCTGTAGCAATCCACTTGGTCTCTGATGCTCTGCTTTAACTCTCTGACATGTATAACATCTGCTAACCCATTCCGCAATTTCCCTCTTAATATCTGGCCACCAATAATTTTCCTTTAAATCTCTGTACATTTTGGTACTCCCTGGATGGATTGAATACCTTGAACTATGAGCTTCCTGTAAAATTTCATTCTTCAACTCTGTTACTGGTGGAATCCAAATTCTAGAAGAAAACCTAAAAATACCTTGACCGTCCTTTTGCGTGCACAATTCTTCACCTACCAAACGGTTTATGTCCTGATCCATTACTTCTTCTTGACACTTCTTTATCTTTTCTAACAACTCTGGCTGGAAAGTCATATTATACACTTTTGCTTCATCAGGCTTGCAAATTCTAATCTCCGATTCCAGTTTCTGAAATTCCTTATATATTTCTTCGGGTACTGATAACACATTTAACTTTTCCTTCCGACTCAACGCGTCCGCTACAACATTCGCTTTACCGGGATGATAATTAATTATACAGTCGTAATCCTTGATCAATTCTAACCATTTCCTCTGTCTCATATTAAGCTCCTTCTGTGTGAATATGTACTTTAAGCTTTTATGATCCGTGTAAATCTTGCATTTTTCTCCATATAGATAATGTCTCCAAATTTTCAAAGCGAAAACTATGGCTGCTAGCTCCAAATCATGTGTAGGATATTTCTGTTCGTGTGGTTTCAGTTGCCTTGACACATAAGCAATCACTTTATCGTGCTGCATTAGAACACATATGAATCCTTTATGAGAAGCATCACTATAGATTACGAAATTTTCTTGATCGTGTGGAAGTGACAAAACAGGTGCCGTGATTAATCGTTACTTCAGTTCCTGAAAACTTTCTCCGCATTTATCGTTCCATATAAAATTTTCATTCTTTTATGTAAGCTTTGTCAATGGTGTTGCAATCCTTGAGAAATTTTGAACGAATCGACGATAATATCCCGCTAATCCCAACAAACTTCTAATCCCACGAATCATGCATAACAAATACATGAACCTATGCTAGCATGGCAAGTTCTAAATCCTTAAATTCACTTTCGCTTCATTAAGAATTAACACACTATCTTATAAGTTTGCGACGCTCATAAAATGAATACACACAACCAATACTAGGATATAAAACAATCACCACATACTAAGACATCAATCAATTTAACTAAAGAAATCCATAAATAAATCCGCTAGAACCCCACGATAACGATTAGCCCATAATCGGACTCATCATCAATGTGGGTTCCGATGAAAGCATGGTATATAAAACGTAGTCTTTATAACGAATAAATAAAACCAAGTACAAACAAGAGTATAGCTTCAACAAAACAAGAAACGAGCATCCAAGATTATAACTTAAAACAAAGATTCACAAGAATAAACTAGATCGTCTTCGCCTTTGTTGAATTGTGCTATAGGTCTCTTATCGTCTTCTCCTTGTGCTCTGGTAAGTCTCCTCCTTTAAAAATGATCTTGACTTATCAATATATAGCAGTCCAAACAGCCCAGGAGTCCAGAAAACAGAATTGCAATAGAATCAGGATTTTATTATCCTGACACGGCGCAGCCGAGCGCTTCATCAGCGCGGGCGCGCTGGCTCCCTGAACTTCGGCGCGGTCGCGCGCTTCATCAGCGCGGGCATGCTGGCCTTCTGCCAAAATTGACTTCTTGCATTTTTCTTGCAGATTCGAGCCGGTCTTCGCGAGCTTTTATTCTAACACCACCTAGACACTATATTAGCACCAAAATAATGCTAATTCACCTGATTACCTAGATAATTCCTGAAATACAAAAACACTAGAAAATACGTTAAAACACTTAACAACTTGAGTACAAATACACCAATCCAAAGCTTATTAGAGCATTATAAAGTGTCATAAATGCCACTCAACACAAACACATGGCCATCCTGACTTTCCAGATTGGATATTCATGTATCTTCAAGATTGGAACCTTGCTTGCTTCATACCTACTCATGTTGCTGCTTATCTGTGAAGTGGTCGGGGTTGCTAGTTTTGAAATCTGTGGTTCTTCTTCTTTGTCTGACATTGTGGATTAATTTTCAGATCTTAAACTATTTGTATTCTAACACCAAGCTCTGATACCGATTGTTATGCTCGTAATCAACTGTAGAGGGGGTGAATACAGTTAATGCAATCAATTCGACAAAGCTTCAACAAAATCAACAGTTTTTATGTTAACAGATAAAAACTGGTTACAAACGTACTCTCTCGAAAGGATGAACAAATATCCTTGAGAGCTTCTAGGTTATGTGAAAGATATAACAATGTTCACAATGCTTTTAGCATGAACCTAATCTGTGCTTTTTACAGAGCACGGCTACATAATGTATAAGGAATCATATTCTATTAACAACAAGGAAACCTAATACAAGGCTTCTAAGATAAAGTCCTTCATCGCCTTGAGTTCATGTTTCCTTTTCCTTATCGAAGATCAACTGATGTGACAAATACTGATTACATCATCCGTTGACATCATAATCCATTGATATCATCATCCGTTGATATAAGTTCTGATGTGAACTTCTGATAGTTTCTGCTGATTTCATCAATTGCTTCTAACAAAACTTCTAGGTTATGGTCAAACATGACTCTTGCCAAGATCAAAAGAAGGATACTAGTTGATGGTTAATATTATTTCGGATCATATGTTCCTAAATACATAAATTTCATAGGGAAATAAGTCAACATGAAGAAAGGTGAAACTGTCATTCAGAATGTTCATACTCAGAGACATATAACTATGAATCCTGATGAAAGAAAAACTTGATATGTTTCATTGGAAGACATGATGATAGAAAGAGCACAAATCAGAAGTCTGAGGGATGCCATCTATCAATTATCTAACATAATAGAATATGAAAAGAATTTGAAGATCAGGTTAGAAGATATTCAGTGGAAAAAGATTGATGGCAGAGTTAAAGCTTTTGTTCATTGATACTGTGGAGTCTATCAAGAAATATGAAGATCTACATCTGAAATAAAGTAAGCTTTACACTACTTATTTTTTCTATCTGGTTTTTGGCACTAGATAATTCTATTAGAATTTATGCTTATTCTGTAAAGCATAAATTGGGGGAGATTGTTGAGAATTGGCGAACTCAAAGATCGGGATTTATGTCACAACCAGGGTATGATCAATGTTATAATATGATTATTCATTGAAAGCTTCAATATCATCTGTTGACAATTGATTAGTCATCCATTGATATATATGAATGATTATCTGTTGAAACTAAAGCACTTATCCATTGATCAAAGCTATCCGTTAAAGAATGACTTTGATGATAAGTCATGATTGCAAGATAAATCAGAAGGTGCTGATTTATAGGATCATAGTTGATTTAGATATGTAAGGTATTAGAGTTATATTGTAATATATCTTGTAATTGATAGAGGACTGATTTGTAGATATGTAGTATATAAACACGAAATAGGTTATCATAATAAGAATAGAGTGATAGAGTACAACTCGAGTATTCGTGTAACCTAGCAGCTCTTAAGAATATTGTTCTTAAGAGAGTTCTGTAACAGTTTATTAAAGATCAATATAAACTGTTATTAGATTCATATGTTCTTACTTTACTTCTATAAACATCGATTTGTTAAGTAATTATATTCACCCCCTTAAACAATTACTTTACAGGACAACAGGAGTGCGTGGAGTTGAAAATTTTATGAGTCATTCCTCTTAATTTGCAATAAGTAATGAAATATTTCTCGAATTTTCCACCATGATCACTGTGAATTATCTTGAGCTTAAAAGAATACTAGGTCTTAAGATTATTGGTAAGATCTTTAAACTTAACAAATGATTCATCTTTAGTATGTAAGAATAATACCCAAGTAAAACAAGAATAGTCATCGACTATAACAAAAGCATAATTCTTATCTCCAAGACTTATATATCGTTCAGGACCAAATAAGTCTAGATGAAGTAGCTGCAAAGGATCAGTAGTTGAGACTCTATTCTTAGAAAGAATGGAAGTTTCACCTATTTACCAAGCTGACAGGATGTACGAGGTTCCACCTTCTTGTACTTGAGCTTCGGTAGACCTCAAACAAGATCATGAGATGATATTTTCCGAAGCAAATCCATGTGTACATGAACGAGATGCCTATTCAAGATATTTTATTATTCTTGAATGGTAGCGAGATAGATTTCTTCATGCTTCTCATCAAAATCTAAGACAAAAAATATTTCCTTTTGTCATTGCTACTAAGGCAAGCTCATTAGCTTTAGTTCCAATATAACAAACATCCTTATCAAAATTAACCTTATAACTAGCATCAGTTAGTTGACTTACACTAATGTAACACCCCCAAATCCGGGGTCGGGGATTCGGGTTGTCACGAGTTCCATTTCCCTTATCAATACTTAATCTTAACAGTCAACCAACTACTGATTACTGTGACCCCACAATATACACACACACACCACAAGTTATAGTCTCAGAGATGAATACCAAAAATAACACAAGTCATTTTATTCCACAATTATAAACCGTTACACCTTAAAAGGGTTTCTGAATAAATTTACATTTCTTTGCCATTATTACAATTCATATAGATACATAAGTCTGGTACATCAGAAGTTGAAAGCCTAGCCTATTGGTAATTTCTACCTCAGCTACAGCGGCATTAACACTTCCAGAAAACTACGGAACGTTTCCTAACCGCTTGCGAATTGGAAGCTTGGTCCTGTTCATCTTTTTTATCTGTTGTTGTGTGATGAAAGAAGAAAGCAAGGGTGAGCAACAAGCCCACCTAAATAATATGTATAATAATTAACAATATATGAACATTCTCATAGTACTCATGAAAGTCTTGGTCAAGAAAAAATGAACCAAGCTGATATCTTAACGCGACCAAGTCGTAAAATATTCAGTATATATATATGTACATATATACTTTTCACAATCTTTGAAATCCTCTGACATGTATAATATACACAGAGTTCCAGTTTATAACTGTATAAAAATATCGTTGCAAGGTGATCTCATATATCTAACCTTGTCTCAACGTTTTTTTTCTTCTGAAAATCTTTGACATGCACAAGATAATCATTTACTAGATATAAGTTTAAAAGATGAAGTTACAAGATACTCCAATATACTTATATCTTTTCCGAATACTACTTGAACTACCACCGTTCAAGGTATAATCCATTTCAAAAGTTCATCACATAGATGAGACTACAAGATAAGATTTGAATAGATTCAATCCTTGAAATATCATTATAAATAATGAACTTACGAGATACTTCATTAAGTCCCGATATATATATACACCTATATATATATATTTCATACACTCCTTGAAAACCTCTGTTATGAAAATTATAAACAGAGTTGTAATATCCAATGAATTTGGAAAGGAGAAAACCTTGGCATAAACCTGATATCTTGCTGATCAGGCAAAGATACCAATAAGTAACTTTTTCTACTAGTAGATGGACGAATTCCCCACTGGTCATCACCCTGGCCGCAATAGGACCATATGCTGGACTGACACTCAGCCACTTACGCATTTGATGGACTCCCACTGAGACACTTACACTTTCATGGACGCCCACTGAGCCCATGTTGCTTATGCCGACTCAAATAGATGGACTTACTTCCCGAACGTTGGGTAAGTAATCAATTCATTTATCAAAACAGCAACCTCGTTGCGAATATAAAATACACCACAGAGCCGGATCCCTTAGATTTTTGAGCGAGTATTCAAGTCCCCTTCAAAAAGGAAGATCTTAAATTTAAAAACGAGTTTTGGGATCCGCTCTAACCTTTAAAAATCATTTTGAAGACTCGAAAACATTTTTAAGAATGTTTGGAGTAATGCTGATTTAATGAAATAAATCAGTCCCGATATATTAGAAAATATCTGAATATTATTATTTCAATAATATTCCCATAAGGATAATCTCTATATAAATAATTTGAAGTAGAAGTTTTAAAACTCATACTTGAAATGAATATTAAATAACCAAAGATATACTTATACGAAAGTACTATCTTTATTTGAATAATCGAAAATAAGTTTGATTATCGAAACATTATTCTTTAATAAAATAAAGAATATTATTTATTACATAATCGGAGTCATAAGTCCTCGAATGAATATTCAAAAATAATATTCATTAAATAAAATAACGGAGTCATAAATCCTCGAATGAATATTCAAAATAATATCCATTAAATAAATAAAATAAAGTTATCGAATAAACCTTATTCGATTAATAGTTTTGAAAACTATATCAATATATATATATATAAATATATATATATATATATTATACTCGGGAACATCGACTCCCGGTTTAGAAAAATGTTCACCTTTGGGTCCCCTATACTAAGGGTATACGCAACTACTGCTTATCTCTAGCATAGGTATTATGCAACTATAAGCATTGAAATCAACAGATAGATAACCAGATTACGAAACAGACATGCATATATATACCATATCAGCATGCTTCAATATATCGTAAAATTTGCTAATTAACCAACATGCATCTATCACAAGATAATGCATATACATATATACATCACAACAACAGTATAACGGGTAGAAAACTTGCCTGAACGACTGGGGGTGGTAAAAGTCCTGGGATGAGTCTAGTAACCTATAAACCACATATAAGTTGGAATTAAACCAAAGCCGCTTATGAATCTATACTTTAACCAATTAGACTCTAACGTTCGCTTTGCGCTCAACGATTCTCTTAAGTCGCTCGAGTATCCTCGGCTCCATCATTTTTAATAAATTAACCATTAAGAGTTTCAAGGCGATTCTTTCACGAGTGCCTTACCAACTGCCTAATACACTTTACATAAATGTTTCATACTCCAATTAGTCATTTAAGGTCTTTAACCAATGTTTCAAAGTAAGGCGAGGGGTAATGGTTCGTTCGCGAAACGCCGTTATTTAAAACGGTCGTTTCTCTTAAACCGTACATCGGATTCAAACGAACGACATATCAAAACGAAGCTCGTAACATGAACTATCTAATCATGGCAGTGGTCAAAACCTAAAAGTGAGTTCTAGGGTCCTGATGTTAAGAACAAAACAGTCTAAAGTAAATCGGACATTACGACGGCTATGTTTACGCGATTACCAATTTTTTTATCCTACTCCAAATCAACCACCAATCAACCACAATTCAACCATACAACCAAACTCAATACATACAATGCTACAACAGCCCCAACAACTCAATATTTCCAATTTACACTACTTCCCAATCATGAACTAAAAGCTTACATAAGTTCTTTAACTAATCAACAAGATTTACAACTCCAAACACATCACAAAACCAACACATCTCTAAATATACAATAATCAAGCTTCTCATGAACCATTCCAAACACAAAAACTCTAAATATACAAAAGTAGGGCTAGGGTATAAGATTATACCTTCCTTGGTGAGTAAAAGTAACTAAGGAGCTTGGAATCACCCTTGAAAGTCCTTACCAAAGCTTAATCTAAACAAAAACTCAAGAACAAAATTTTAAGTTCTTGAAAAACACTATTCACCCTCTTCTTCCATGAATTTTAGGAAGAGATTGCGAAGGAATTTGAAGCTTAAACTTATAGGATAGCTATATCTATGCATAAGGAACCTTAGATAATTATCTCACTAATTAATGAAGCTTGGAACTTGGATTTGGGTTTTTTTCTTCTTGAAAATGGAAAAGGGTCGAGAGCTTCTCTTGGAAAAATGAAGTCAAGATGTGTTTTTGTGTTTGTGATTTGTTTTTCTTGGTTGCTAGGTTTTCGTTTTGTTTAATTACCCTTTTAACCATGTAAAATTGTGTGGTTAATAATCAACCACACTTCCTTCCTTTTTGGTCATGCTTAGGTCATCAATCTTATGTCATCTTCCCATGCATGTCCTCTTCTTATTGGTTTGATGACATCATCCTCACTAACCTCTTTGATTAACTCCTAATTACTTGACTAATGACCGTTGATCTGTTATACGGTTCGCTTAACTTTCGTTTTCGTTTATCGTTTGAGGGATCATACCCGGGATCTTATTACTTGGATTTCCTTAACCTTTCTCAATACATTATATTCCTTTTATGATCCTCTCTTATAATCCTTAAATTTAAATCCTTTTTATCCTGTTCCCTTATACTCAATTCTTTCGGTATCTGGTGGATTTTCGGGAAAAATCAAAGTGTTCGAATTTGGATTCTGACGATCTTACATACACTTATATCCCATATAAAGTACTAATAAGATCTCAGAATAACAATAGAAGAACCCCTACATAGTGTGGCATGGAAAGTTTTCTTATTCAGCATAATCAACAAAACACTATTCATAAGGGTTACTAAAAGTTCAAAAATTTTTGGGTTATTACAGTCTCCCCTCCTTAAAAGGATTCCGTCCCAGAATCAGGAAAAAAATATGAATAGGGATACTTTCTTAGCATTGCACTTTCTAACTCTCAAGTCAACCTTCCCACATTGTGGTTCTACCATCAAGCTCTGACTAGTTTGATAGCCCTTCTCCCAAGCACTTGTTCCTTTTCAATCTATAACCTTTCCCAGTTGCTCCATATAGGTTACGTCTGGTTGCATGTCTATGCGCTCATATGCCCCTATATGTCTGGCATCCGAATTATACTTCCTTAACATTGATACGTGGAACACGTTATGAATTTGCTACAGGTTCGGGGCTAGGGCTAGCTCATATGCTAACTTCTTAATACGTCTTAATACCTCAAAGGGTCCAACAATTCGAGGGCTTAGCTTTCCTTTCTTTTGAAACCTCATCCATCCTTTCCCAGGGAATACCTATAACAATACTAGGTCCCCTACTTCCTATCCTTTTTCCTTTTGTGTCGAATCAACATACTTCTTATGTCCATCTTGGGCTACTACCAGCCGTCCTCTGATTAGATCTATTATATCCTTGGTCCTTTGGACCACTGCTGGTCTGAGCATCTTGTGCTCTGCAATCTTCATCCTAATATAAGGGAGATCAACATTGTCTTCCCTCAAGGATCTCATAAGGCGATACCTCGATACTGACATACAATTGATTATCGTGAGAAAACTTAATCCGCGTTAAGTGATCATTCCAAATTCTTTCAAGTCTATTGAACCGACTCTCATCATAGCTTCTAGCATTATAGTTTTTGCTTCTCAATACCCATTCTTTTCCAGTTCGTAGTCGTTACTATCTTCCGTACATAATACTATACTGGTTACACTTTTGCTCGTTAGCGTTCTATAACCTTTTAATAACCACGTCAACCTTAGTATCACGAACGTGTTAGAATCAGAATACCACCATACTGATACTACTTCCTTTCTAGCTGCTTCTATCTTCGAAAGCTTGATCCATCATATAGAAGTAAAGGAATTTGTTGAGAGATCACTATGATCATGAACACTTGTTCTATTGCATAGTTAGTACAGAAGGTGGCCAGCCTTTAGTACTTGACAAGCAATTAAACAACATGTGGTATCCTACTAGGCTTCTATCACACAGATAGATAGTCATTCGGCAATACCTCCCCTTCTGGAAGGGTTGTTCTTCTCAGCTTATATGAAATGAAAAAGAGAGAAAAGAACAAATTGAAGAGAATTGTACATATAAAAAATATACTACCACAAAATATCTGGCTTGGAATCTACCTCTGAACTATAGAGGTTTATCATAGGAGAACAAAACATATACGTATATATATCAACATCAAGTATTATAGCATCGTATTTCACATGCCTAAATATTTTTGATATTTTGTCCATCATTCTATGGACCCATGCTCTTACTCGAGCTTATACACAATCACCTTTGAAACTCCCTCGACATCGAAAATCGAATCTGGGATCTCATTCTACACATCATCATTACTAGAATTCTATACTTGCACCGCAACCTTCCTCGTATAGTAATACGACTCTCTATTCATAAGAGGGAATAAATATATAATATGTAAATACTCCACTAGGTATTCTATCAATGATAACTTATATATTAACACGACCCCATTAGGGGTACTCAATCTCAACATCCATTCCAATACAACTCTCACGGTTGTAATCAACTCATTACTCGCAGAATCATTGTTGCATTTCTACGGTCCACCACTGACCTACTGTAGTCATTCATTTTCTATGAAATCTTAATAGCTAACCATACGGAGTCCATACATGTCGTATCGGATTCTTCTAAGGAGGCAACATAATCACCATTCCATGATTCATGAAGAACACTCCTGAACTTGGCGTACATATGACATGAAGCAGATAAAATTACAGAAGAGTTTCAATAAAAGCAACGATAGCAGGTTAACACCATTATTAACCATATATCTTTATTAGGAGACATGAAGCTCAAAGGTTCATTTAGTCCTTTCGTAACATGGTCCTGGCTTATCTCAAGATATAACCTTATAAGATAGATAGCCCGCTCACGGCGATTTCATAAATTAAATCTTTACCAAACTACTATCATGGTTGAGTATCGCACAATCATCAGAAGGAATGTCAATCTTTCAAACCATAATACAACCTTCACGGCTTCAACCATCATCACTGTATTCCTCTGGCACGAGCGCCTATAATTATCCTCTTACATTTAAAGTGTCGGCCACCTCTTTGGCCTTTCCTGATAGTAAAGTTTCCTTACAATCAATGTTTTTTAAATGACCTTCAACTAAATTCTTTACCTCATTTCCAATCACTGCTTGTGTGAAAATGCTCTTCATTACGCCTTGGTAAAAAAATATATCATCACTTTTCCATAAGTTATTGCCTCGGTCTTTTAGAGGTTAACATTGTCACGATTGACTCTTGATCATACTTAGGACGTCTCTTATTTTGGGTCCTTCTTGATTTCACCAATCTCGACCCTTATTGTGTCAATCTATACTTTCTTATGGTTCAACATGTGCCCCACCTGGCATTATTATAAATTACATCACATTTCCTTTATCAAAATTTCTATTCTTGAGAACTTTGAATATTACCTTTCTCCTTGTAAAACCTCAAAGGTTATCCTTAAATCTTTCATCAAGTACACCCTAGGCACAGGGCATATCAAGATACCATTTACTAATACCAGAATCATTGTCTATATACTTCTGAAAATTTCTCTACTGATCTTTAAAGGTTGTTGTTACCTTAATCCTTTCCAATTCATACTGTCAAAACTCATGTTGTCCCTATTAAGGGCGAAATGCCATCCTTTATGCATTCCCCTAGGATTCATCTCAAGTTATCGAGGTTCTATCATTAATTCCACCTTTAAAAAGGTACAGGCATCCTTCCATGGATAAATCAAGTTATATATCCTTCATAGCTTATCTATTTAATCATTCCCACCTCGATAGTCTATACCTAATTTCATAATAGCATCCTTATTCAAATTGAGGTCAATCCATATGGCCTCCAAAAGATAACAATGGTTATCGGCTTTTCTTTCCTGATTTGGTAATGATAACATGGATGTTCTGGAAGATATTGGTCGTGTTCAACGTGAAAATCTTCTTAATAAATCCTCATTTACTTTTGTTGTTTATCTTAACAGTCATCTCAATGTTGGGATATCTCTCATACCTGGCGTCTCCCTTTCTGGGTATCAAGCCACCGGTCTTACACTTCACATTCTTGAAGGTCACTTCCTTCATCCAATTTTCCTAATTTCCTACTTTCTTGTCTCCTCAGTCTATCCGCGTCTCATTATTTATCCTTCGAACTATCTCAAGGTTTCCTCGAATCCTCCCAACTTACAGGGGATAAAATATATGTATCTTCTATGCCTTCATATTCCTTTCCACTTCAGTTTCTTTTTATTTTCCTTTCTCTTATCATTATTTCATGAACTAACACAACATAAGCATTGATTTCAAACATCTTGTCATTCTGGATTCGTGTCCTCAGAACGAATCTTGACAACTTTTCCAACTTAGATTCATAATTCATCATACTCGTTTGCCTTTGTTCTGGCTCTAAAGCTTTTACACTATCTCCATAACCTTGGGAAGTACTTTCCTGAAAACAATTGACTGAACATAAATCCGTTTATTATAATCTCTTGCTCCGTGCCTTCTTTGGCCTTTCACCAGCGGGTGGTCTCTCTCTTAGGAGGGTAAGTGACAAAAACAGTCTTTTGTGATTCGTCAATCATTTAGAATCTCAAATGATTCCTCTATTTCCTTTAGCCAGGCTCTTTCCTCGGCTAGCTCAGCTTGTTCCTTGGAACTCTGAGAGCTTAGCGACTTAAAGGTCCTGAAAGAATTTCCCACCGCATTGCTTCCTCAGGGTGGTGGTTAGGGATAAAAGTATAAGTTTTGTTTAGGCAGGTCCATGAATTGCCGTATAGGAGTACCGTCTCGGGTCTCCTTTCCTTACTCGACTTTCTGTTTCCTTATATCTTAATTGCGACCTCCCCAATTATCACATTCAAGGTTTGCCCCTAATCTTATTCCTCGTGGGGGCATAATGCTTGGAATTTTTTTTTGAAAATCTCTGGATATTTGTCATACTTACTTTGCTTAAATCCTTCCCTCATTCAGTCCTTGCATGATTGCAAATTATGAATTCTCAAGTTCTATAAACTTCATGACACTTTCTTAAGTGTTCACAGCGCAATTAACAATATGAACTTATCACAAACAAACTGATCTGAACTGAAATTAACGAATATATACTTAACCATTTGTTCGAGGGTACAACAACTAAACACATTAAAGAGAATTACATCATTTGAGCTGATCGCTTCTATCCCAAAAGTACTACCATAGATAATCATCTAGTCATTAAAACTAATCATTCATAACTTAGGCTAATCCTCCAAAAGCGGTGCTGCATGAAATCCTTGTCAGATTGCTCAGGCACTGTACACTAATATGGATCAAGAAATGCGGGCATGCACGACATCCCTAACCTGCTCCATTAAAGCGGTGATGAGGTCTAAGATAGTTGCAAGTAGAGCTGGATCAATCTGACCCTCAAGATGGCCTCTAGCTGCAATTCGGGTGGCAGCCTCAATCCTTTCCATGCTATAAGTTAATCCTGTCGGAAGTACCCCGCCCTCAATCCTTGGTGCAGTAAGTCAATCCAACAGATCACTCCTAACATTACGGGCCTCAGACAGGCCACCCAAAGTTATATAATAATCGGCAATAAGAGAAGCCTGAGTGGTAGCATCTAGCAGTCCATGGGGTGCAGGTGGTGCAGACCCAGGAGATCCAAATGGATAACCAAGCACGGTATCAGGTGACCATGGTGCAGGAGATAAAGGTGACATTTCCTCAGTAGGTGTTGGGCTCTGTACAGGAGAGGGAACAGGAATTGGTGGAACCTCATGGATGTCTACAGGAACCTCTGGAAGAGGGTCTGACACTGGTATAATTGGTGTCGTGGAAGGCCCCACTCCTTAGGCCCTCATTATCCTTTGTGCCCTTGGTAACTCTTCATCCTCTAGTGCCACCCTCGCGGCCATTCTAGCTCTGGTAGTCGCCCTGACTACGGTCATCAATTCCTCAGCGGTCCTCTCTTCATTCTCGTCAGGATCCTCCGCGAGATCCTCCTCAGCAACAATCCCTTCTGGGATAACATACTCAACCGCAACATTCTCAATATGAATCTCATCTGGTCCCTCGTTAGGGTACTCTATTGGATTCACAATTTGATCTCCAACATGTAATAAAACATCCTTAGGCTGATGCTCCTGAACCTCAGGGTTCGGTGCCCCGCTGCCCTATACGAGAACGAACTATGTTACTACCATGATATTTATAAGGGTTCCCATAAGGGTTTTAATTGTCAGTACTACGCAAGGTAGTCCGACTATGAACTTGGCAAGAGTTCTTATTATCTTAATGAACTTATTATCTTAACGCCACATCATCTCTGAGGTTTATAACGGTTGGCTCTGATACCATTTCTGTAACACCCCCAAATCCGGGGTCGGGGATTCGTGTTGTCACGAGTTCCATTTCCCTTATCAATTCTTAATCTTAATAGTCAACCAACTACTGAGTACTGTGACCCCACAATATACACACACACACACCACAAGTTATAGTCTCAGAGATGAATACCAAAAATTACACAAGTCATTTTATTCCACAATTATAAACCGTTACACCTTAAAAGGGTTTCTGAATAAATTTACATTTCTTTACCATTATTACAATTCATATAGATACATAAGTCTGGTACATCAGAAGTTGAAAGCCTAGCCTATTGGTAATTTCTACCTCAGCTACAGCGGCATTAACGCTTCCAGAAAACTGCGGAACATTTCCTAACCGCTTGCGAATTGGAAGCTTGGTCCTGTTTATCTTTTCTACCTGTTGTTGTGTGATAAAAGAAGAAAGCAAGGGTGAGCAACAAGCCCACCGAAATAATATGTATAACAATTAACAATATATGAGCATTCTCATAGTACTCATGAAAGTCTTGGTCAAGAAGAAATGAACCAAGCTGATATCTTAACGCGACCAAGTCGCAAAATATTCAGTATATATATATATACATATATACTTTTCACAATCTTTGAAATCCTCTGACATGTATAATATACACAGAGTTCCAGTTTATAACTGTATAAAAATATCGTTGCAAGGTGATCTCATATATCTAACCTTGTCTCAACGTTTTTTTTTCTGAAAATCTTTGACATGCACAAGATAATCATTTACTAGATATAAGTTTAAAAGATAAAGTTACAAGATACTCCAATATACTTATATCTTTTCCGAATACTACTTGAACTACCACCGTTCAAGGTATAATCCGTTTCAAAAGTTCATCACATAGATGAGACTACAAGATAAGATTTGAATAGATTCAATCCTTGAACTATCATTATAAATAATGAAGTTACGAGATACTTCATTAAGTCCTGATATATATATACACCTATATATATATACATTTCATACACTCCTTGAAAACCTTTGTTATGAAAATTATAAACAGAGTTGTAATATCCAATGAATTTGGAAAGGAGAAAACCTTGGCATAAACCTGATATCTTGCTGATCAGGCAAAGATACCAATAAGTAACCTTTTCTACTAGTAGATGGACGAATTCCCCACTGGTCATCACCCTGGCCGCAATAGGACCTTATGTTGGACTGCCACTCAGCCACTTACGCATTTGATGGACTCCAACTGAGCCACTTACACTTTCATGGACGCCCACTGAGCCCATGTTGCTTATGCCGACTCAAATAGATGGACTTACTTCCCGAACGTTGGGTAAGTAATCAATTCATTTATCAAAATAGCAACCTCGTTGCGAATATAAAATACACCACAGAGCCGGATCCCTTAGATTTTTGAGCGAGTATTCAAGTCCCCTTCAAAAAGGAAGATCTTAAATTTGAAAACGAGTTTTGGGATCCGATCTAACCTTTAAAAATCATTTTGAAGACTCGAAAACATTTTTAAGAATGTTTGGAGTAATGCTGATTTAATGAAATAAATCAGTCCCGATATATTAGAAAATATCTGAATATTATTATTTAAATAATATTCCCATAAGGATAATCTCTATATAAATAATTTAAAGTAGAAGTTTTAAAACTCATACTTGAAATGAATAGTAAACAACCAAAGATATACTTATACGAAAGTACTATCTTTATTTGAATAATCGAAAATAAGTTTGATTATCGAAACATTATTCTTTAATAAAATAAAGAATATTATTTAGTACATAATCGGAGTCATGAGTCCTCGAATAAATATTCAAAAATAATATTCATTAAATAAAATAACGGAGTCATAAATCCTCGAATGAATATTCAAAATAATATCCATTAAATAAATAAAATAAAGTTATCGAATAAACCTTATTCGATTAATAGTTTTGAAAACTATATCAATATATATATATATAAATATATATATATATTATACTCGGGAACATCGACTCCCGGTTTAGAAAAATGTTCACCTTTGGGTCCCCTATACTAAGGGTATACGCAACTACTGCTTATCTCTAGCATAGGTATTATGCAACTATAAGCATTGAAAACAACAGATAGATAAGCAGATTACGAAACAGACATGCATATATATACCATATCAGCATGCTTCAATATATCGCAAAATTTGCTAATTAACCAACATGCATCTATCACAAGATAATGCATATACATATATACATCACAACAACAGTATAACGGGTAGAAAACTTGCCTGAGCGACTGGGGGTGGTAAAAGTCCTGGGATGAGTCTGGTAACCTATAAACCACATATAAGTTGGAATTAAACCAAAGCCGCTTATGAATCTATACTTTAACCAATTAGACTCTAACGCTCGCTTTGCGCTCAACGATTCTCTTAAGTCGCTCGAGTACCCTCGGCTCCATAATTTTTAATAAATTAACCATTAAGAGTTTCAAGGCGATTCTTTCGCGAGTGCCTTACCAACTTCCTAATACACTTTACATAAATGTTTCATACTCCAATTAGTCATTTAAGGTCTTTAACCAATGTTTCAAAGTAAGGCGAGGGGTAATGGTTCGTTCGCGAAACACCGTTACTTAAAATGGTCGTTTCTCCTAAACCGTACATCGGATTCAAACGAACCACATATCAAAAACGAAGCTCGTAACATGAAATATCTAATCATGGCAGTGTTCAAAACCTAACAGTGAGTTCTCGGGTCCTGATGTTAAGAACAAAACAGTCTAAAGTAAATCGGATATTACGACGGCTATGTTTACGCGATTACCAATTTTTTTATCCTACTCCAAATCAACCACCAATCAACCACAATTCAACCATACAACCAAACTCCATACATACAATGCTACAACAGCCCCAACAACTCAATATTTCCAATTACACTACTTCCCAATCATGAACTAAAAGCTTACATAAGTTCTTTAACTAATCAACAAGATTTACAACTCCAAACACATCACAAAACCAACACATCTCTAAATACACAATAATCAAGCTTCTCATGAACCATTCCAAACACAAAAACTCTAAATATACAAAAGTAGGGCTAGGGTATGAGATTATACCTTCCTTGGTGAGTAAAAGTAACTAAGGAGCTTGGAATCACCCTTGAAAGTCCTTACCAAAGCTTAATCTAAACAAAAACTCAAGAACAAAATTTTAAGTTCTTGAAAAACACTATTCACCCTCTTCTTCCATGAATTTTAGGAAGAGATTGTGAAGGAATTTGAAGCTTAAACTTATAGGATAGCTATATCTATGCATAAGGAACCTTAGATAATTACCTCACTAATTAATGAAGCTTGGAACTTGGATTTGGGTTTTTTTTCTTCTTGAAAATGGAAAAGGGCCGAGAGCTTCTCTTGGAAAAATGAAGTCAAGATGTGTTTTTGTGTTTGTGATTTGTTTTGCTTGGTTGCTAGGTTTTTGTTTTGTTTAATTACCCTTTTAACCATGTAAAATTGTGTGGTTAATAATCAACCACACTTCCTTCCTTTTTGGTCATGCTTAGGTCATCAATCTTATGTCATCTTCCCATGCTTGTCCTCTTCTTATTGGTTTGATGACATCATCCTCACTAACCTCTTTGATTAACTCCTTATTACTTGGCTAATGACCGCTGATCTGTTATACGGTTCACTTAACTTTCGTTTTCGTTTATCGTTTGAGGGATCATACCCGGGATCTTATTACTTGGGTTCCCTTAACCTTTCTCAATACATTATATTCCTTTTATGATCCTCTCTTATAATCCTTAAATTTAAATCCTTTTTATCCTGTTCCCTTATACTCAATTCTTTCGGTATCTGGTGGATTTTCGGGAAAAATCAAAGTGTTCGAATTTGGATTCTGACGATCTTTACATACACTTATATCCCATATAAAGTACTAATAAGATCTCAGAATAACAATAGAAGAACCTCTACATAGTGTGGCATGGAAAGTTTTCTTATTCAGCATAATCAGCAAAATACTATTCATAAGGGTTACTAAAAGTTCAAAAATTTTGGGGTTATTACAACTAATAAGATTATATTTTAAACTATTAACTAAACAAACATTTTTAATAGTAAATCTATTATTACCTGTAGTACCTTTACCAATGATATGCACAGTATTAGAATCACCAAGAGTAACTAGACCTCCCTCGTTTGCTTCGAGTGAGAGAAATTTGGACTTGTCACAGTCATGTGACGAGAGCATCCACTATTAATAATCCGTTTATTACGAGGAATATGAACCTTTAATCTTACCTTATCATTATAACTAGAGTTATCCTCAAGTCCAGAAAAGAAAAGTTGAGCAATTTCGTCATCTGAGTCAATTTCCATATCAGATTCACCATCACTCCATGTCAGCAATGCTTTCTTCTTAGCTTTGAGCTTGAAACGTTTCTTCTTGAAATTCCCATTTTCCCCACATTCAAAGTAGGTATCTTTATTGGAATTATACTTGATTTCTTTGCTGAAATTTTATTTGTATTCCTTCTTGGAGGACTGAGACTTCATAGGTCGCTTTGATTCATTTCTTTTGGCTAGAAATTTCTGAAATTTCATAGTGAGAAGAGTGATTTCCTCATCATAATCTTCAATAGAGTCATCTTCATCTGCATTAAGAACTAAAGTCTTTTTAGGAGGAATTTCATCTTCTTCATCATATCTATAAAGTTCATTCTCGAATTCTTCTAATTCACTGAAAAGGCTTAGAGTATCCATAGTGAACAAAAGAGTAGAATCCTGCAGAATAGTAACCTTAGAAGCGAACTTTTTAGGCATGGATCTAAGTATTTTCCAATTGATCTTGGATTGTGGGATTTGCCTTTCCAGAAGTGAGATATAGTTCATCAAAGTGAGAAACCTTTCTTGAGCGTCCCTAATGCTTTCATCTCTTTCTAACCTGAAACTTTCATAGTCATTCATGAGCATACTAAGTTTTGCGTCATGTACCTTAGAAGTTCCTTCCACTACACCATAGATTGGTTATAGCAATACCGAGAAAACATTGCCATAAGAGCTACTTATGTTGCAAAAAAGTCTATGACAACAAATGTGTCTTGGCGTTGCATCTGGTTTAGTTGCAATTGGTCAATTTAGCAAAAAATATAGCACCATATAGCAATAACATGTCATTGCAATAAAGTTATATAACAACAATTTTTGGTATACAGCAACACCTAAATAGTATTGCAGTAGCATATGTGTTTGCTTTTTAATGGTTTTAAGGCAACAATTTTAGTCCAATTGCAATAAATTTAAAGCAGGAGATCGCAATGAATTAGACCCTATAGCAATGTATTACGGTACTTTTAGCAACAAATTTGGACCTAATAATAACATGTTTCAAAAACAAATTGACAGGTTCTTGCTGTAAATACATAAGCTAGACATATTGCCACAAATTTAAGCAATTCATTTCATAATCCAAGTATCAATTATCCAATAATCCTAAAGTAGTGCCATGATTGTTACAATATAGTCATACAAACCATTCTAAATCTAAGTCACATACATAAAATAACCATTAAAGTCCAGGCATAATGTAAACAAAAGTACATAGTATAGAAGGAAATAATTAAAACTCTTTTAAGAAGATAAATAAAGGATCAACTGGTAGTTTCGTCTCCATCTGAATCGACTTAATTATCATCTTCGTCGTCCTCATTTACATCCTCATTTACATAATTGGCATAACAACAATGTCTTCTTCAAGCTTCTACACTAAGATGGTATATATATTTTCACCTTCACCGATAGGAGCATAAAACGATCATCATGAACATGCTTATTAATGGTGCGTAAGATGATATACACATAATAGAACAATGAAAATTATAAAATTATGAATAACGGATTTAATAAGATGTTTTTGCAAGGATTCATGTAAAGTTGTTATTAATAAATTAAAGGAATAATTTTATCATCCCCACCGTTGTACCTGTTTAAGATATTGCTGTTAAAAGAACATTGTAGCAGAGCTTTATGGACTTACAAGAACAAGATGAAGGTCATTACCAAATAACTTCAATAATAGTAAACTAACCAAAAATAACTTTGTTTGAAAAGTATCATGTAAAGGACAATTATTTGTTACCTGGATTATCTACAAGTTTTTCCTAAATTTAAGGAATTAACTTCTTACTGGAAACCAGTTTTAGATTGTGGCCCGTCACACGAATAAGCCTGGAATTGGCAAAATCTGCAATAATAAATACCATACTATATCCAAAATGTGTTAATATTATATTGAATTTACAAAATTAAACCATAATTTAACTCGGAGACAATGTGTTAATAGTGTCAAGGGTTAACTTAATGACCAGAAAATTTTAAAAATTATCTTAATAATTTGTTGATGGTAAAGTGGATTTGATTATAAAACTTACCCTCTACATTAGGTAGAATAAGTCTAAGTGGATACAGAATACCTTATTGATAGTGGCGGGCAATTCAAATTATTTCAACAGCAAATGCTTTATAACTTGAAAAGATACATGTTACTTTTTCTCTTCTTAATCATAGAACCAATATCTTCTACCTTTCTGTTTGAGGTAGCCTTTTCTAGTGCCTTACCATTGTTAAGCAAAGATGAAACCTCAATTAAAACTAATGTAACTATTGTGCATTTTTAAAAAAATGCCTTATTTACTCTTGATTTTTTGTTCAAACTAGAAAACCTTAATATGATGATGGATTATATACAATCCAGAAATACTAACACAAACTCAAGTGTATATACTGGATATGTATAAATTCCAAATTAACAAATTAGAAAAACATAACCAAAATTAATAACAAATTAAAGTCCTGGTTAAGCACATACCCTAAATTAAAAATAAATAAGAGTAAGGAATATGATATTTTAGTATATGTAAACCTAATTGAAACATTTATTTACACGCGAAGTCGATTAAAAAAATCAAATATAGGGAAGAATATACCTTCCACGACTTTGTTTTTCAAAATTTAATCTCTGAGCTTGACTTTGTTTATTCTCCTAGCTTGAGTTTCATAATTTAAACTCCACTGCACAGCCATGCTGATAGTGGAACATGAAACTTTAAAAAACAATAAAAAAATATAGCTGAAAACTGAAAACAATGCGCCAGACCAAGCCCACTCATACAAATACAAACCAAGCAAAATTCACAAATTAAAAGGTTAGAAAAATCAAAATACATGCCGAAATTTAGAAGTTGAATTAAATGAAATCTCATATTAGAAGCCTAATTAACATATACAAACACAAACATTACTCTAAAAATTGATTTAAAAATAAACACTAATTACCAAATAAAATCTTAATTGAAACATACAGCAAATGCAAAATTTATCTAAAAATGGATTTTAAAATTGATATGGGAAAGAACGTACCTGTTTCGATGATTTTTTTAGCTTTAGTGGTCTTCAGTTTCATTCAATTTAAGCTTACGTGGATTTCTCCAAGTTTCTGTCTCTAGCCTTCAATACACGCTTTAGTGTGGACTTTAAAATGATTTGAGTATGTGTATAAATTTTGTTTTTTTTTGAAATATTTTCTGGGCACTTTTTTAATTAATTTTTTAGTTAGACGCTTAGTTTTGAAATTCTGGCGAAAAAATTGAAAGACCGCTTTGTTTTTAACATCTCGCCAAAATATTGGCCCAAATATTTTAAATTAAATTATAACATTTTTTTAAAAATTATTTCCAAATAACTCGAATTTTGCACAAATTATACTCAATTGTAACAATTTTAAAAAGTATTACAATACATGTAAATTTATCAAAATTTGTCCAGAATTAGCAATAACTTTTAAGCAAATTTATTGATGGGCGTTGCAATTGTAACGACTGAGAAATTACGCTTGTATTATATCATAATAAAGATAAATTATGTGAATTATTATATGATTAAATGTGTTAAGTCATTAAACCCTAACTGCTATGTGTTACGTGTTGTCTGTTTTGATCCAAACGTGTTTTGGATAATTATTGAGTGTTTTATTGTAAGTTATAAATTTTATATCAAAACCCGTACAGCTCAAAACTATGTATTAAAAGCCCGTATTTCAAACAAAATCATTGGCCCTATTTTGTTAAAAATGCCCTATACCATATCGCTATTCTAAACCCCTAGACGTTTTATAACACCCCCAAATCCGGGGTCGGGGATCCGGGTTGTCACGAGTTCCATTTCCCTTAATAACACCCAATCTTAATAAACAATCAACTACTCCGTACTGTGACCCCACAATAAACACACACACCACAAGTTATAGTCTCAGAGATGAATATCCAAAACTAATCACAAGTCGTTTTATTCCACAATTATATGCCAATACACCTTAAAAGGGTTTCTGAATAAATTTACATTTCTTTGCCATTATTACAATTCATAAATATACATAAATCTGGTTCATCAATAGTTGAAAACCTAGCCTATTGGTAGCTCCTACCTCAGCTACGGCGGCATCAACGCTTCCAGAAAACTGCGGAACATTTTCTAACCGCTTGCGAATTGGAAGCTTGGTCATGTTCATCTTGTCTAGCTGATGTTGTGTGATGAAAGAAGAAAGCAAGGGTGAGCAACAAGCCCACCAAAATAATATGTATAATGATTTACAATATATGAGCATTCTCATAGTACTCATGAAAGTCTTGGTCAAGAAGAAATAAACCAAGTTGATATCTTAACGCGACCAAGTCGCAAAATATTCAGTATATATACATATATACTTTTCACAATCTTTGAAATCCTCTGACATGTATAATATACACAGAGTTCCAGTTTATAACTGTATAAAAATATCGTTGCAAGGTGATCTCGTATATCCAGCCTTGTCTCAACGTTTTTCTGAAAATCTTTGTCATGCATAAGATAATCATTAACTAGATATAAGTTTAAAAGATGAAGTTACAAGATACTCCAATATACTTATATCTTTTCCGAATACTACTTGAACTACCACCGTTCAAGTTATAATTAGTTTCAAAAGTTCATCACACTGATGAGACTACGAGATAAGACTCGAATAGATTCAATCTTTGAAATATTATTAAATGAAATGAAGTTATGATATACTTCATTAAGTCCCGATATATATATCCACATATATATCTCTTTATACATTTCCTGAAAACCTCTGTCATGCAAAGTATGAACAGAGTTTGTAACATCCAATGAATTTTTGGAAAGGAAAAGAATTGTGGCATAAACCCGGTATCTTGCTGATCAGGCAAAGATACCAATAACTAACCTTTTCTACTGTAGATGGATGAATTCCTCGCCGGTCATCACCCTGGTCGCATTCGGACCTCGCGCTAGACCGTTACCCGGCCACTCACGCGTGGATGGACTGTTACCCAGCCGCTTACACCTTCATAGACCGTACCCCGGCCTGTCGCTTATGCTGACTCAATCAGATGGACTTACTTCCCGAACATTGGGCAAGTAATCAAATTGATGTCTCAAAACAGCAACCACGTTGCGAATATAAAATACACCACAGAGCCGGATTCCTCAGGTTTTGAGCGAGTATTTAAATCCCCTTGAAAGGAAGATCTTAAATATAAAAATGAGTTTTGAGATCCGCTCTAACTTTTAAAAATCATTTTGAAGACTCGAAAACATTTTTAAGAATGTTTGGAGTAATGCTGATTTAATAAAATAAATCAGTCCCAATATATTAGAAAATATCTGAATATTATTATTTAAATAATATTCCCATAAGGATAATCCATATAAAAATAATTGAAGTAAAAGTTTTAAAAAATCTTACTTGAAATGAATAATAAATAACCAAAGATATACTTATACGAAAGTACGATCTTTATTTGAATAATCGAAAATAAGTTTGATTATCGAAACATTATTCTTTAATAAAATAAAGTATATATCTCAGCAAATAATCGGAGTCATAGGTCCTCAAATGAATATTCAAATAATATTCATTAAATAATATAAACTGAGTCATAAGCCCTCGAATGAATATTCGAAATAATATTCATTAAATAAAATAAAAGGAGTCGTAAGTCCTCGAATGAATATTCAAAATAATATTCATTAAATAATATAAACTTATCGAATAAACCTTATTCGATTAATAGTTTTAAAAACTATTCATATATATATATATATATATATATATTATACTCGGGAGCCTCGCCTCCCGGTTTTAGAAAAAGTTCACCTTTTGCTCCCCTATACTAAGGGTATACGCAAATACCGCTTATCTCTAGCATAAGTATTATGCAACTAATAAGCATTTGAACCAACAGATATATAAATCAAGAATACGAAACAGGCATGCATATATACCATATCACATGCTACAATATATCGCAATTATTTGCTAATAACAAATATGCATTTATCACAAGATCATGCATATACACATATACATCACAACAACAGTTATACGGGTAGAAAACTTGTCTGAGCGACTGGGGGTTACAAATGGCTCGGGACGAGTCTGGTAACCTATAAACAACATATAAGTTGGAATTAAACCAAAGTCACTTATAAATATATACTTTAACCAATTTAGACTCTAACGCTCGCTTTGCGCTTAACGATTCACTTAAGTCGCTCGAGTACCTTCAGCTCCACCATTTTTAATAAATTAACCATTACGAGTTTTAAGGCGATTCTTTCGCGAGTGCCTTACCAACTGCCTATTACACTTTACATAATTGTTTCATACTCCAATTAGTCGTTTAAGGTCTTTAACCAAGGTTTCAAAGTAAGGTGAGGGGAAATGTTTCGTTCGCGAAACGCCGTTACTTAAAACGGTCGTTTCTCCTAAGTCGTACATCGGAATCAAACAAACCACATATCAAAACGAAGCTCGTAACATGAACTATCTAAAACATGGCAATGGTCAAAACCTAGCAGTGAGTTCACGGGTCCTAATGTTAAGATCAAAAACAGTCTAAAGTAAATCGGGCATTACGACGGCTATGTTTACGCGATTTCCCAAATTTATACCATTCCAAATCAACCACCAAGCACCCCAATTCATTCATACAACCAAAATCCATCCATACCATACTACAACAGCCCCAACACCTCAAGTTCTCCAATTTATGTTATTCTCAAACATGAATTTAAAACTATACTTAAGTTCTTTAACTAATCAATAAGATTTCAACATCCAATTTACTACAACTCCAACCCAAACTCTAAACATGCAAGCATCAAGCTACTCTTTTACCATAACAATCAAAATCATCCTAATATACAAAGTAAAGCTAGGTTTTGGAGATGTTATACCTTCCTTGAAGTGATGTGAGTAGCTAGGAAGCCTTAAGAAGCCTTGAGATGTCTTAGGGATTCTTGGATCTTAAAGGAAAAACAAGAAAAATCAAGTTAAAAAACTTGAGATCACTATTCATTATCTTCTTCATTGATTTATTGGAAGAGATTGAGAATGAATTGGAGGCTTAAACTTATAGGATAGCCATATCTATGCATAAGGAGTACTAGATAATTACCTTACTAATTAAGGAAGCTTGGAACTTGAACTTTGAAATTTCTTCTTCTTGAAATAAAGAAAAGCCGAGAGCAAATGTTGAAGAAGAAAGGAAATGATTTTTGTGTTTGTGATTTGTTTAGCTTAGCTTGGTTGCTTTTGATTTGATTTTGGTTAATTACCTTATTAACCTTGAAAATTGTGTGGTTAAAAACCAACCACACCTCCTCCCCCCCTATGTCATGCTTATATCACTTTTGCTATGTCATCACCCCTTACTTGCCCTCTTCTTATTGGTTTGATGACCTCATCATCCCTAACCTCCTTGATTAACTCCTAATTGTTTGCCTAATGACTGCTGATCTGTTATACGGTTCGCTTAACTTTCGTTTTCATTTATCGTTTGAGGGATCATACTCGGGATCTTATTACTTAGGTTTCCTTAACCTTTCTCAATACATTATTTTTTCCTTTTTATGATCCTCTCTTATAATCCTTGAATTTAAATCCTTTTTATTCTGTTACCTTATACTGAATTCTTTCTGTATCTGGTAGATTTCTGGGAAAAATCAAAGTGTTCGGATTTGGATTCTGACGATCTTTACATACACTTATATACCACATAGAGTACTAATAATATCCCAGAAGATCAATAAAAGAACCCCTACATAGTGTGGCATGAAAATTTTTCTTATTCAGCAAAACACTATTCATAAGGGTTTCAAAAATTCCAAAAATTGGGGTTATTACAGTCTCCCCTCCTTGAAAGGATTCCGTCCAGGAATCAGATAGAAAATGAGTAGGGATACTTTCTTAGCATTGCACTTTCTAACTCTTACGTAATTTTCCCACATTGTGGTTCTACCATCAAACTCTGACTAGTTTGATAACTCTTCTCCTAAGCATTTGTCCATTTTTGATCTATAACCCTTCCTGGTTGCTCCATGCAGGTTATGTCTGGTTGCATGTCTATGCACTCATATGCCCCTATTTTTCTGGCATCCGAATTACACTTCCTTAACATTGATATGTGGAATACGTTATGAACTTACTACATGTTCGGGGGTAGGGCTAGCTCATATGCTAACTTCCCAATACGTCTTAATACCTCAAAGGGTCCAACAATTCGCAGGCTTAGCTTTCCTTTCTTTTTGAACCTCATCAATCCTTTCCAAGGGATACGTTTAACATTACTAGGTCCCCTATTTCCTATTCTTTGTCCTTTCGTGTCAAATTAACATATTTCTCATGTCCATCTTGGGCTACTACCAGCCGTCCTCTGATTAGATCTATCATATCCTTGGTCCTTTGGACCACTGCTGGTCTGAGCATCTTGCGCTCTACAACTTCATCCTAACGTAAGGGAGATCGACATTATCTTCCCTCAAGGATCTCATAAGGCGACATCTTGATACCTGACATAAGATCTATTATCGTGAGAAAACTCAATCCGCGTTAAGTGATCATTCGAAATTCTCTCAAGTCTATTGCACAGACTCTCATTATAGCTTTTAGCATTAGAGCTTTTGCTTCTCAATACCCATTCTTTTTCAGTTCGTAAGCGCTACTACCTTCCGTTCCTAATATTATACTGGTTATACTTTTGCTCGTTAGCGTTCTATAACCTTTTAATAACCACGTCAACCTTAGTATCACTAACGCGTTAGAATCGGAATACCATCGTACTGATACTACTTCATTTAGCTGCTTCCATCTTCGAAAGCTTGATCCATCATATAGAAGTAAAGGAATTTGTTGAGAGATCACTATGATCATGAACACTTGTTCTATTGCATAGTTAGTACAGAAGGTGGCCAGCCTTTAGCACTTGACAAGCAATTAAACGACATGTGGTATCCTACTAGGCTTCTATCACAGAGATAGATAGTCATTCGGCAATACCTCCCCTTCTGGAAGGGTTGTTCTTCTCAGCTTACATGAAATGAAAAGAAGAGAAAAGAACGAACTGAAGAGAATTGTATATATGTAAAAAAAATATTGCCATAAAATATCTGGCTTGGAATCTACCTCTGAACTATAGAGGTTTGTCATAGGAGAACAAAACATATATGTATTTATATCAACATCTAGTATTATAGCATCGTATTTCACATGCCTAAATATTTTTGCTATTCCGTCCATCATTCTATGGACCCATGCTCTTCCTCGAGCTTATACATAATCACCTTTGAAACTCCCTCGACATCGAAAATCGAATTTGGGATCTCATTCTAGACACCATCGTTACTAGAATTCTATGCTTGCATCGCAACCTTCCTCGTATAGTAATACGACTCTCTATTGATAAGAAGGAATAAATATTTAATAGGTAGATAATCTACTTAACCAGTCTATTCAACGATACTTATACATCACCACAACCCGATTAGGGGTACCCAATCTCAACATCCATTATACTACAACTCTCACGGTTGTAATCGGCTCATTATTCAAAGAATCATTGCTGCATTACTATGGTCCACCACTGACCTACTGTCGTCATTCATTTTCCTTGGAATCTTAATAGCTAACCATACGGAGTCCATACCTGTCGTATCAAATTCTTCTAAGGAGTAACATAGTTACCATTCATAATTCATGAAGAACACTCCAGATCCTGACCTACTATCATGACATAAAGCAGATCAAATTGCAGAAGAGTTTTAATCAAAGCAACGATAGCAGGTTAATACCATTCTTAATCATATGCCTTCAATAGAAGACTTAACTCAAAGGTTCGTCTAGTCCTTTTTGAAACATGGTCCTGGCTCATCTCAAGATAGTACCTTCTGAGATAGATAGCCCGCTCATGGCGATTACACGAATTAAACCTTTACCAACTACTATTACGGTTGGGTATTGCACAGTCATCAGAAGGAATGTTAATCTTCCAAACCATAATACAACCTTCACAGCTTTAACCATCATCACTGTATTCCTTTGGCACAAGTGCCTATAATTATCCTCTTACCTTTAAAGTGTCGGCCACCTCTTTGGCCTTTCCTGATAGTAAAATTTCCTTACAGTCAATGTCATTTTAACCACCTCCAAATAAATTTTCTACCTCATTTCAATCACTGCTTATGTGAAGATGTTTTCCTTAAAATCTGATGAGAAAAAAAAAATATCACCATTTTTCCATAAGTTATTGCCTCAGTCTTTAGAGGTTAATCACTGTCACAACTGACTCTCAATCATACTTAGAACATCTTTTATCTTAGGTCCTAATTTCCCTGAACAATTTCGACCTTTACTGGTTCGATCCATACTTTCTCGTGGTTTAACACGTGCCCCACTTGGCATTATTATAATTACGTCATATTTCCTTTATCAATATTTCTATTCTTAAGAATTTTGAATATTACCTTTCTCCTTGTAAAACCTCTAAGGTTATCCTTGAATCGTTCCTCTTGTATTCCCTAGATACAGGGCATATCAAAATACCATTTACTAATACTAGAACCATTGTCTATGTACTTCTGAAAAATTTCTTTACTGATCTTTAAAGGTTGTTGTTACCTTGCTCATTTCCAATTCATACTTGTCAAAACTCATGATGTCCCTATTAAGGGTGAAATGCCAACCTTTATGCATTCCCCTAGGATTCGTTTTAAGTTACCGATGTTCTATCCTTAATTCCACCTTTAAAAAGGTACATGCATCCTTCCATGGATAAATCAAGTCATATATCCCTAATGAGGGTGTCTTTATTCAATCATTCCCACCTCGATAGTATATGCCTAATTTCATAATAATATCCTTATCCAAAATGAGGTCAATCCTTATGGCCTCCAAAAGACAATAACGGTTATCCACTTTTCTTGCCTGATTCGGTAATGATAACAAGGATGTTCTGGAAGATATTGGTCGTGTTCAACGTGAACTTCTTCTTAATAATTCCGTATTTACTTTTGTTGTCTATCTCAACAGTCATCTCAATGTTGGGATATCTCTCATTCCTGGCGTCTTCCTTCCTGGGTATCAAGCCACCGGTCTCACACTCCACATTCTTGAAGGTCACTTCCTTCATCCAATTTTCCTAATTTCTTACTTTCTTGTCTCTTCGGTCTATCCGCGTCTCATTATTTATCCTTCGAACTATCTCAAGGTTTCCCGAATCCTTCCAACTTGAAGGGGGTACAACATATATGTATCTCTTATGCCTTCAACCATCAATTTAACTCATGGTGAATCACCCTCATCCTGAAGATTACTTACTTTTCTATTTCTATTGCTACGAGTCTTTAGGGTTTCCTCATACCCAAATTCCTTATTATTTTTAAAACTCTATTGCCTTTATATTCATTTCCACTTCCGTTTCTTTTTATTTTCCTTTCTCTTATCATTATTTCCTGAACTAACACAACATAAACATTGATTTCAAACATCCCGTCATTCTGGATTCGTGTCCTCAGAATGAATCTTGACAACTTTTACAACTTAGATTCATAATTCATCATACTCGTCCGCCTTGTTCTGGCTCTAAAGCTTTTACACTATCTCCATAACCTTGGGAAGTACTTTCCTGAAAACAATTGACTGAACTGTAATCAGTTTATCATAACCTATTGCTTTGTGCCTTTCTTGGACTTTCACCAGTGGGTGGTCTCTCTCTTAGGAGGGTAAGTGACAAAAACACTATTTTCTGATTCGTCAATCATTTAGAATCTCAAATGATTCCTGTATTTCCTTTAGCCAGGCTCTTGCCTCGGCTGGGTCAGCTATTCCCTTGGAACTCTGAGAGCTTAGCGACTTAAAAGTCCTGAATAATATCACACCACATTGTTTCCTCAAGGTGGTGGTTAGGGTAAAAGTATAAGTTTTGTTTTAGGCAGGTCCATGGATTTCCCAATAGGAGTACCATACTGGTTCTTCCTATCTTGCTCGACTTCTGTTTTCTCAGTCTAAATATTTCTTCCCACTCCCCATAATTGGGGTCATCTTTAATTTAAAATCTTCATTTTCCACTTCATTATATTCTGGGTTCCTTATATCTTAATTATGACCTCCCTAATTATCACATTCAAGGTTTGCCCCTAATCTTATTCCTCATGGGGGCATAATGCTCGGAATTTTTTTTAAGAATCTCTGGATATTTATTTTACTTACTTTGCTTAAGTCTTTCCCTCGTTCTGTCCTTGCATGATTGCAAATTATGAATTCTCAAGTTCTATAAACTTCATGACACTCTCTTAAGTGTTAATAGTGCAATTAACAATATGAACTTATCACAAACAACTGATCTGAACCGAAATTAACGAATATATACATAACCATTTGTTCGAGGGTACAACTACTGAACACATTAAAGAGAATTACATCATTTGATCTAATCGCTTATATCCCAAAAGTACTATCATAGATAATCATCTCGTCATTAAAACTAATCATTCATAACTTAGGCTAATCCTCCAAAAGCGGTGCTACATGAAACCCTTGTCTGATACCTCTGGCTCTGCACACTACCATGGATCAAGAAATGCGGGCACGCACAACATCCCTAACCTGCTCCATCACAGAGGTGACGAGGTCTAAGATAGTGGCAAGTAGAGTTGGATCAATCTGACCCTCAAGATGGCCTCTAGCTGTAACACGGGTGGTAGCCTCAATCCTTTCCATGCTATGAGATAATCCTGCCGGAAGTACCCCGCCCTCAATCCTTGGTGCAGTAAGTCGATCCAACAGATCACTCCTAACATTACGGGCCTCGGACAGGCCACCCAAAGTCATGTAATAATCGGCGATAAGAGAAGCCTGAGTGGTTGCATCTAGCAGTCCATGGGGTGCAGGTGGTGCAGGCCCAGGGGATCCAAATGGATAACCAAGCACGGTATCAGGTGACAATGGTGCAGGAGATAAAGGAGCATTTCCTCAGTAGGTGCTGGGCTCTGTACAGGGGAGGGAACAGGAATTGGTGGAACCTCATGGATGTCTTCAGGAGCCTCGGGAAGAGGGTCTGATACTGGTATAATTGGTGCCGTGGAAGGCCCTACTCCTTCTGCCCTCATTAACCTTTGTGCCCTTGGTAACTCTTCATCTCTAGTGCCACCCTCGCGGCCACTCTTGCTGTGGTAGTCGCCCTGACTACGGTCATCAATTCCTCAGCGGTCCTCTTTCATTCTCGTCAAGATCCTCCACGAGATCCTCCTCGGCAACAATCCCTTCTGGGATAACATCCTCAACCGCAACATTCTCAATACGAATCTCATCCGGTCCCTCGTTAGGGTACTCTATCAGATTCACAATTTGATCTCCAACATGTAATAAAACATCATCATGCTGATGCTCCTGAACCTCAGGGTTCGGTGCCCCGCTGCCCTATACGAGAATGAACTATGTTACTATCACTATATTTATAAGGGTTCCCATAAGGGTTTTAACTGTCAGTACTACGTTAGGTAGTCCGACTATGAACTTGGCAAGAGTTCTTATTATCTTAGTGCACCTATTATCTTAACGTCACATCATCTCTGAGGTTTATAACGCTTGGCTCTGATACCAATTCTGTAACACCCCCAAATCCGGGGTCGGGGATCCGGGTTGTCACGAGTTCCATTTCCCATAATAACACCCAATCTTAATAAACAATCAACTACTCTGTACTGTGACCCCACAATAAACACACACACCACAAGTTATAGTCTCAGAGATGAATATCCAAAAATAATCACAAGTCATTTTATTCCACAATTATATGCCAATACACCTTAAAAGGGTTTCTAAATAAATTTACATTTCTTTGCCATTATTACAATTCATAAATATACATAAATCTGGTTCATTAATAGTTGAAAACCTAGCCTATTGGTAGCTCATACCTCAGCTACGGCGGCATCAACGGTTCCAGAAAACTGCGGAACATTTTCTAACCGCTTGCGAATTGGAAGCTTGGTCCTGTTCATCTTGTCTAGCTGATGTTGTGTGATGAAAGAAGAAAGAAAGGGTGAGCAACAAGCCCACCAAAATAATATGTATAATGATTTACAATATATGAGCATTCTCATAGTACTCATGAAAGTCTTGGTCAAGAAGAAATAAACCAAGTTGATATCTTAACGCGACCAAGTCGCAAAATATTCAGTATATATACATATATACTTTTCACAATCTTTGAAATCCTCTGACATGTATAATATACACAGAGTTCCAGTTTATAACTGTATAAAAATATCGTTGCAAGGTGATCTCGTATATCCAGCCTTGTCTCAACGTTTTTCTGAAAATCTTTGTCATGCATAAGATAATCATTAACTAGATATAAGTTTAAAAGATGAAGTTACAAGATACTCCAATATACTTATATCTTTTCCGAATACTACTTGAACTACCACCGTTCAAGTTATAATTAGTTTCAAAAGTTCATCACACTGATGAGACTACGAGATAAGACTCGAATAGATTCAATCTTTGAAATATTATTAAATGAAATGAAGTTATGATATACTTCATTAAGTCCTGATATATATCCACATATATATCTCTTTATACATTTCCTGAAAACCTCTGTCATGCAAAGTATGAACAGAGTTTGTAACATCCAATGAATTTTTGGAAAGGAAAAGAATTGTGGCATAAACCCGGTATCTTTCTGATCAGGCAAAGATACCAATAAGTAACTTTTTCTACTGTAGATTGATGAATTCCTCGCCGGTCATCACCCTGGTCGTATTCGGACCTCGCGCTAGACCGTTACCCGGCCACTCACGCGTGGATGGACTGTTACCCAGCCGCTTACACCTTCATAGACCGTACCCCGGCCTGTCGCTTATGCCGACTCAATCAGATGGACTTACTTCCCGAACATTGGGCAAGTAATCAAATTGATGTCTCAAAACAGCAACCACGTTGCGAATATAAAATACACCACAGAGCCGGATTCCTCAGGTTTTGAGCAAGTATTTAAATCCCCTTGAAAGGAAGATCTTAAATATAAAAATGAGTTTTGGGATCCGCTCTAACTTTTAAAAATTATTTTGAAGACTCGAAAACATTTTTAAGAATATTTGGAGTAATGCTGATTTAATAAAATAAATCAGTCCCAATATATTAGAAAATATCTGAATATTATTATTTAAATAATATTCCTATAAGGATAATCCTTATAAAAATAATTGAAGTAAAAGTTTTAAAAACTCATACTTGAAATGAATAATAAATAACCAAAGATATACTTATACGAAAGTACGATCTTTATTTGAATAATCGAAAATAAGTTTGATTATCGAAACATTATTCTTTAATAAAATAAAGTATATATCTTAGCAAATAATCGAAGTCATAGGTCCTCAAATGAATATTCAAATAATATTCATTAAATAATATAAACTGAGTCATAAGCCCTCGAATGAATATTCGAAATAATATTCATTAAATAAAATAAAAGGAGTCGTAAGTCCTCGAATGAATATTCAAAATAATATTCATTAAATAATATAAACTTATCGAATAAACCTTATTCGATTAATAGTTTTAAAAACTATTCATATATATATATATATATATTATACTCGGGAGCTTCGCCTCCCGGTTTTAGAAAAAGTTCACCTTTTGCTCCCCTATACTAAGGGTATACGCAAATACCGCTTATCTCTTCTCTAGCATAGGTATTATGCAACTAATAAGCATTTGAACCAACAGATATATAAATCAAGAATACGAAACATGCATGCATATATACCATATCACATGCTACAATATATCGCAAGAATTTGCTAATAACAAATATGCATTTATCACAAGATCATGCATATACACATATACATCACAACAACAGTTATACGGGTAGAAAACTTGCCTGAGCGACTGGGGGTTACAAATGGCTCGGGACGAGTCTGGTAACCTATAAACAACATATAAGTTGGAATTAAACCAAAGTCACTTATAAATCTATACTTTAACCAATTTAGACTCTAACGCTCGCTTTGCGCTTAACGATTCACTTAAGTCGCTCGAGTACCTTCGGCTCCACCATTTTTAATAAATTAACCATTACGAGTTTTAAGGCGATTCTTTCGCGATGCCTTAGCAACTGCCTATTACACTTTACATAATTGTTTCATACTCCAATTAGTCTTTTAAGGTCTTTAACCAAGGTTACAAAGTAAGGTGAGGGGAAATGTTTCGTTCGCGAAACGCCGTTACTTAAAACGGTCATTTCTCCTAAGCCGTACATCGGAATCAAACGAACCACATATCAAAACGAAGCTCGTAACATGAACTATCTAAACATGGCAATGGTCAAAACCTAGCAGTGAGTTCACGGGTCCTAATGTTAAGAGCAAAAACAGTCTAAAGTAAATCGGGCATTACGACGGCTATGTTTATGCGATTTCCCAAATTTATACCATTCCAAATCAACCACCAAGCACCCCAATTCATTCATACAACCAAAATCCATCCATACCATACTACAACAGCCCCAACACATCAAGTTCTCCAATTTATGTTATTCTCAAACATGAATTTAAAACTATACTTAAGTCTTTTAACTAATCAACAAGATTTCAACATCCAATTTACCACAACTCCAACCCAAACTCTAAACATGCAAGCATCAAGCTACTCTTTTACCATAACAATCAAAATCATCCTAATATACAAAGTAAAGTTAGGGTTGAGATGTTATACCTTCCTTGGAGTGATGTGAGTAGCTAGGAAGCCTTAAGAAGCCTTGAGATGTCTTAGGGATGCTTGGATCTTAAAGGAAAAATAAGAAAAATCAAGTTAAAAATCTTGAAATCACTTTTCATTATCTTCTTCATTGATTTCTTGGAAGAGATTGAGAATGAATTGGAGGCTTAAACTTATAGGATAGCCATATCTATGCATAAGGAGTACTAGATAATTACCTTACTAATTAAGGAAGCTTGGAACTTGAACTTTGAAATTTCTTCTTCTTGAAATGAAGAAAAGCCGAGAGCAAATGTTGAAGAAGAAAGGAAATGATTTTTGTGTTTGTGATTTGTTTAGCTTAGCTTGGTTGCTTTTGATTTGATTTTGGTTAATTACCTTATTAACCTTGAAAATTGTGTGGTTAAAAACCAACCACACCTCCTCCCCCCCCCCTATGTCATGCTTATGTCACCTTTGCTATTTCATCACCCCTTACTTGCCCTCTTCTTATTGGTTTGATGACCTCATCATCCCTAACCTCCTTGATTAACTCCTAATTGTTTGCCTAATGACCACTGATCTGTTATACGGTTCGCTTAACTTTCATTTTCGTTTATCGTTTGAGGGATCATACCCGGGATCTTATTACTTAGGTTTCCTTAACCTTTCTCAATACATTATTTTCCTTTTTATGATCCTCTCTTATAATCCTTGAATTTAAATCCTTTTTATTCTGTTACCTTATACTCAATTCTTTCTGTATCTGGTAGATTTCTGGGAAAAATCAAAGTGTTCGGATTTGGATTCTGACGATCTTTACATACACTTATATACCACATAGAGTACTAATAATATCCCAGAAGATCAATAAAAGAACCCCTACATAGTGTGGCATGAAAAGTTTTCTTATTCAGTGAAACACTATTCGTAAGGGTTTCAAAAATTCCAAAAATTGGGGTTATTACACGGTTTACAAATTTACCTTTTTCGCGAAAAATGACTTTTCCGGACCCCTTCGGGTACCAAAAACCCCACAAAAATCACATTTTTATTTTTATATGATCATGAAATTATCATATATCATTTTTTTTGCATTTTTGTAATATTCACAATTTTTGGGAATTTTTAGCATTTATTTTGTATTTATTAAATATTTGAAAATTCAATATTAATACCCAAATATTATAAAAAAATTAGGGGCCAAATATTTTTATTAGGAGTGTAATTAGCCCCTTAATTTTATTTAGGGGTATTATTTTCATAAATATAAATACCTGATTTATTGTTAATTTTTCAGTTAATTTTAATTAAAATTCAGAAAATTCAGAAAAAGAAAAGGAATTAGGGTTTGGTGAAGAACAGAGCAGGAGAATCAAAGCCACTTTTGATCGTGATTCCGGAGTCCAAATCGAACGTGTGAGTAATCGTTTTGAAGCTTATGATCTGTAGTTTTCGATTACGTAATTGTTTTTAATGTTTGATTGATTGAATTGAAATTTGTATTTTCGGGTTTAATTTCTGAATTCGGGTTTTGTGATTGAGTAATTGTTTGATGATTCTGTTAGTATAGACGTTTAGATCGTCGATTTTGGAGTCGAACGGCAACGGTTTCGTAGTGTTTAGCTTCGGTTTCGTGGTCGTCAGAAAAGCGGCGACGCCGCCGCTGTTCTTCGTCTCCGGTGATGTTCGACGAGGAAGGAGGACGAAGGGAGGCCTGGGAACGAAGGAGACATCGTCTGTGTCATTGTGCATCAGAAACGGGGAAGAAACGAACTTGAATTACATGATTTGGTCGTGTTTTCGCCTCGCCGGAAACCGTCACCGTCACCGGATTCTGGGACGGCGACGGCTGTTCATCCTCGGCCCGAGGTCGACCCGGTTTGCAACCCGGAAACGACCCGAGTTTGATCCTAAAAACCCAAACCCTGTTACTGTTTTTGTGTTTTTGATTAATTAATTATTTATTTATATTTTAGTATATTAAAATCAGTTTTTAGTAATTCTAAAAATTAAATAAAAATAAGTTTTAAATTCTGAAAAATAGTATTATTAAATTCTAAATTATTTTATTAAATTATAAATTTGAATTTAATTATTTAATTAATTATCTAATTATTTATTAGTTATCTAATTAATTAATAATTAGGTAATTAATTAATAATTAGGTAATTATTTAATAAATAAGGATTAAAAATAATTAAATAATATGATTAATAATCTAATAATTAGTTAATATTACGAGTAATGATTCGATAATGAGAATTATTATTCGAGCATTAGTTATTCAAAGAATGTTGTAATAATTGTTCGTATCGTATAATTAAATACCGACAATTAATTGATTAGCGAATCGTATAAGTTTCAATAATAATGTAATGATTCGATAATTATGTGAGGATTGCGAGTAGCTCGTATTTATGCAAGTGATTAATCGTTGAGTTGGATTATAATTCGAGTAGTTAGTAGTTATTCGATAAATAGTGTATCAGTTAATTAAATCGATTGATTATTTGTAAATAATCGATCTGATCGAGTAAGTATTATTAATTTATAAATAAGTGTAATAAATAGTAATAAATCCTAATAATTAGGGATTAATTATTTTAAAATACAATAATTATTAATTAATTATTTAAAAGTGTAATTAAGGATTATTTAATTATAATTAATTATTTATAATTAATTATTAATTAAATAAAAGTTGTTTAATTCATAATAATTAAACCGTTAGTCCGATTTGAGTGAAACGAAGACCCCTAGACTCAGAAAAATGAAACGAATCCAATAAAAATAGTTGTAAGTTATAATTTCTTCCGGAAGAGAGTGGTTTTATGATAATTAATGGTTCATAGGCTCTATTAGGGGTAGAATCGAGTCGAATAAATCCCGAAAAATTGTAATAAAATTAGATAGGGTTAGTTATTATAAGTATGAGTCTAAAATCGATTCCAAAAATAATTATAAGTCTAAAAATTAATTACGTGCTTTATGTGCTATGTGCTTTACGTGATTATGTGAATCTTATGTGCTATATAATTATATGTGTATATATGCGAGTCAGATAGAAACGCATGGGTAGACTGATAAGATTACGTGGTATCCATTCAAGATACACGTATATAGTAAGTTATCTAAACGACTATCTTTCTATGATTGGTTTAGTGTTAGCAAGGCAGAGCAATCTAGAGACAGAAGGCGGTGAGTTGAACCAGGTTAAGTACGCGCAAGGCAAGTTTTTCCCCTATTCTAAATTCAGAATAGTGAATTATATTTCCTTTTATCATATCAGTTACCTTTGATAATCATTGTTCATATACACTGTTACCCATTTATTAATGCTTGTTTCAATTTCATTTCAATTCTTGATTTCTCCCAATTTATTAAATCCCCTATTCATATTCCAATACTTTTACCCTTGTTACATATACTCTGGTATATCCTGGTGTTGGGATATATCAAAAGCATTCTGATTGTTCCGGATGCTATATCTTGGACTGGATGGTTACTATACGGGCTGGGTTTTACCCAGACCATTATTTAATAGGCCATAGTTGCCTGAGTACTCTTTATGTTGGTTGGGTCTATGCAGTTGGGTATAGATCCGCACTGTATCCTGACTGATCAGCAGGTTATAGTGCATATGTTGGTTCTTGTTTCCAGTCTTGTTCATTTGGCACTCGCCAGTATTGGCAAATTATTATCCTATACAGACTCAGATGGTTGATCAAACCAGTAGCTTATTGGTTCACTTATTTCTCTCTCTTTATACTATATATATTGTTGCAGGCTTGTTGAGCAATTTTGGCTCATCCCTTTTTATTATTATTCCTATTGTTTTACAATTAAGGTAGAGAATGAAACCCATCAATACCCGCGTAGTCAAGAAGCGAGTCAAGCAGCAGGACCCTCTTATACCAAGAGTGTTCCTTCCTATTCCCGAAGAGAGCTTTGAATTACCAGATCAGGTGTAACAGGATAAGTAGTAATGTTGGGTTGAATAAAAGTTTTGTGTAGTTTGAATAAAAGTTATGTGGTGAGAATGTAGATAGAATAAAGTTTTGTAACAAAGAGAGTTATTAAGACAGATTGTTTTATTTGGGTTTGTAATAAAGTGTAGTATGTTGGTTCTTGTTTTCAACTCGATCCTTAAAAGATCCTGAGTAGTATTAGTTCGGGGTAATTATTATATTTATATTCCGCTTGTGCAGGTTTAGTTTGTAGTTGTTGTTAATAATGTCCCAAATCTATACCCCGGATTTGGAGGGTGTTATAGCAATGGCCAATCTATGATGTAATGTTCATGACTGACTTTGATAGTGTCCTAGACTTATTTGGCCGTGGTACATGCAGACACTCCTTGTAGCTCAGTAGCATCCATTCCATTTAAGAGAGAATTCATGGCTCTGACATTATGATTCAGTGAGTTGAGTTCTTCTAGAGTAAGTTTTTTAATTGTTTTGGTTTCCCACCCTTCAAAAGGAACAATAATATACTTTTCAACAACATCCCATTCATAGGCATCCCGATGGAGAAAGATCTTCATTCGAAATTTCCAGTCATTGTAGTTCTCAGCACCAAGTAGGAGATGAGGGATATCGACACACAAACGATCTGATTGCGCCATGGATTGCTAACAAAATAATCGCTAAAATGAAAGATTAAATGCATCTGCTCTGATACCATATGAAATTCAATATGTATAATCAGATTAAATGAGTCTGTCTCAATTATCGAATCAGACTAACTCTTAGAGACTGTCTCAATATATTACAAAAAAGTAAATTGTGGAATAAATATAAGTAATATAAAGAAATAAGCAAATGTCAAATACCAAGAATTTTAGCTTGGTTCGACCCCTAAACTTAATTTATGGTCTACACCCAAGTCCTCATGTCAACTAGCATAGAGAGTATATTATAATCCAATAATTAACCAGTTACAAGCGTTATTGATTATAAATATGATGGCCACTTGAAAGAACCCTTTCATTCGACACTACTGTCACATGGCAAACCTATTACAATAGTCCTCTAGCTACCCTGGCCTTCAGAATCTGTAATTTAGCCTAGTTGCCACAACTCGGAGATTGAGTAAAAGAAAATAATTATTTTACAACTCAAAATAGAATTCTTATTCAACTGGATATTCAATAAAAAATAAAATAAGAAGATGCTTTTCAGATAGATAGAAAGTTATATGAGCATTAATGTGTATTTATATACACAAGTTCAACGGCTATTTAATTTTCAAACTTGAATGGATAAAGTCTGTTAAAGAAAGCTTGTTTGAAAATCTGGATAATAAGCTTGTTGAAACGGTCAGTTGAAATCTATTTGAAGAATTTGAATAAATCAAACGAGTTGGAATGATAGAGTTTGTTAGAGTAAAAATGGGAAGTAGAATATCCAGTTAAACTCGATTACAATTTATTCCTAACAACTCAATGAACATTGTCTTGAATCAACCTGTATTTTTCTCGGATAGATGTCCAAAATCTTCATCATCGGAAATCTATAAAGTAACAAATCCTGCTAAAAAGTAAGCATTCTTTTGAACAACTGCTGAGAAATGTATAAACTTATTGTGAAGCTCAAACTCCTGGAATTTATTTTTAACAGAATGGTGAATAAAAAGGAGTAATTTCTAGAATCGACTTTGTAGGGATCTTTTGCTATGTGATGATGAGATGGGCGCATAATTGGAGCCAGAATTTAATAGTGAGTTAAAGATCTTTTTTATATCATCATCAATGTTTTTGTTTATAAATGTCAGAAGAGGGCTCAACTCCGACTTCCAAATGAGTCATAGACTCGAAATGTTGTAGCAATAACATGTCTTCTATATAACTGTGGGTAAATTGAGCCATTTCAATAATTGTGAAATCACGATTTTACCTTTTAATGTTTAATATTATAAAAATGTCACACTTACATAATTTTAATTAAAAATAAGTATAATAAGTGCCATACACTAGGAATCGAACCCCTTATCTCCTACTTATAACTTTTATATCACTACCATATTGTTATATAATTTTTTAAGTTCATTATAAAATTCTTATTAGGTAACCCCCATTGTCTCTTCTTATCAAATTCTCTTTTTATATATTTAATTTTGAAGTAAATAAAATATTGATTTATATTATTTATTGATGTTGTTATGGATTAAAACTACTATATATAATTGCTGTATTTGATACTAAGGAACGTGAGCTTCGAGGCTCGATTTGACTGCTCTTGTGTTTCGTGACTCAATCTGCCTTAACAAGATGCCTACGTACCTTGCTGATTGCCAAGGATCAAGTCAAAAAACGTAGTTCTGATTTGTGGGGTGAGGCCCCTTATATAGATGCGGGAGTCCTTGAATCGGACTTGGTATAGGAGGCTTGGTGGATAAGCCTCTGAATTAGGATAGACTTAGGAGTCCTAGGAAGTAGGAAGTTGATTCCTTATCCTTTCAGGTCCCCTTGAGGCTAATCTCTAAGGATTTATATCCTCATCGGGACTCTTTTCAACATCTGATTTCTCCCTTATTAATTAATTACGAAATTAATTAATAATCAGGGCTTTTTGGGCCTTTTTTATTCCACCAGGCCTAATCTGGTCCGTCAGACTTAACCTTTCTGGTCTGAATATTATACATCTTATTATTATTGGGCCTAGCAGCCCATTAATTATAAAATCAGGACTTATTTATCCCTATCATTTGCCCCCCAACTTTTGGGAAACATTGATTAGGTTTCGCAGAAGTTAAATCTATTCGTTCCCTTACAGGGTTTCGTTTTTGCGTAAAGTGTGGAGCGACCTACACATTTACAACGAATCTTCCTTTTATTCAGAAATTATCTTAATTTCCAGGAATTTTTCCCTAATTTTCTGGAATTTTCCCTAATTTTCTGGGATTTTTCCTAATTTTTCTGGATTTTTCCCTTAATTTCTGGGATTTATCCTAATTTTTCTGGATTTTTCCCTTAATTTCTGGGATTTATCCTAATTTTTCTGGATTTATTCCTTATTTCTGAAAATATTAATATTTTTCAGAAATTATTTAAGGAATTTCCTTATTTTTTCTGTATTTTTCCCTTAATTTCTGGGATTTATCCTAATTTTTCTGGATTTATTCCTTATTTCTGAAAATATTAATATTTTTCAGAAATTATTTAAGGAATTTCCTTATTTTTTCTGGATTTTTCCCTTAATTTCTGGGATTTATCCTAATTTTCCTAGATTTGTTCCTTATTTCTGAAAATATTAATATTTTTCAGAAATTATTTAAGGAATTTTCCTTACTTTTTTTTTTTTTTTTTTTAATACAGTTTTCGACCAGGAATCCATTCGACCAGGATCCTGGTCGAATTAACTCCCATATTGCCCTGGTCGACAGCTTTTCGGGCAGGATGCTTTCGATCAGGAATCCTGGTCGAATTTCGGCCAGGATTTTTCTCTTAATTTTTTTTTTTTTTTTTTTTTTTTTTTTTTTTTTTTTTACAATTTTCGACCAGAAATTTTGTTCCTTTCGGTCAGGAGTCCTGCTTTTTGACCGAATTAACCTTCATTTGTTGCCCAGGTCGATGCAAATTCGGGCAGGGCTCATTCGATCAGGAATCCTGGTCGAATTTCGGCCAGGATTTTCACCCCTTCCTCTTTTTTTTTTTTTTTTTTTTTTTTTTTTTTTTTTTTTTTTTTGTCGACTAGGAATTTTTCGACTAGGATTTTCGTCCCTTTCGGTCAGGATTCTTGTTTTTCTGACCGAATAAACCATCTTCCTTGCCTTGGTCGAAGCTATTTCGGGCAGGGCTAGTTCGACCAGGATTTTCCCTTGGTTTCTAGTCGACAAGGTTTCAGGCATGGCTTTCTCGATCAGAATTCTGACCCTTTCGGTCACAACTCATTCAAGGAAAAATACAGTTCGTGCCTTGATCGAATTGGGTCAAGAACATGTTAATGCATATATTTTCTTAGGGTCATACGTCTGGGCTGGACTCTATTGGGCCCTTGATTTGGGCCTGGATTTTATGGGGCTATCCTCTGGGCCCATTGTTTTTTTAACTGGGCTTTTAGCTCACGGGCTTATTTTAACCCTATTCCAATATACTGGGCCTTTTAATTGGGTCCCTTTCAAAAAGATATTAGGGCCTCAAACAGGGCTTTTATACCTGGGCCTTAGCTCTGGGCCTTTTTAGCCCTACACACTTGGATTTTCCAAGATTCTTATAAAATTGGGCCTTATCTCTAAGTCCAAATTCCAGGTTCTTTCTTCTAAGGTTTTTCTGGATTCTTCTAGAATCTTTGAAAAATTAAAAATTCTTTATTTGGTCCTTCCAGGAATTTCCAGGATTTTCCAGAACCTTCTCTTTGTTGGGCCCAAATGGGCTTTTTGAGGCCCAAACCACCTCTTCTTTGGCTATATAAAGGTGGGTGGGGGGAGTGTTCCTACTCACACTCTTCACTCCTCATTCCTTCCAACTTCCTACTCTCTCAACCTTCCTTCCCTAGCTTTCAGCCTCCTTCCTTCCACAGTTTCCAGGCTTTTCCCAGCTTTACTAATGGCTGACAAGAGTTCTGAGAGGGCGGCCAAGATAGCCTCGGCTTCAAAACGAGGTAAGGATATCGAGATCCGCTCTTCATATATGTCTTTAATTGATATGATTAATACTAGGGGGGATGAATATCCTTCCACTGCACATCTCGACTCCTTTAATCACTGTAATACTTGGCATAACATAGATTTCAATAAACTAAATGCTCGTTATAACGTCCCTCCTCCCTTTAGACTAGTCCCAGTCTCTGGTGGTGACCGTACTTGCCACTGGAGGCCTGATACTCTCTTCATCTACACCGACGCCCTTAATGCTGGGCTTAGGTTCCCTTTTCATCCTTTTATCCCTCATCTTTTGGCTGACTTACAAATTAACCCGTGTCAGCTTCCTCCAAACGCCTGGAGGAATATTCTATGTTTTATGGTTTGTTGTCTTAGGGAGGGCTTTCCTCTTTCTGTAGCCGTTTTTAGGAAAGTCTTTCAATGTTACAATAGTTCTTCCAATATTTGTGGCTGGGTTTATGTCAAACAAAGGCCCAAAAGCAAACATATCTTTAACAGCGCCTCTATTCCGGATAATAATCCAAATTGGAGGAATAGTTTCGTCGGGTTACGTTGGGAGAATGGCGATTGGGGCACGCTCTTTCGATCTTCCTTCGGGAAGGTCAGTGATGGTAGCCTCAAATCCATTCACTTAACTCCTGAAGAAACTATCATTTATAATGGGCTCACTCAGGATGATGGCACCACCACCAGCTGGACTCTTTTAGAAGAGTTTTCCCTGATTCATGTGGGACTATCCTCTGTTTCTCAACAGGGTATTTCTCTTCCCTTCTCAATTTTTCTTTATTTCGCGCATTATTAACATCACTTATTTTGTCTTTTGCTTTGTTTCAGCTGCTAAGGAGATTAACGAGGACAATGTCCCCTTGGTCGAGGAAACAGCTAGGATGAAGAAAGCTCGGTTAGCAGGCCTAGACACCAGAGGAAAGGCGACAGAGCCTATCTTCTTGAGAAAGCACAAGGAGCCTATGGGGGAGGCTTCAACTGAAGGAGCTGAGGGCCATAATGCTCCTATCACTGCTGCTGCCCCTGCTGCTGCTGCTACAGGCGCCTTTCAGCCTCTCTGGGGATTCCGCCGAGGGGATACCGTGGTTGGTTCCACGAAGCATGCTTGGGATTGGTCCTACCATAGCGTGACCCCAAAGGACTTTACTGATGTGGTGGCCACCCCTGACCTTGAGAGGATTAAGCTCATGGGAGCCCAATCTCTGGCTTCGGTATGCCTTCTCTTTTTTAAACTTATTTCTCGTTCTTGTAGCACTTTCTTGCCTTATACTTTGTTAATTGTTTTGTTTCAGTCTAACGCCTACTTTCAAGGCGCTGTGAGGCAAGCCGAATCATGGAAGCGGGCTTCTGATAAGGCCGATAATGCCCTCAGGAGGCAGCAGAAGAAGTATGCTACCCTGGAGAAGAAGCTCAAGCGCAAGGAGGAAGAACTCGGAGAGTCTAACGCCGAGCTGGTGGTACTTCGGGCGGAGAAGGATAAAGCTATAGACAATTATCTGGACTCGGAGGAGTTTGCCCAATCCATGAGGATTAGGGATGATTCAGTCTTTCCCGAGTTTTTTAGGACTGGTTGGGACACGGCCCTTGGGACCATGAACGAGGCTTGTCCTGATATTAACCCGGCGGACTACATCTGCCCTGACGATGAGGCTTTGCTACAGAGGTTTCGTACCCGAGTAGTTGTCTCGGATCATGTTCCTCAGGATCCACTTCTTCCTCCTCCCGAGTCTTTTCCAGACCTGCTGAGGATGACAGCTCTTCCTCCTCCGAGACGACGGAGACATCTAGCGAGAGCGGAGAAGACGATGATATGGACGCCGAGGGCACCTCAGCTCCTTAGAGCTTTTTCAGCCCTGCGTGGCTTTTTTTATTTTCGAGACTTTATTTATCAAACTTTTGTAACATCTATCAGATCTATCTCATTTATCACCTTTTATGCTTTGCATCCATGCATTTGATTTTTATTTGTTAGGCCACAATCATACTTTGAAGAACTTATGAATTTCATAAAATTGTCTGGGATTCGTCCCTTACACAAGTCTTAATAAATTTCGTAATAAAACTAAAACATATAAATCCTAAGCAAGCAAAGCTTCAAGGTGCTTTTCAACCTACTCGCCATCCTGACGAGTGAGAATCGTACTTCGACCATCTTACACGTAGTAAACCTTCAGGTTTTGTGCGTGCCAGGTTCTCGGGACTTCAAAACCATCCATAGTCTCCAGCTTGTAGGTTCCTCTACCCTGAACGCTCTTGACTCTATACGGCCCTTCCCAATTTGGGGCAAGCTTTCCTTTCTGTCCGACACCAGAAGCCTCTATTTTTCTCAAGACTAAGTCACCTTGTTTGAAAAACCTCTCTTTAACCCTTAGGTTGTAGTAGAATGAAGCCTTTTTCTGATATTCTACTATCTTTGCGTGTGCTTTATCTCGTACTTCATCGATTAAATCCAGGGCTAACTTCTGCCCTTCCTCATTTTCTTTTTCATCAAAAGCCTGAATCCTTGGAGAAGAATGTGATATCTCCACGGGAACTACTGCTTCCGCCCCATATGCCAACATGAAAGGAGTTGCATCTGTCGTGACTCTACAGGTAGTCCTATAAGCCCATAATATGGGAAGTATCTCATCTACCCAATTATTTCTCGACTTTTCGATCCTCTTCTTTAGTCCATCCAGGATTATCCGATTTGCTACTTCCGCTTGCCCATTGGCTTGCGGGTGAGCCACAGAGGTGAATCGTAACTCAATTTCATTTTCTTCACAATACTTCTTGAATTCCTCATTGTTGAATTGCGTTCCATTGTCAGTGACGAGGATACGGGGAATTCCATATCGGCACATAATGTTTTCCCACAGGAATTGTGCAACCTGCTTAGTTGTGATTTTGGCCAAAGGTTTGGCTTCGATCCACTTGGTGAAATAATCAATGGCTACAATCAGAAACTTCCTTTGTGCTGTGGCCATAGGAAAAGGCCCTAGAATATCCATCCCCCACATAGCAAAGGGAATAGGTGAGTTGATAGAGGTCAGCATCTCGGGGGGTTGTCTGGCGACTGGTGCATGCTTCTGACAACGATCACACTTCTTTACATATTCTTTGGCATCAGCCATCATTTCTGGCCAATAGAAGCCTAAACGAGTTATCTTATGAGCCAAGGCCCTGCCCCCCAAGTGTTGCCCACAAATGCCTTCATGCACTTCCTCAAGAGCCAATCGTGCCTCATCGGGCCTGAGACACCTCAAGTAAGGAACCACGAAAGATCTTTTATATAGAATCCCATCTATCAAAGAGTACCTTAGTGCTCGAACAGTTAACTTTCGTGCCTCAATTGTATCGCTTGGCAACCAACCGGTCTGAATGTGAGCCTTGATGGGATCAATCCATGACGTCCCCAAGCCTACGGGAGCCACAAGTTTAACATCTATACTTCGTGTCTTCAAAACACGGAAGTACACACTTCCTGAACTTTCTTCAATCTCAGATGAAGCAAACTTTGATAGCGCATCTGCTTTAGCATTTTCTTCCCTTGGAATGTGTTCAACATGGCATTCATTAAATTGGGTCATCACAGCCCTTACTAGGCGAACATACTTTGCCATCGTATCATCCCTTGCTTCAAATTCTCCCTTTACCTGGGATATGATCAACTTCGAGTCTCCACGGACCTTTAAGTTTTTGACTCTAAGTGTCCCAGCTAGACCAAGGCCAGCAATCAGGGCTTCATACTCTGCCTCATTGTTTGTGGTTGGGAAGTCTAGCTTCATGGCATACTCAATTAAGGCCAGCAATCAGGGCTTCATACTCTGCCTCATTGTTTGTGGTTGGGAAGTCTAGCTTCATGGCATACTCAATTAAGAATCCATCAGGGCTTTGCAAAACCAACCCTGCTCCACTGGAATTTGTTTTTGATGCTCCATCAAAATAGAGAACCCAATATTCTTTCTCCTTGTCCCCATTGTCGACTCCCTTGTCTTGAGGTGTGGTATCTTCCTGCCCCCCGACTTCTTGGTTGGGTATGGTACATTCCACCACGAAGTCAGCTAGTGCCTGGGCTTTTATGGCCATACGTGGCTTATACTTGAGATCGAACTCTCCCAACTCTATTGCCCACTTAATTAGTCTCCCACTTGCCTTGGGACTGTGAATGATATTTCTCAGTGGCTGATTTGTTAGCACTTCGATTTGGTGAGCTTGAAAATAAGGACGCAGCTTTCTTGAAGCCATCACCAAGGCTAAAGCGAATTTCTCAATGGCTGAATAATTCAACTCAGCACCACGCAAAATTTTGCTGACATAGTATACGGGTTTCTGGACTTTCAGTTCCTCCTTAACCAACACCGCGCTCAAGGCGCTTTCTGAAACAGCCAAGTACAAGAATAAAACTTCACCCAGAACTGGCTTGGCCAACAACGGGGCCTGGCCCATATACTTCTTTAACTCTTCAAATGCCTTCTGATTTTCCTCACTCCATACAAAGTCTTTAATGTTCTTTAATGACTTGAAGAATGACAAGCACTTGTCTCCTGACTTGGAGATGAATCGTCCTAGCGCAGCAACCCTTCCTGTGAGTTTCTGAACATCCTTGACAGTTTTTGGGGGTTCCATGTCCAGGATTGCCTTTATTTTATCGGGGTTAGCCTCAATTCCCCTCTTTGAGACCATCAATCCCAAGAATTTTCCAGATCCTACTCCGAAAGCACACTTCGTGGGATTCAACATCATCTTGTGGTACCTCAGGACCTCAAAAGCTTCCCTCAAATGGGTTATATGATCAGTCTTTACTAGACTCTTGACTAGCATGTCATCAACATAGACTTCCATAGTCTTCCCAATAAGATCCTTAAAAATTTTATTCACCAACCTTTGATAGGTGGCTCCTGCATTCTTGAGACCAAACGCCATAACAAGATAACAATAAACACCAAAGTCAGTGATAAATGATACCTTTGGAATGTCATCCTTATGCATTTTGATCTGGTTGTATCCGCTAAATCCATCCATGAAACTCAGCATCTCATGTCCAGCGGTGGCATCAATCAAAGTATCAATTCTAGGCAGCGGAAAACAGTCTTTGGGACATGCATCATTCAGATCGGTGAAGTCTATACACATCCTCCACTTTCCATTAGCCTTCTTCACCATTACAGGGTTTGCTAACCACTTCGGAAATTGAATCTCCTCAATGAAACCAGCCTCTAAGAGCTTTTCCACTTCCTGCTTTATAGCCTCTTGTCTTTCCGGGGCAAAATTTCTTTTCTTTTGTTTCACTGTCTTCCGGCTTGGATCCACGTTTAACTTGTGGGTAATTAACCCCGGGTCTATGCCTGGCATATCAGCTGCTGACCATGCAAACACATCACTATTTTCTTGCAAAAATTTCACTAACTTCCCTCTAAGGGGCTCCTCTAATGTAGCTCCAATGAAAGTCATCCTCTCAGGATTCTTGGGATCTAAAGGAACCGAAACCAATTCTTCTGCTGGCCTTCCTCTATTCTCATCATTTTCTCGAACATCCATATCTTCAATAGGAAGAACCTGCCCCCCGACTCCATCTGCCCTCAAAGAGGCCACATAACAGCTTCTAGCCATTTTTTGATCTCCCCTCTCTTCTCCAATCCCGTTTCGGGTGGGAAACTTCATGACTGAATGGTAGGAAGAGGGGACTGCCTTGAAGGCATGTATCCCTGTTCTCCCCATGATAGCATTATAAGTTGAACTAGCCTTTACCACCACAAAATCCAGCATCTGCGTTGCTTGCCTTGGCTCCGTACCTATGGTGGTTGGTAATTTAATTATCCCTTCCACAGGACATTCTACTCCAGCAAATCCATATATCGGCATGTCGGTTGGTGTCAACTGGGAGTCGTTATACCCCATCCTTAGAAAGGTGTCGTGGAGCAAGATATCCACAGAAGCACCATTATCCACAAGGACCCTCTTAACCGGGCTATTTCCTATTATCGGCGTTATGACCAGCGGGTCGTCATGGGGAAACTTCACACCCTCTAGGTCGGAATCATCAAAAGCCAATGTTACTTCTGTCCTGGCCCTCTTCGGGGCTTCTCCAACAATATGCATAACCTCTCTAGTATATGCCTTTCTGGAATTTTTGGACAATCCAGCAGCAGTTGGACCTCCAAAGATCGTGTTTATCACAGGCCCTCGAGGTCTCGGCCCTCCATAAATGGTGTTTATAACTGGTCCTCTAGGTTGGGGATTCCGCCCCTGATCATCTTGGTCCCTCCTACGATCTTCAAAGTTCTTCCTTCCATTATTGTTTCTGTCTCCTCCATCTCCAGTATACTTGTTCAGCCTTCCTTTTCGAATCAAAAACTCAATTTCATCTTTCAACTGCCTACACTCATCGGTGTCATGACCATCATCTTTGTGAAACCTGCAATACTTGCCCTTATCTAGCTTGGCGGGATCAGCCTTCAAGGGCTTAGGCCAGCGAATATCTCTGTCTTTCTCAATCTCCATCAAAATCTGACTTCTGGGGGCATTCAGCTTAGCGTATTCAGTGAACTTTTGCCCAGGTCCTCCCTTCTTGGGGGTTGAATCAGGGTTTTGTTCAGTTCTAGGATACTTATCCTTAGCGATGTACTCCAAATCAGTTTTTCGTTTCTTGCCTCCAGTGGGCTCATTACTTACTACGGTCTTCCTCATACTCTCTTCAACCTTGATATACTTCCCTGCCCTCTCTTGGAGCTGCAACATGCTCTCAGGGGGTCGTTTGGCCAAAGACATCTTGAAAAACTCATCCCTAGTTCCTTGTTGCAGCGCTATCATGGCTACCTTATCATCAAGGTCTGGGACTTTTAAAGCCTCCTTTGTAAAACGATTTAGGTAATCTCTTAAGGATTCTTTAGCTCCCTGCACAAGACTCATAAGAGATGCTGAACTTTTCTCATGGACTCTTCCACTGATGAATTGCTTAATAAAAGCCTGACTTAATTCTCTGAATGATCCAATAGAATTTGGGGGTAGGCGACTGTACCATCTTTGAGCCATACCCGACAGGGTTTGAGGGAAGGCCCGACATTTTATAGCATCATTCACGGGTTGCAGCAGCAGTGCATTAGAGAATGTCCTAACATGATTAGCGGGGTCTCCCGTGCCATCATAGGCTTTGATAGTGGGCATCTTAAATTTTCTTGAGATATGGGCATTCATTATCTCTTCTGTGAAGGGTGGAGTTGGATCATCAGGATCCCCAAGGGGAAGGAGATTGCTTGGATCAGTTCTTGGGACAGCAGCCCTTCTTCTTACCGGACCATCCAGGTCTATGATAGGAGGAGGATTTCTCCCCCTAGGAGGTATGTGGGGTCTGGTGGCTTGGTAAGCCTCCAAATCACGCCTCAGCCTTTGGATTTCAGCCTCATGAGCCCTGATCTTTTCCTGCACTTCTTGGGGATTCGCCCCTGGGGTGCTTTGGGGGCGTTGCCTTCCATCGGCCATTGGCTCTTTTCCAGGACGCCTCCTTCTCGGGGCCACTTCATCATCCGAAGATTCGGAGTCTCTCTCAGTGTATGGACCAGAAAATTCCCGATCCTCAGGGATAGGATCCAAACCTCGTATATAGGGGGGCGACCGCCCTCGTGCTTTGCTTCGCCCAGCATATCCACTTCCTCCAACCTCAGGGTGAAGGGGCATCCCATAAGGGGGGTTAGTAGTAACAATAGTTGAGTATTCATACCCGACGGGTCGAGAATTCACAGGTATATGTATTTGTTGAACTTGAGGATTCGTACCTTGAACAGTCGGGGGAGTTGTTCCTTGTGGCTGAGGATGAGTTGCCCCTGTCTGGGCTTCCCCCTGAGTAGATGCATAAGTTGAATGGGGAGGAACCTCCACGGTTGATGAAATCACCTGGGTTGTCCCTGATGGTGTTCCCTCCTCCAGAGTGCTGGTTGTTCTCCGTGTTCTCGCCATGGTTGTTGTTGCGTATTCCCACAGACGGCGCCAAATGTTATGGATTAAAACTACTATATATAATTGCTGTATTTGATACTAAGGAACGTGAGCTTCGAGGCTCGATTTGACTGCTCTTGTGTTTCGTGACTCAATCTGCCTTAACAAGATGCCTACGTACCTTGCTGATTGCCAAGGATCAAGTCAAAAAACGTAGTTCTGATTTGTGGGGTGAGGCCCCTTATATAGATGCGGGAGTCCTTGAATCGGACTTGGTATAGGAGGCTTGGTGGATAAGCCTCTGAATTAGGATAGACTTAGGAGTCCTAGGAAGTAGGAAGTTGATTCCTTATCCTTTCAGGTCCCCTTGAGGCTAATCTCTAAGGATTTATATCCTCATCGGGACTCTTTTCAACATCTGATTTCTCCCTTATTAATTAATTACGAAATTAATTAATAATCAGGGCTTTTTGGGCCTTTTTTATTCCACCAGGCCTAATCTGGTCCGTCAGACTTAACCTTTCTGGTCTGAATATTATACATCTTATTATTATTGGGCCTAGCAGCCCATTAATTATAAAATCAGGACTTATTTATCCCTATCAGATGTGACTCTGTTTTTTTAGTTTAGTTATTGTAGTTTTACTATGAAATTTCAAAAATGCCATCAATTTGTTATTTAAGCAAAAAAAATACATGTGTGTATATATATGTGTGTGTGTGTCTATATATTCTTATTATATATATATTATTTATATGTATATATATGTATATCAATTATTTTGTTAATTGTTGTCATTTATATTTTTATAAAATTAAATATTTTGTTATAATATATTTTTATTTATTATCTAAAAATAATAATTCTATTTAATTAAATTTAACTTAACGAGTTTATGGAGTCAAGAGTATTCAGTTTAATCCGGGAACACTGGAACTTAGTACCCGGATCAAAAATCAAATATATCAAAAAGTTAACTTTTAAAACCAATTTATTGATATAAATATGTATAATATAAAAAATATATTTTAGTTTATAGATGAAACCAACTGAAACAATATATATTTTACTCTTATTAATATAATTGTTGTATACATCTCCTAGATAGCGGAAAAAATGTTTATTATAATTTACTAGGAGATGAAAATTATTAGTTTTATATGATATCGGGCATATAGATTACACAGTAACGTCAGTGAGTAAATTGTGTAAGACTATTAAATAATTAAATAATTATATTGATTCAATATTTTTTACCATTTATTCATTCTTAGACTTTTTAAAGTTTAATCCCAGTAGAGTAGAGATTAACCCGAGCTAGACTTAAAAGTTGGTTTTATTCGAACTAATGAAAAATCAGCTTGTGAATAAGTTCGAGTATGTGTACTCGGTCGATATCTTGGTTAAAACGATCGAGTTTTAGAATAATGGTTTGAATTAGTCAGGCAGTGATACGGAAAAATAAAATATTATAATTCGATCTAATATACATAATGTATTAAATGTGGTGCATTTCATTATTTGTTATTAAGTATATTCTAAAATAAGAAAATTTTTGCTAAAAAATTATTAAATTAGACAATAATTTACACAATCATTTTGGCCAATTTAAATTTTATTATGAAACTTTTCTAAGTGTACTTCATTTGTTATTATGTTCTGAGAGAACATGTCATTTTATATTATTTTTAATATGTCTTACACTCTTATTAATTTACCCGTCGTGTGTGTATGTATAATAGGATTTAAAATATTATCATATTTTTAAATTAATCTATAATTGTGTTGATCAATTTTTTTACAATGAAATATAATAGATATTTTTAATTTGTCATTTTTTTATATTATAAATCAATTTTAATATGATTTGATATTAAAAGATGAGATATAATTAATATTTTTATATAATACGAATTAGTAGATTGTTTATATCAAAAATAATTTATTAAAATTATAAAATTATTATTTTAATTATTTTCTGAATCCTCGCGCGAATTCCTTTTCGGGGCGGGATCAAAGAGAAAAAGAATTTATGTTGGGAGTTCGGGGTGAGTTCACGGATCGGGGGTGAGGATAGCACTTCTCGACCCCGAAGTGATTTGATGCATTTCCATATAAACAAACTTCAAATATTTTTGTTTCAATAATATAGTTTTGATTTTTTTACATTAGACTTATATACTTTACGATAAGTATCTAATATCAAAATTTTCGGGATGAGTGAGAATCGAACTCTATGACAAAAAGTAAGTAAGCTCTGACCACTTAAGTCGTCTAATATGACTTTAACAGTATGTATGAAAAGAAAAAAAAGTAAGACAATTCAATAATAAACTTTATGACATCATATTTTTATTTATTTAAATTTTACGAGATGTAATCAAATTTATAAAATTTATTGTCATTATTACATAATTTCTATACGAATATAGATAAATTAAAAATAAATATTTTTAGTATTCAAAAATCATTTCCATATAGGTGTAACTTCGTTCAAGATAATATTTTGATATATATATATATATATATATATATATATATAAGCCCGTGCCTCGCACAGGCTTTTACGCTAGTTTTATTTTAAAATGCCATCCAAAATAGATAGCTTCTAATTTATACTCCTGATTTATACGAAAGAACGCAATAAGATAGTTCAAGTTTCGATTACCACTCGTCCGTTTGTGAGGAACACGAAACGTGAGTTTGTCTATGTCACTCGCTTGTTAACTAAGGTAATATAGAATCTAAGCTTCTTATTCAATGCAGACACATACATTATTACCAGATCATATTTAGTTGTAATATTTCATTAAATGATTCAATTATATCTATGGTCTAGTTGTCGGAATAATAGCAGCCGGTGAAAGTTAGGTGGGAGTTGTAAGTTTTACAAATCTATCCAAGATATTCACTAGAGTGAAATCAATGTTAAGCAAAAGATGTACTCTTATTGCTTAATCAGGAAGAAAAGAAATATACAGATATGAGTTTGTTGTTCAGTGTGTGTAAAAATGTATGTACTTTCTATTCTAGCATTTATATCTTATATATAATTACTAGACACCTATACAACTGACACTTTTCAATTCTATCAATTTCTAACTAACTTATGGAAAGTGGTACCATTCTATTTGTACACAATTGTAAGCTTAAATAAGTAATGATTCTTCTTGCTACATTATCTTCCAGCAGCTAGGTTCTTGTAGATGTCATTGCATTAGAAGATTGTGCATTGTAATTGCAAGCTTTCTATGCCTACTCCCATGTCTGCACCTTCTTCTTCTTCTAACATGACCAACATGACTGCCATGCCTATGAATGTTATGCCTGTACTGAACATGAATGCACAGTTTTCTAATATGCCATTTGCACCTAATCCTTATTATGTTGCATTTAGTATGCCTCAAATGCCATTTAGCATCCCTTACTGGAATAATATATTTACAAATAGCATGCCTTTTCCTGTTAATCAAAATGTGCATGATAATTCTTCATTAATGACTGGTTTCAAGGGTCCAACTCAAATGACTAAGGATGAATCTGAAATCCCCAAGTCAAATGAGGTCAAATCTAAGAAACCAAAAAAAGGCTAACAAGGCAGGACCCAAGGAAACTTGGGTACCAAAATCAACTTAATTTGATTTTGATGTGTGCAGAGAAACATAAAGAATCTTTGGTATATGGATAGTGATTGCTCAAGGCACATGACTGGAGATTCTACCCTGCTCACTGAGCTCAAGGAAAGAGCTGGCCCAAGTATTACTATTGGAGATGACAACAAGGGTTATACTGTGGGATATGGCTTGATTTCAAAAGATAATGTCATCATTGAAGAGGTTGCCCTAGTGGATGGACTCGAACATAATCTGTTGAGTATCAGTCAGCTTTGTGATAGGGAAATTCAGTCACTTTCAATTCAGAAGCCTGTGTTGTGACAAACAAAAAGAGCAACAAAGTGGTTCTCACTGGAGTGAGAAAAGGAAATATGTACTTAGCTAACTTCAACTCATCAAATGCAGAATCAGTAACTTGTCTTCTCAGTAAAGCAAGTCAAGATGAAAGTTGGCTATGGCACAAAAAGCTGTCCCATCTAAACTTTAAGACCATGAATGAGCTTGTCAAGAAAGAATTGGTTAGAGGTATTCCTCAAGTGGAGTTTACTAAGAATGGATTATGTGATGCCTGCCAAAAAGGAAAGAAGATTAAAGCATCATTCAGAAAGAAGCTTGATTCAACAATTGAAGAATCTTTGCAACTGTTGTACATGGATTTGTTTGGACCAGTGAATGTATTATCTATCTCAAGGAAAAGATTTTGCCTAGTAATTGTAGACGATTTCTCAAAGTTCTCTTGGACATATTTTCTGAAATCCAAAGATGAAGCTATTGAAATCATCATCAATTACATAAGGCAAGTTAACAATCATTTTGACTTCAAAGTGAGAAGAATCAGGAGTGACAATGGAACTGAGTTCAAGAACTCTGTGATGAGATCATTTTGTAAGAGAATGGAATTATGCATGAGTTTTCTGCATCTAGAATTCCTCAACAAAATGGAGTGGTGGAAAGGAAAAATAGATCTCTAATTTAAGCTGCAAGGACAATGCTTGAAAAATCAAAGTTACCAACATATTTTTCGGCTGAAGCTGTGAATACTACATGCTACACTCAGAATATTTCTTTGGTTAATCAAGCCAAATGCATGACTCCCTATCAGTTGTTCAAGAATAGGAATCCAACTCTAAATTTCTTACATGTCTTTGGCTGTAAATGCTACATTCTAAGAAATCAAACTTATTAACATGGAAAGTTTGATGCCAAAGCCGATGAAGGAATCTTTGTTGGATATGCTGTTGGAAAAGCATATAGAGTCTACAATCTAAGAACCAACTTTGTTATGGAATCAGTACATGTTGTGTTTTATGATAAAGAGATTAAAGGACTGCAAGATGGAGATTTCCATGAAAGCCTCAAATTTGATAATGTCGAGATGGTTAGTGATGACAGTGATGATGAAAGTGATCAAGAAACAGTGGTTATGGATAATACAAAAAAATTTACAACTAATGAAGCACATAATTCAACATCTGTCGAGTTACAGAATGCCTCTTCTGTCGGTAGACAATCTGCTTCATCCGTCGGTAGAAAATCAGCTTCATCCGTCGAGATACAAAGTGCATCATCCGTCAGAACAATGAGAGAAGCTGAGAGTCAAAACAGATCACCTACAGATAGTACCCCTTCCTCAAATCAAATATTCACAAACTCAGGGGGCGTTTCTCATAATCAAAACTCAGTCACACATCAAGACAACAATGAGGCCTTTTCATCTAGAGCTAATCTACCACAACAGAGAAAATGGACTAAAGATCACCCTTTTGAGCTTATTATTGGTGATGCATCTTCTAGAGTTCAAACAAGGAAAACAACTCAAGAAGAGTGTCTATATAGAAGATTCCTTTCTAAAGAAGAACCAAAGAAGGTAGAAGAAACTTTGTTGGATCCTGATTTGATTTTAGTAATGCAGGAGGAGCTAAACCAATTTGAAAGGAACAAGGTATGAAAGCTGGTACCCAAACCTAAAGGAAAGAATCCAATTGACACCAAGTGGGTATTCAGAAACAAGATGGATGAAAATGGCATAGTAATCAGGAACAAAGCTGGACTGGTTGCTAAGGGCTACTGTCAACAAGAAAGAATAGATTTTGATGAAATTTTTGCTCCTATTGCAAGACTTGAAGCCATCATAATTTTCTTAGCCTATGCAGCCCATGCCAATTTCAAAGTCTATCAAATGGATGTCAAAAGTGACTTTCTGAATGGAGATTTGGAGGAGGAAGTCTATGTTAGTCAACCTCCTGGTTTTGAAGATCCAAATTTTCCAGAATATGTCTACTATCTTCTGAAAGCACTTTATGGATTGAAGCAAGCACCTAGAGCCTGGTATGACACTTTAGCAAAGTTTCTTTTGGAAAATCACTTCACAAGAGGTACCGTTGATAAAACTTCATTATTCAGAAATGTTAATGTCTCTAGTATACTTGTTAAAATTTATGTAGATGATATAATATTTGGCTCTACAGATGAAAAACTTTGCAAAGAGTTTGCCAAATTGATGCCAAGTAAGTATGAAATGAGCATGATGGGAGAACTAACTTACTTTCTTGGTTTACAAGTTAAGAAAGTTACTGATGGAATATTCATTAGTCAAACCAAATATATTTACGATCTTTTAAAGAAGTTTGATCTAATAGATTGCACATCTGCAAAAACTCTCATGGCCACTGCAACTAAACTTGAATTAAACACTACTGAAAAGTCTGTGGATATTCCAAGCTATATGAGCATAGTTGGCTCACTTCTGTACATAACAGCTATTAGGCCAGATATAATGTTTGCTACATGTCTTTGTGCTAGATTTCAGGCTGGTCCTAGAGAATTTCATTTAGTAGCTATTAAGAGAATTTTCAGATATCTCAAGGGAACACCAAAACTTGGCATTTGGTACCCTAGAGATTCTGGTTTTGATCTAATTGGTTATTCAGATGTAGATTATACAGGTTGTAAAATTGATAGAAAAAGTACAACAGGAACCTGTCAATTTTTAGGAAACAAGCTTGTGTCCTGGTTCAGTAAAAAGCAAAATTCAGTTTCTACTTCTACAACTGAAGCTGAATATATTGCTGCTGGTAGTTGTTGTGCACAGATTTTATGGATGAAAAACCAATTGTTGGATTATGGTCTACAAGTGGACATAATTCCTATTTTCTGTGATAACACAAGTGCAATTGCCATCAATGAAAATCCTGTACAACATTCAAGAACAAAGCACATAGACATCAAGTACCACTTCATTAGGGAACATGTGATGAATGGTACTTTGGAACTTCATTTTGTTCCAAGTTAAAAGCAGCTTGCAGATATCTTTACCAAGCCACTTGATGAATCCACCTTTTCCAGGTTGGTAAGTGAGTTAGTTATGCTTAATTATTCTTAAATCATTTCAGATATTTTTGCAAGTTGTAATGCAGCCAGAACCTTAATTGATTTTTCTGTCTTAGATGAAATTTTGGCTAAGTCAAAATTTACATCCCGACGGATGATCATTATCCATCGAGTTTGATCATCCGTCGAAGTTAAAAAGCTTAATAAAAATTAATTACTTTTCTGGATTATTTTATACCCGACGGATAACTGTTTTATTCTCATCCGTCGAATTGTTTCAATCTTAGTCGTTGAAACTCTGAACATTATCCATCGGATATACTTACAGTCTATAAGTATATCACGACGGATAATTGACAGAATTTTGACAGTTTATTTTATTTTAAACTACTATTTTGGGCTATTTTGATTGGTTACTTTATTTCACTTTATTACTTTTGACAGTTTATTTTTTGAGATGGTATAAAAGCTAAATTCATTTTCATTCTTTTCTTTTATCATTCTCAAATCAATTGCTCTAACTCTCTTCTTCTCCAAAGCAAATACTCTCTTTCTCTCTGCAGATTTCCTCTCTTTAACAATGGCACTAGTAGTCAAAATTATGTCTCAATCTGAATTCATCTATGAAAAGAACAATTTTGTAGCTCTTGTGAACAAGGAAATTCCAGCGTCTAAAGATTTTCACAAAATGATGGACTTTGTGAAAGGATGCAAACTCTGTTATGCTATGCAAGAATCACCCACCATCTACTATGAAGTTGTATAAGGGATGTGGACCACTACTGTGTACCAGTCTACAGATAAAACCATAACTTTTACACTCAAAGGTAAGCAATTATGCATTAACAGTGACACAATTCAAGCATGCTTTAAGATTCCTAAAAACACTACTACTGTTCCACACAGAGATGCTAATTTAGTTACCATGCTTAATTCTATTGGCTATGCACTTCCCACCTCTAAATTAAGTGAGATTAGAAGGCTAGGTCTTAGAAAGGAATGGAGTTATTTGTGTGATGTAGTTACCAAGGTGTTTTCTAGTAAAATAAGTAATTTTAATTATGTCAATACTTCCATGCTTAACATGCTTTATATGTTAGTTACTGATAATTATCATAATTGCAGTGACATGGTTATGTTTGAATTAGGCTATAAGTTAGGGGAAGTTAATAATAGAGGTAAAAGTGTCTATTATGCTAGATTCTTTATGATTCTTGCTAACCATCTTATTAAGAATATTTCTATTGAGAACCCAACAAACTAGATTTTTGGGTTCAAGAAAGGAGAATAATTGCAGATCTGAACAGAGCAAGTCATCACAAAGAGGTACCCCTCTTCTACTTTCCAATCATGGAGGGCCCTCAGATAAGTGAGGTAAGCACCACTGTCTCTACTATTCCAACCTCACAAATTTTTTTGCCTATAAGTGTAGCTATGACATTGTTAGGGCGAAAATACGCGCTAATATTCACGCAAGTATACGCGTTCGCAAGTAGTATAAGATATAAATCAAATTCGTTCCCACAGAGACTGGTTTAGGTTAAGTTCAATTTATGCACCTATGCAACAATGTATGGTTTTCGCTCAATGCTAAGACAAATAACAAATTGGGTTTTTATTAAACTAAGAGATTATACTAAATAACATTAACTAAGAGAATTGAGGTTAAATTACTATATATGACAAACATGGGATCCTAACTTCATTAAATACTTCGTTCAATAGCCTTCTCGTTCTTAACCTTAGCATGTGATGGTGAGGACACTAATCAGATAACACGAAACTGATAAACGCCAATTTTCGTTGCACGAGTACCATTCTACCAGACATCCACAAAAGAGATAGAAGCTGAATAGGCACCAATTATATTGAGACCCTATATGTCTATAGAATTTGACAACATAACGGTTTAAGAACAAGTTATCTATCTTGATTACATAGGGCAAGTAAAACGGTTAGAGTTACCTACGAATCATGTATACACATACAAGAACCTATGCTAGCATGACAAGTTCTAAACCTCTATATTCACTGTCGCTTCAATAGAGATTAACACGCTATCTTATATGTTAGCTACGCACATAAGATTAATAAGCACAACCATACTAGGATATCATACAATTACCACACACCAAGATATCGAAACAATTAATTATTGAAATCCATAAGTAAATCCGCTAGAATCCCATGACAACTATTAGCCCATAATCGAACTCATCGTCACCATAGGTTCCAATGAAAGCATGGTATAAACAAGGTCTTAATAAACTAAATAATAATCAAAGTACGAATAAACGAGATCTAGGTTCAACAAGAACGAAAACGAGCATCCAAAGTTACAACTAATTCAAAGAATCACAAGTTGAAAACAAGATCTTCTTTTGCGGAGTTGTTCTGTGCTTCTAGGTCTTCTCCTTGGTATCCCAATCTTCCCGGATGATGAAAACCCTTTTTTTTAAGTATATATACGCCCCTAGTGGACCTGGACCCTTAAAATCGTCAAATTCTACTCAAAAAAGGCTTTTTCAGCGAAATCAGCGACCAGCCGCGCCCTGAGCGGGCGCTCAGCTCTCCTGAGCGGGCGCTCAGCTCTCCTGAGTGGGCGCTCAGCTCTGCTGAGCGGGCGCTCAGCTACTGACTGGAAAAATATTCTGATGAATCTTGTTTTGACCATAACTTGAGTTCTACTCGTCAGAATTAGGCGATTCAACTGCCCACGCAAAGCTATTGAGATTCTCTACAACTTGACAATGGCCTTGGCTTCCAATTCTGATCACTTTTCATCATATTTCCTTTAAAAGCTCTTTTCTTCATTTAACTGATACCTGAAATGTAATAACACAAAAACACATCAAAATACCAACAACTTGAGTCCAAAACACCAATTTAAGCTTGTAATAAAGCGTTCCAAGTGGATATAAAATCCACTTATCACACCCCCAAACTCGAATCGATGCTTGTCCTCAAGCATAAACAGACTCAAAACTACAAAACAAACCTAATGCATGAATGCAACTACGTGAATGCAACTAAATGACAATGCAATCGATCCCCTCAGAATAACCATAACCAAATGAATAAGCCAATGCCTCTAAGAATGCAATAACTTGAAATAGAGTTTGAATAAATCCCACAAACCAACTCACAAACCAGAAACGTGCGTGTGTAGATGCTTAACAGATATACTCTCGATACTAGATCAATAACCCTAACTTATCTATCATTGAAACAATCAAAAGTTTATAAACAGAATAGACAATAAACGCATTATGACTCACAACACCTCCTTTCTACTAGAGTTATACAAGGATTCACACTATTATTGAACACATAGCAAAGATGCTTATTTGATCGTGCAATGAATGAGGTCCCAAAAGACTTATACAATAATACCCATGTAGCGAGCGTTAGGTTAGCGGATCCCAGACTATAAAAGCCTTAGGTCACTAGGCACAAAGTCCCCTAGAACTTAATAACTCGAGTATTAAAGAGCTCACTCTTGATCAATTGTGCATAAACACATACTTTTTTTCTTTTCTTTTTTTCTCTTTTTTCTTTTTTTTTCCTTTTTTTTTCAACAATTTCTGAATGAGTGCGTTTCGCTCCATCTCATTCAACCCTAGACTACTCATAAAAATATGAGCCGGCTACTAGCCATTTGACACCTAGCCTTACAACAACTAGCAATGAAATCCAAGTTTTTCTCCAGATAAAAAAAAATCAGTGTTTTTACGTCACTACGAGAATATCACAAATTCTAAATATAACCAAGTGATTAAATCTCAACAATAAACAAGTATGATCATGATCTAGATCAAAAGCAACCCTATAAGACTTTGTGAAAATATTTATTTCTGGCATGCAAATCAATTCATTAAGACTTAAACATCCCTCTATTCCTCATCACCACACTCAAATCAACATCAACTTATCCAATATCATAGTTCATCTTAAGAGATCATGCTAAATATGCATGCAAATGCAACTATATGAAATTACATAAAAACAAACAAATATGTCCTAAATGAACAATCATGCAAAAATATGAATGAACTACAACTAAACATGCAACATAAATCTATATGAATCTATATGGACACACACTACTAATCCTTACATTATCACCCCCAAACTTAAAATTTTCAATGTCCTCATTGAAGGTAATAATAAGGATTTCAGGCATACCTAATTAGCGGGAGATTCACCCTCGTCGGGTGGAGGATCAGGTGGCCAATCAACCTCGCCACTAGTGTCTCGGAAAATAGTACCGAAAGCGTGTGTCAAATCTTCAGCAAAATGACGGTGAATGTCGTGCATGGCCTCCATACGCCTAATTACTCGCCTGTACTGCTCGTCACCAACACCAGTCCTATCAACTACCTGCTGCACATGAGAAGAACCCTCTATAGGCACTGGAGGATCCGTTCGGCTACCCTCTACATCATCAAAAATATATCCCAACCCCTTGTCAGGGGGTGCACCTAAGAATGAATAACTCAAGTGATTTGGTAGTGGGTTGAGCTCAAGTGTAGGAGCATCTTCAATAGACGACTCGAGACGATCCTGAGAAATTTTCAGCTCTGCTAACCCAAGAGAATCGAATGGCACATCCAACTTCCTCTTCCACAGAGGTGCATTCAAAACCTGAATTTGCTATACTTTAAAGCACTCCTCTTTAGCTGTGGGTAATTTTATTTCCTTGAACACATTGAAAGTGACCTTCTGATCATGAACCTTCATCGTAAGCTCTCCTTTTTGCACATCGATCATAGTTCGGCCTGTAGCCAAGAATGGTCTTCCCAAGATAATGGGAATCTTCTTATCTTCCTCGAAATCAAGAATTACAAAGTCAGCAGGGAAGAAGAGTTTATCCACCTTGACCAAGACATCCTCCACTATACCTCGTGGATAAGCGATGGAACGGTCAGCTTGTTGCAATGACATGTATGTTGGTTTCGGCTCAGGCAGACCAAGCTTCTTGAAGATAGATAAGGGCATCAGATTGATGCTAGCTCCTAAATCACATAAACACTTGTCAAGCGATAAGTTTCCGATGGTGCAAGGAATAGTGAAGCTTCCAGGATCTTTAAGCTTCGGAGGCAACTTCTGTTGCAACACAGCACTGCATTCCTCCGTTAGAGCAACGGTCTCTAAGTCATCGAGCTTCACTTTCCGAGAGAGAATACCTTTCATAAACCTCGCATAGCTAGGCATCTGTTCAAGAGCTTCAGCGAAAGGTATGTTGATATGAAGTTTCTTGAACACCTCCAGAAACTTCTCAAACTGCTTATCCAGCTTTTTCTTCTGCAGCCTCTTAGGAAAAGGAGGTGGAGGATAGATTTGTTTCTCCCCTGTATTACTCTCAGGAGGAGTGTGTTCCACAGTAGTCTTCCTTGGTTCCACCTCTACTTCCTTCTGCACATCTTCTTCAGCCAAAACTGCATTTTCTGAATCTTGAGATTTTTCTGGCTCTTCGTCTTGCTGAACTTGGGGGCTTGCGACCTTTCCAGACCTTAAGGTGATGGCGTTCACCTGTTCTTCAACTTCCCTCTTGCCTGGATTTGTTTCTGTATCACTAGGAAGCGTTCCTGGTGATCGATTCAATAAGGCATTAGCAATTTGCCCTATTTGGTTCTCCAGATTCTGGATAGAAACAGCCTGGCTTTGGCATATAAGATCCTGGTTTTTGTACATAAGCCTCAACTCCTCCAATTCATATTTTTCAGTTGAAGATAGACCTGCATCATTAGTTTGTTGTTGAAGTTGGAGTTGTTGTCTTGGTGTAAATTGTTGCTGAAAACCAGAAGGGTTAAATAGCTTATTTGCAAACTGCTGGAATGGCTGTTGCATCGCATTCTGATTGTTGCTCCAGCTGAAGTTAGGATGATTCCAGTTGTCAGGCTGATAAATGTCTGGAACTGGTTGCTGCGATCTCTGAAAGTTGCTCACAAACTGAGCTGAGTCGCTAGATATAGCGCATTGTTCTATCGCATGCGGACCTGCACACAGCTCACAAACACTAATTATCTGCTTAACACCATAGTTAGCCAGAGAATCGATCTTCATAGACAACGCCTTTAGTTGAGCAGTGATAGCTGTAGCTGTATCCACTTCAAGAACTCCTGCTACCTTGCCCTGTGGATATCTCTGGGTTGGATACTGATATTCATTAGCAGCCATCAGTTCAATTAGATCATAAGCTTCCTTATAGCTCTTTGCCCATAATGCTCCGCCTGATGCTGCATCGAGCATGGGTCTGGACTGTGCTCCCAACCCATTGTAAAAACAAGTGATGATCATCCAATCAGGAATTCCATGATGAGGACACTTCCTAAGCATCTCCTTGTAGCGCTCCCAAGCTTCACTTAGCGATTCTCCCGTTTGCTGCGCAAATTGAGTAATAGCATTCCTGAGTGCAGCTGTCTTCGCCATAGGGAAGAATTCAGTAAGAAACTTCTGAGCAAGATCTTCCCAAGTAGTAATCAAACCAGCTGGTAGAGAGTGTAACCAACTCTTAGCCTTGTCCTTCAGAGAGAATGGAAACAGTCTCAGCTTCACAGCATCTTCAGAAACACCGTTGAACTTGAAGGTGTCGCATATTTCAATGAAATCCCTAATGTGTATATTGGGATCTTCCGTTGGAGAACCCCCAAACTGGACTGAAGTCTGTACCCATTGAATTATGCCAGGCTTGATCTCAAAGGTATTAGCTGTGATAGCTGGCCGGACAATGCTAGATTGAATGTCATTGATCTTGGGTTGAGAAAAATCCATCAAGGCTTTCGTTCGTGCTGCTGGATCTCCCATTGTAATGAGTACCTGAAACACAAACAAATAAACCGTGAAAGTAAAAGAATCCGAGTCAGTGAACTTTAACGACCACTGATGACAAGCACATAAACTAAAAATTAACACCGAGTCCCCGGCAGCGGCGCCAAAAACTTGTTAGGGCGAAAATACGTGCTAATATTCACGCAAGTATACGCATTCGCAAGTAGTATAAGATATAAATCAGATTCGTTCCCACAGAGACTGGTTTAGGTTAAGTTCAATTTATGCACCTATACAACAATGTATGGTTATCGCTCAATGTATGGTTATCGCTCAATGCCCATAATGCTCCGCCTGATGCTGCATCGAGCATGGGTCTGGACTGTGCTCCCAACCCATTGTAAAAACAAGTGATGATCATCCAATCAGGAATTCCATGATGAGGACACTTCCTAAGCATCTCCTTGTAGCGCTCCCAAGCTTTACTTAGCGATTCTCCCGTTTGCTGCGCAAATTGAGTAATAGCATTCCTGAGTGCAGCTGTCTTCGCCATAGGGAAGAATTTAGTAAGAAACTTCTGAGCAAGATCTTCCCAAGTAGTAATCAAACCAGCTGGTAGAGAGTGTAACCAGCTCTTAGCCTTGTCCTTCAGAGAGAATGGGAACAGTCTCAGCTTCACAGCATCTTCAGAAACACCGTTGAACTTGAAGGTGTCGCATATTTCAATGAAATCCCTAATGTGTGTATTGGGATCTTCCGTTGGAGAACCCCCAAACTAGACTGAAGTCTGTACCCATTGAATTATGCCAGGCTTGATCTCAAAGGTATTAGCTGTGATAGCTGGCCGGAAAATGCTAGATTGAATGTCATTGATCTTGGGTTGAGAAAAATCCATCAAGGCTTTCGTTCGTGCTGCTGGATCTCCCATTGTAATGAGTACCTGAAACACAAACAAATAAACCGTGAAAGTAAAAGAATCCGATTCAGTGAACTTTAACGACCACTGATAACAAGCACATAAACTAAAAATTAACACCGAGTCCTCGGCATCGGCGCCAAAAACTTGTTAGGGCGAAAATACGCGCTAATATTCACGCAAGTATACGCATTCGCAAGTAGTATAAGATATAAATCAGATTCGTTCCCACAGAGACTGGTTTAGGTTAAGTTCAATTTATGCACCTATGCAACAATGTATGGTTATCGCTCAATGCTAAGACAAATAACAAATTGGGTTTTTATTAAACTAAGAGATTATACTAAATAACATTAACTAAGAGAATTGAGGTTGAATTACTATATATGACAAACATGGGATCCTAACTTCATTAAATACTTCATTCAATAGCCTTCTCGTTCTTAACCTTAGCATGTGATGGTGAGGACACTAATCAGATAACACGAAACTGATAAACGCCAACTTTCGTTGCACGAGTACCATTCTACCAGACATCCACAAAAGAGATAGAAGCTGAATAGGCACCAATTATATTGAGACCCTATATGTCTATAGAATTTGACAACATAACGGTTTAAGAACAAGTTATCTATCTTGATTACATAGGGCAAGTAAAACGGTTAGAGTTACCTACGAATCATGTATACACATACAAGAACCTATGCTAGCATGGCAAGTTCTAAACCTCTATATTCACTGTCGCTTCAATAGAGATTAACACGCTATCTTATATGTTAGCTACGCATATAAGACAAATAAGCACAACCATACTAGGATATCATACAATCACCACACACCAAGATATCGAAACAATTAATTATTGAAATCCATAAGTAAATCCGCTAGAATCCCATGACAACTATTAGCCCATAATCGAACTCATCGTCACCATGGATTCCAATGAAAGCATGGTATAAACAAGGTCTTAATAAACTAAATAATAATCAAAGTACGAATAAACGAGATCTAGGTTCAACAAGAACGAAAACGAGCATCCAAAGTTATAACTAATTCAAAGAATCACAAGTTGAAAACAAGATCTTCTTTAGCGGAGTTGTTCTGTGCTTCTAGGTCTTCTCCTTGGTATCTCAATCTTCCCGGATGATGAAAACCCTTTTTTTTAAGTATATATATGCCCCTAGTGGACCTGGACCCTTAAAATTGTCAAATTCTACTCAAAAAAGGCTTTTTCAGCGAAATCAGCGACCAGCCGCGCCCTGAGCGGCCGCTCAGCTCTCCTGAGCGGGCGCTCAGCTCTCCTGAGCGGGCGCTCAGCTCTCTGAGCGGGCGCTCAGCTCTGCTGAGCGGGCGCTCAGCTACTGACTGGAAAAATATTCTGATGAATCTTGTTTTGACCATAACTTGAGTTCTACTCGTCAGAATTAGGCGATTCAACTGCCCACGCAAAGCTATTAAAATTCTCTACAACTTGACAATGGCCTTGGCTTCCAATTCTGATCACTTTTCATCATATTTCCTTTAAAAGCTCTTTTCTTCATTTAACTGATACCTGAAATGTAATAACACAAAAACACATCAAAATACCAACAACTTGAGTCCAAAACACCAATTTAAGCTTGTAATAAAGCGTTCCAAGTGGATATAAAATCCACTTATCAGACATCTGTGTCAATGACCCAACAGATGTCTACCCAAACTACCAAAACAAAAACTTCAAAATCCAAAACAAAGAAAGCCCCCTCTGGTTTCTCTCAAAAGAAACCAGTTGCAAAACCTACCAAACACCAAGAGGGTAGTGTGAAGGGGAGTAAGTTGGGTGAGGGACAGGGTGAAAATCAAAGAAACCCTAAGGATAAGGTTGGTGAGGAAAGTGTACCCAAGCCTAGCCACACCACAGTTTCCCAACAAACTGCGGTAGTTAATAAGGAAATTAGCACTACTCTAGTTTCATCCTCCCAAAAGGATGTTACTATTAAAACAAGCTCCCAACCAGGAGCACAGGCCAAAAGGGTAAGGGACACAAGTTCACCTCAAACCTATGCCAGAAAGAAGAGATCTAAAACCCTTGGGATGCACAATGAACACACACAGTGCAAACTGAAGTTAAAGACTCAGTCACTGCACCATCTCAAAGTCAGTTTGATATGGCTCCAATAAATGTGGAGTCACAACAAAAATTTTTAGTAATAGAAGCACCACAAACACCAAACTCTCCCACAAATTCTATGGATGTGGATATGATCAACACATCAATTCCTGATTCCTCTTCTTTAACACTGTTGGGGAAGCCAAAATCTAGTGCAAGTGAGCATCATCTTTTGGATGATTTGTTGGCTCACTTTCCAATTCTTTCAGGAACTGTTGAAACATCTGTGCCCAAATTTTCATCAATCTGCACAGAGTCCACAATAGTTTCCACTCCAAACTCATTCAATTCTTCTATTCCGATGGATATCGTTCATCCGTTGGTTAGTGATTGTATCCCGACGGATGTGCCTAACAGCAGTCATCCGTCGGCTATCCTAACTACTACCCCGATAGATGTTTCTCATCCGTTGGTACTCACTACACACACTGAAATTTCAACTATTGTTACAAGTGTAGATGAGTTAGTAGTTGTACAATCACTCTAAGGACTGAGGAAAAGGAGTGATTTGAGTGAGAGGCTGGGTTGCTCCCAGGCAAAAGGAGAGGAAAGGAGTGAACTCATGTAGGCTTTCTTACATAATTATAAAATTACTTTTTAGAATCAGAAATCATCCCACTTCAACCATTTTTACATTTTTACAACCCAAAACTCTTCCGAAAACTCCTTCCTAACCTAATCTGATTCGACGGGTAGGCCGATAAATAAAGGAAACGCCGCCCGATTTTCGGGAAAATTAATTCCGAAAATATGGGAACGCAACCTGTAATTATCGGAGACGTCGAACAAGGATATATAATTAAATTTTACGAAACTTACTTACGTGACGTGACAAGATGTTTTGTGAATAATCGATTACCCTATTTTCAAAACAACAAATATACGTGCTTTCCGAAAATAAATACCGAACCGAGTTCTGAAGATGTGAACCCTAATTGCTATGTGTATTTTAATAATACATATAAATATAAGTTGGATTATGAAATCGCGTGGGTAAAAGTGATAGTGGTTTTAAGTTGAGCTTAAGCGATTATCTGAATTAGGGTATTTTAACCCTATAGGTCCTAGTCGGAAGACCCGAGATTTGACGTTGGACTAGGAACGATCTAGTGATTAGTCGACGAGATCAATGAAGTTTCAAGCGAAGGACCTGTGCATTGAGATCGTAGCTAGGATAGGATAGTGGTCTGATGATAAAGCCAAATGTTCAAGGCAATCCAAAAGTCAACCGATAATAGTGGTTAAAGCTTATTGAGGCAAGTATTCCCGAACTTTCATTTAAATACTGCAAGTATTCCCAAACTTTCTTTTAAATACTGCAAGTATTCCCGAACTTTCTTTTAAATACTGCAAGTATTACTGATTTTTCTTTTAAAATACTGCAATTATTTCTTCGTTCCTATTCTAAGTTTAGAATAGTTAAATGTTTTACATTTCGCTGCAATTACTCTTATTATGCATGTCCTTTTCATTATTGTTCCTATAATTCGATTGCTATCTTGAGCAAATACCCATTCTTTCGGGTTATTTGTGAACCCTAAGTTGGGATGTTTTAAATTCAAAAAGATTTAATATCAAAATACTCCACAGGCTGGATAGTGATACTTTAGGGATTAAGTTTTACTTAATCCTAAGGACCGGGACATGACCGGTGCCTTAAGATGGGCCGTAGTGCCTGGGGACCCGACTGGATCTATACAGTTAGGTATAGATCTGCACTGTATCCTGACTGATCAGCAGGATATAGATGTGAACTAGTGTCTAGTCTAAATTATTGTTGATCGCCATTAATGGCATTCTCTCTCGAAAGGTATTCATGATTCCAAAACCGGACAAAACCCTGATTCAGGAGATGAATCGGGAAATCGTTTGTCATTTTTGAATTTATAGTTAAAGGCTGGGGATAGCCAATGTTTATTCGCTCAACTCACTTAATTAAATATAACTGTTTTAAAAAAATTGTTTAAAGATTTTGTCCGAAAAATTTTCCTTTGATACTAATGCTTGAAACTCAAAATTATATACTTGCTGAGCATTTTTGGCTCACTCTTACTTTGTAAATTCTTATTTCTGCCAGAAATAGATAAGAGTGAATAGCTTTGATAGACTGCAGAAGTTAGAGAAATCTTCGCTGCGAGAGGTTGAAGAAGTTAGAAGAATATGACAAGAGCATTAGGACAAAGGTATTCTCATTTGTATTTTAGTTGTTGTAAGTTGTAGAAGACTAGATTCTTGTTTCATACCATAACCTTTAAACGATCCGGATTCAAGGGGTTATTTGTTTATTATTTTATTTTATGTAAAGATTGGTTAGTGACACCAAATCTTGACCCCGAATTTGGGTTGTTACAACATGGCCACTTCACAGGATCCTTCAAGAAAGCTAATTTGTACTGATAAAGGTCAACTCATCCTTCAAGAAGAACTTTGGATTTAATGTGACTGCAAGGAGAATAATCCTAAAGAAAATAGAAGATCTAAGGAGCAATAGAGGCAAAGTTGCAGTCCTAAAAACTCTATCAATTCCCTTCACAGGAAAAATAGTGCATTTGAGGCCTTATTGGCTGATGGAATTCATGAATGATATGGGTGTTAGAAGATTCTTCAGACTGGATGACCAATTGAGTATCTCTAGTAATGAGACTCTATTGGAAATGCAAGAAAATCTGGATCTATCTGAAGCTGATGAACTTGAATTCCACAGACAACTCCAGAATCAAATAGAAGAAAATAACAAAAAGCTTGGGAAGAAATCCAGACAATCAAGGAAATAGAATCATCTGCTCAGACTAGAGGAACACCTTGATAATGATTGTGAGAACTCTTTGCTTTGTTCAATTTTCAATAAAATTGTAGCACTTATCAGTTTTATCTACTATATTTTTAATCTGTATTTTTGGGGTGTTTTGTTATCATCAAGTTTCTCTTAATTTATGGCTACAATTCTAGTAGACATAAATTGGGGGAGATTGTTAGGAATATGTTGTGAACTTGATGATAAGTTAAACAAAATACCTTAGTAGATTTAACTTAGTGAAAATTTGTAGCTCTCGACGGATGATTTAATATAGTTCCGACGGATGAACTTTATAGTCCCGACGGATGACAATTTGACATCCATCGAGAGTGTAGTACTGTAACACATTTTTGCAAACAACATATTTTAGTCTGGTAGATTGTGTAGGATTCTATAAGTCATGTTGACTACTAGATTGATATGCAGAATAGGTTGACTAATTGTAAATATGAAATGTCTTGTAATTCTGTATGAGTGAAATAGAGTCAAGTGGCAGATAGACTCCCGACAGATGATCTACAAGACTCCCGAAGGATGATCAACAAAGCTCCCAACAGATAATCATCATGGCTCCCGACGGATAACCAACATAGTCCTGACGAATGATCAAATTCAAAATAATTGTTGACAGTGACAACACAGTCACATGCGTTGGGTGTTTGCAAAAGGAATGTGGCAGCCTGTTAAGTAGGATTTTGAGAACAAAGAAGCATTACCATTTCCATGCAAATGTGAAGATATTCAAATATGCTGGAATAGAGTAGTGAAGCAGCATGGAGTTAGGCTAGATATATTTTGTTTTATTATCTTGTCTTAATATCATGTAATTTGGTGATATATAAACCAAGAGTAGCAAGTAGAACACTTAACTAAGCAAATACATTTCTCAGAGAAACATACAAGGCTGTACTTGTAAGAATTTCTCTGTAGTTTGTTTGTTCAACTTGTAAAGCAGTTGTGAGCTATTCAAAGCTCCACAGAGTTCTCAAACTAATATATATACATATATATGGTGGATACATTCAAATCCACCAGAAAGTTTTAAAACTTGTGTTTTTACTTAGTCTTTTGATTTAAATAATTCTTTCATTCTGCACTACTGCAAATCAAACATTGTTATATATATATATATTAAGTTAGAACAATTTTAAAATCTCAAAAAGAAGCCAGAATTACATTCAACCCCCCTCTGTAATTCTTGTTGTACTGTTAGGGAATTTGTAAGAGGTAGATTCTGAGATAGTACATATCTTGGAGACATGAGCAATGTGACCAGAAGCGAAGTTGGTAGCAGAAATAAAGTTACAATGATGATTTTGTGTAGAAGTTGTATCAATATGGCAGAGAAAATCTTGTAAATAAAAAGGGGGATTATGTTGTCGAGTAGAGACTCGAATATGGACTGGAGATGAAGGATCAGTAACTAAAGATTGATTATTATTAACAGACGAGGGACTGGCACTATCAGTAGTATTATCAGAATGAGAATGTGAAATAGGAGAAGGTAGTTGATGGTTATAGGAATCTAAAACGTGAGATGGTGACTGAGATGCAACAGGTGCAGGGGTTATATGGTGTGTGATCATAGTAATTTGTAGTATCCGTGGTGACAAAAGGTTAAAATATGGATTTTAAGTAAGATTGGTGTGTAGATGCTGGTGAATAAGGTGAAAGGGGAAATAAGGTGAAACTTATAGAATTTGACATCGCGAGAAATTTGAACCTGATTAGTATCAAGATTAAGGACTTTGTAACCCTTTATAAAAGGAGGATAACCCAGAAAGACACCAGGACTAGCACGAAGATGAAATTTAGAACGATTAACAGAAATAGTGGAGATATAACAAAGACAACCAAAATTACGGAGGTTTTCAAGAGAAGGTGCAATATTATGTAACTTGAAATAAGGAGAGACATTACCAATTCTATGTAGTGGCATTCGATTGATGAGATATGTAGCACACAAAATACTATCACCCCAATTTTTAGCTGGCAATCTGGACTGTAAAAACAAGGCTTGTGCTATTTCTAGTAAAAAACGATGTTTGCGCTCTACCACGCCGTTTTGTTGAGGGGTGTAAGTACAACTTGTTTGGTTGATAATGCCTTTCTTTAGATAAAACTGTTTCAGATCACCAGAAGTTAACTCCAGAGCATTGTCAGAACGTACACATAAAACTTGGGTATGAAAAAAAAATTCAGCACAGTTAACAAAGTTCTCTATGATGGTAGATACTTCTGATTTAAAATGAAGTAAATGTACCCATGTATAACTAGTAAAGTCGTCCATAATAGTCAGAAATAAATTACAATTGGTATACGTTTTAGTCCTATAAGGACCCCAGATATCAATGTGCAACAATTCCAGAACTTTAATAGTTTTGATAGAACTATGAGGAAATGGTTTTCTACATTGCCTAGCCTCTAGACAAATTTGACAGATTTTATTATCTAAAATACCACATTCGGGTAAAAGTAACTTCATTTGGGATGTAGGTAAATGTCCAACTCTCATATGCCACAATTGTGCTTCAGTTAAACTTTTGGAAAGCAATTTTGTAGAAGTTTTTGCATCAGGGGAGAAACCAGCTAAAATAGTAGGAGCAACAGTGTAGAGTCCATCACTCAGGTTACCAAAAAGCATAAGATGTTCTTTTTGAGAATGGACCTGTAAGAAGCATTTTCCATAAAAAAAACATTACTCTATAGGATAAATCTTTGCAAAGTTTTGAAACCGAGATAAGATGGAAACGGAAATCAGGCACATGAAGAACATCTCTCAGTATGATGTTATCATTTATTTTTACCGTTCCTTTATGCATAACAGGAATTTTGCTACCATCTGGAAATGTAATAGTCATAGTTGAGTCAGTGACAGGTGCAAAATTCATAAAATCTCTCAATTCTGGACAAATGTGGTCAGTAGCACCATTGTCTATTATCCAACTTGATTTAGAAACACTCATTAGACAGATGTTATCTGCTAAGAATGCATGAACAGATGAAGTAGCATCAGATTGAACGCTTGGGGGAAATTGTTTATTTAACAATTCCAAGAGTTGAGAATATTGTTCATCAGTGGGAGCTCCATGTGATCCATGTGAAGATTCAGCATAGTTGTTGGTTTGTATAGTTTGAGAATGCACTTGATCATCACACCTGTCAGCAACTTGGTTCCGAGATATGACTGTTGCAGTAGTAGGAGTTTGCTTTCTGTCTTTAAAACCTTTGAATCCAGGAGGAAAACCATAAATCTGGAAGCATCTCTCAATGTTGTGTCCTTGCACTTTGCAGTGTACAGAAATAATTGGCTCCTGGTTTAGATGGCCTTTTGTGCCCTGTATTCTGAGAGAATGATGGTATAAAACTATAGCTACCACCAATTGCATTCTTCTGAAAAAAATTATGGATTACTCTGTGAATTGCTCTGTCCAAAAGGACTTTGAGAATTAGGCATTCCATAATTTTTTCTTTCTTCAACAAAAGCTACATTATCAGCATTCAAAGATAGTTGAGATAGTTCCTTATGACTTTCTTCTTGTGCCAGAAGTCTGTAACTTAAGAAACACTAGGGAGAGTCTGCATCATCATTATGTGCCCTCTCACTGCACAATATTTATCATTCAGCTTTAACAAGAACTATAACAATCTCTGTTCTTGTTGTTTCTTAAGAAATTTCGGACCTAATTCATAACTGCATTTCTCACAGGTACATGTAGGAAGGGGATTAATATCATCAATATTGTCCCAAACAGTTTTAAGCTTAGTATAATTTTCAGAAATTGTTTGACTATTCTGAGAAATCTCCAACAAGTCTTGCTCCAAAATTCATGAGATTACTAGCGATTTACATCTTTCCCAGGCACTATAATCAGGTGAATCACGTTCTGGTGGACTCAGAGTTCCATTAACAAAGCCAAGCTTATTTTTAGCCGATAATATCAAAATCATTGATCGCTTCCAGTTATTAAAGTTATTACCATTGAACTTAACTGAAACGAGTTACGTCGTGTTTGCATCTGACGGATGAATGTAATATACACTTGAAGGATCAAAATTAGACTAAATATTTATAACAATATTAGTGTTTTCAGATGTAGACATTGTTGTGATTTTATAAACAATAGATCGAAACTTCTATGATCTCAGATTAAGCCTAAAACAGATCTTAATCGGAACAAATTTTAGGGAAAAATCAACTTTGTTATGAACAATACAACAAATTCAAATCAACTAAACACAAATGATGATTTACTATTACTAAATCAATGGAATTAACAAGATCATTCAGGTAATGACAGGTTTTGGATGAGAAAACATCTCGATTTTGAAGATTTTGATGAAATGATGATGAAATCGCAGCGTTGATTATTGAAGATGGTTGAAATCAATTATTGATGAAGATTGAATCCATGATTACAAGATCTGATACCATGTAAGTTTTGCAAATCTATCCAAGATATTCACCAAAATGAAATGAATGTTAAGCAAAAGTTGTACTCTTATTACTTAATCAGGAAGAAAAGAAATATACAGATCTGAGTTTATTGTTCAGTGTGTGTAAAAATGTATGTATTTTTTATTCTGACATCTATATCTTATATACAATTACTAGACAACTATATAGCCGGCACTTTCCAATTCTATCAATTTCTAACTAACTTATGGAAAGTGGTACCACTCTATTTGTACACTATTGTAAGCTTAAATAAGTAATGATTCTTCTTGCTACATTATCTTCACCAGCTTGGTTCTTGTAGATGTCATTGCATTAGAAGATTGTGTACTGTTATTAGGAGATTTATGAATCAACAACCGCACGCCTATACCATATGAGCCGTCAAATTTCTTCTACCCACCCTCCATAGCCCACCAATATCAACTCAAATTTTTATATAAATCGACTCATTTTATAATGGGTTGTTATCTAATAACCCCTTCTTGCATTTGAATCTGCCACTGCATTTCATTCTCTCTTAATATGTTTTAGCTGAACTGATAAAAACTTACAATGCCATAGCCTATCCTAAAGAGCAGCAATATCAGTTTGCTTTACCAACAACTCATTGTCCGAAAGAACTAGAATATGATTTTGCCTCCAACAACTATCCTTCAAAATTTTACATAAATACTCAATTATTTTAGATGATAACATAACATTACTGAATTTTAGACCGATCGCATTATATTAAAATAATTCCTTATTTATAATTCTCATCTTCTAGTTACTTGATTTAACATATTTATATTACATATTTTATATATTAGATTATCAATCCCTATTTCCATACACATCCTTCCTATACTAGCTTTATGTGCGTGCTATGACGGGATAATCATAAATATTTTTATAAAAACTTTGAAGTCAATAATTACATTCCTTAAGTATTTTGTACTTATATATTTAGTTATTATTATATTTTTATATTTCATCATGACAACTTTTGTAATTAAAAAAACATATTATCCTTTTAAAGTGTTACTAATCTGTATAATTATATTTCACAATTATGCATAAATATTCTTTTATTTTATGTCAATATTTTAATATTCTAATAACATATAATATATTTTTTTTCTTATTTATTTTTAAATGATGTATTTTTCAAAAGAATTTTATTTTTCAAACTTGTTCATTTAATTGTTATTACATTTTAATATTTGATTGTGACACATAATTAAAGGAATTTGATCACAAATTGAAAATTTGGTTGCATTTTGTACCTTATTACTTTTTCAAGTGTTTTTAATAATATTTTATAAATTTTCAATTTCTGTAATAACATTTAAAAAACATACTTTACGATCTATTATCAGGGTATTTTTTATTTTATTAAATTTGTATTTTATTTTAAATTGTATTAATTCTTTATAGTTATTATTTTTCTTTTCAAATTTTACTATTTATAGAATTTGTGACATTCATAACTAAACATATACTAAATGTTTTCATTATTTAATAATATAAAAAGTTAATTTTACACTTATGCCATGCACATGAAAATTTATAAATAATTTTTTACAAAAGAATTATTTTTTGACAAAATGAGTTGGGTTTATTTACTTTTTGATATGAATATCTTTTACCAAAAGTATTATTGTTTTTTTATTCTTATAACTTTATTTACATGATGATGATAATATTAATGAATTGCTAATCATAAATTTCTATATACTATAATCTATACATATACATAATAATATAATAGCAACAACTCCAAGGAGGAGATAGGAGTGATGTGTGATGCTGGATATGAAATTACACCTAGAGGGGGGGTGAATAGGTGATTATGGCTAACTAGGATTACTTTTAAATTTTACCCGATAATAGCTTACTGAGATTTTATCAACTGAACTATAATCTGATAATGATAGTAAGCTGAGATGACTAAATGCAATGCAGAAAATAATGTGCAGGAAAGTAAATAGAATACACAAGAATTTTAGCCAGGTTCGACCCCTAATCCCCTATGGTCTACATCCTGGTCCCTTACCAACTTGGTAAGAGAATATATTATTAATCAATGAAGGTTACAACTACAAGATACAACAATATATCTCCCTTTATCCCAGCTGCTGATAATGGCTTGCTGAAACCCTGTTTAAGAACCTGCTCTCTAAGTACTATACTACCCCGTAGTACAAACTCCTCTAGCAAGTACCACTAAACCCTTGTTTCCCTAGCCAACTTATCCAGCAACTAATCAATACAATTGAACAATACAAATCAGTGATAAAGTTTACAACTCAAACTATAGACTCTCTCTAAGATAAAACATGTGTATATATTTAGAGCTCGAGAGTATTTTGAAATCAATAAAGATCAGGAGTTGTATGTGTTCTTGCTTGCAAATTCGTCAGTCATAAAACTGCAAGAAAACCACTTATATAACCACACATTAACGTTTGAAAACAGCCTCAACAAATTACAACGGCTAGAATCCAATTCTACTGTGTAAGATCGTTGGGATGTTTTTTCCAACGTTCATGTGTACGTTAGATAGAAGAGAAACACAGAAGTCCAACGTTCAGAAAATATCTCTTCTATTTTGTAGAGGATAAAACGTTTTAATTAGAAGATAGAAGAAAGAGTTTGAAAGAGAAACAAACTCCTATTCTTTAGGAAATCAATTTGAATGATTAAAAATGATTTTTAATTGAGCTCTCTATATATCATGCACGTATATTATATTAGAGAAGTCCTTACAACTGATATATATGAAGATCCTATAAAATCTCCATAAAATTCGACTTCCTTGTTGAATTTGGACTGTGCATCTTGGCTTGCTGTTATTCTGACAATCGTGATCATAGCTTGCTGAAATAGATTACTGTCTTATGATAGCTTGCTGTCATGAAACTTAAACAGCAATGGCATTAAGCTGTTATATCCTGCAGACATTCTCAAATAACAACATGATGGCTTGCTGTGTTGTGATCATCAAAACTAAGGAGTTACAATCTCCCCCTTTTTGATGATTACACACATTTAGGAGAATTATAAAAACTCCCCCTAAATATATGCATATCTCAAAAACTTATAACATGTTACTGCAATTAATATAAATGACACATATGCATATCCAAATAACCAACATAGCAGCATTATATCATTACATCAATTCTTAAAAACTAAAAGACAATTAAGTCTTAAATAACAGCCAACATAAACCAAGTAGCATCATAAACCAAGTAGCAAACCACAGATTAAACATAAGCCAACAGATAGTCTTAATAATCAGGCATAAACATAAGCATAAGTCTCCTAAATTACTCCCCCTTAAAGCATCAAAAAGATCTAGGTTGAAGGCTGATCAGAAGTGTTGACAGCATCATCCTTTGGAGAAAAATAAGCATCTAGCTGATCTTCATTTTCCATATCTCCAGCAGCATTTACCAAATCATCTAGTCCAGTTTCCAAAACAACATTTGATTGAGAAGCCGAGGGTTTTGCAGCAGACATGAAGTTAAGCATAATATCTTTCAATCCCTTAATCTCAGTCTTCAGCTGATTCACTTGCTCTGTAGTAGCAGCCACATGTCCAAAAAGCAGAGTATTGTCATCTTGAATACCCTTAAGCAATTGCATCATCTCAGCAGTTGGAGTAAAGGCTGAGGGCTCAGCTACAGCAGGGGTTTCAGTAGGTAGAGTAGGAATGATCCTGACCAACTCACCTTTTTCAATATGCAAGTTGGACATTGCTAAGGTTTTAGCATCCAACACCTCCTTTACAGACAACTTATCAGCAGACTTAAGATCAATCTTAAACGAGTCAAATATCTTGGATAATAACAACCCATAAGGCAAACCTATTTTCTTCTGATTCACAGCAGCTAGCATATTCTTGAGAATCAAATGAGACAAGTCAAAAGCCCTACCGGCTAAAATCATGGCAACCACAGTAACATCCTGACAACTGAAAGTGGATTTGTTTCCACCTCTAGGACACACATTAGCACGACAAATTTTAAACAGAAAATGAGCCATTGGAGTGACTAAAGTAGTGGATGGAGGTTGGGGATTTTCTTCCATATTGCTATCAGACCCTAACAGCAACTTAAATTGATCCATTATAGAAAAATCAGGTAACACAACATAACCCTTTTCCAGTAAAAACCTCAATCTTAGTTGGATTCTCAAACTTAATTAATGAGCTAAGAAAAGGAGGGTTCAATCGAATGCGCTTATCACGAACTGTGGACACACAATTACCAAACTTATCCTCATGCAAATTTGCATAAAATTCACGAACTAAATCAGGGTAATAAACTTTCGGTAATTCAAGCACAAAATTATCCATACCAACAATCTTAAACAAAGCTAAAGCACCAGATTGTTGAAGAAGCTTACCGACGACTGGAATACCAGGAAGAATGGGACGAGAATCCAATGCATTCTCAGTGAACCTCTGTTCCAAATCCGGAGAGTCAAATGATAGAGTGATCTTGAGCTTCTTGGAATTAGGAGTTTGAGACACTTCATCGGCACTTTCATTTCCCAAATCAACCACAGTGTTATCTTGTTTAGAGACAGAACGATTGCGAGAAGACCTGATTTCCTTGTTGCTCGAACCATGATGAGATCAAATTGCGATGATGTTGGAGAGAAGACGGTAAGTAGAAAAATAACTGAGCGGCGGTGAAATAAGAAGTGAAACCCTAACCCGTGTTTTTGATAGCCTTTTTAGGGGAGAATTTAGGATAAGATTTAAAAACAAATAATAATTATCCTAATTCTAACACTTATCAAAATAACATCTTAAATCTATCTAAAACACCACAATTAGTACTATAATCATTTAACAATTAAATCAGCAAATCATGCAAATATTTAAACATAATTAAACAGAGAATGACATATCATAATTAACAAAAAAAAATAACTTAACACAAAAAAATGTCATTTAAATAACCAATCATAGTAAGCTAATATGAAAAATGATAGTAAGCCAACATTACCAAATTTCCAAAGATAGCTTGCCATTATACACTGCACATGCCAAGTTCCCTTCGAATGGTAGAAAATCTTGCTTCGCCAAGGGGTTTTGTAAAGATATCTGCCAATTGATATTCATTAGGTATAAAAACTAATTCAATCTTACCTTTGGCAGCATTATCTCTCAAGAAATGGTGACGAACATCAATATGCTTTGTTCTTGAGTGATTAACTGGATTCTTTGATATGTTGATGGTGCTAGTGTTGTCACAATAGATTGGAACTTTGCCACACTTGATTCCAAAATCTCGTAGAGTCTGAATCATCCACAAAATTTGAGAGCAACAGCTACCAGCTGCCAAATACTCACCTTCTGCTGTGGATAATGCAACTGAAGTTTGTTTCTTACTTTGCCAAGATACGAGACTTTATCCTAAATATGTACAAACACCACTTGTACTCTTTCTATCAGTTTGACAACCTGCATAGTCAGCATCACTATACCCCACAAGATCAAATGTGCTTGTAATAGGATAAAATAACCCAAGATTAATAGTCCCACTTAAATATCGAAATATTCTTTTAACTGCATTTAAGTGTGATTCCTTAGGTTTAGCTTGAAAACGAGCACAAACACATACACTATACATAATATCTGGCCGAGAAGCAGTAAGATATAAAAGACTACCAATCATACCTCTATACTTCTTGATATCAACATCTTTACCTTTTTCATCCGATGTCAGCTTGCTATTTTGATTCATTGGAGTAGATTTCGGCTTGACATTGTCAAAACCAAATCTGGTCAGCAAATTCTTGACATATTTTGATTGATGCACATAAATTCCATCTTTAGATTGTTTAATTTGGAGCCCCAAGAAATAATTGAGCTCACCCATCATGCTCATTTCAAATTCACTGCTCATACACTTAGAAAACCACTCACACATAGAATCATTAGTGGATCCAAAGATTATATCATCTACATATATCTGGACAATCAAAATATCATTACCATTTTGCTTAGTAAATAAAGTAGGATCAATTTTACCTCGAATGGAGCCATTTTTGATCAAAAACTTACTAAGCCTCTTGTACCAAGCCCTTGGTGCTTGCTTTAAGCCATATAATGCCTTCTTAAGCTTGTAGACATAATCTGGATGTTATCCATGTTCAAAACCAGGGGGTTGCTTGACATAAACTTCCTCTTCCAGAAATCCATTAAGAAAAGCACTTTTGACGTCCATTTGATGTAGCTTGATCTTCTTGTAGCATGCATAAGCAAGAAGCATCCTAATTGATTCCAATCTAGCTACTGGAGCATAAGTTTGATCAAAGTCAATGCCTTCTTGTTGGTTGTACCCTTGTGCTACGAGCCTTACTTTATTTCGAGTAACAGTACCAAATTCATCCACTTTATTCTTGAAAATCCATTTTGTACCAATGATTGAAGCACCCTTTGGTGGCTTGACCAGTTCCCAAACATCACATCGTTCGAATTGATTGAGTTCTTCTTGCATAGCCGTGATCCAATTTTCATCTTCAAGTGCTTCTTTGACATTTTTGGGTTCCTCTTGAGCTAAAAATGCAGCATAAGCACAAAAGTTTGCAGTGCCTTTTCTTGTCTTGAGACCATCAGAAATATCACCAATAACCTGTTCTGGAGGGTGATTCTTCACTGTCCGTGTAGCTTTTGGCAATGAATGCTTTGTAATATCTTCATGTGAAGTCTTCCTTATCTTAGATGGAGGAGCTAAGTCTTCACCATCATAGATTGGCATTTTATCCTTTGCTCTATTTCCTTTAGGACCATCAAGAGTCATCTTTGCCATCTTTACAATTGCATCATCAACTGGAGTAGAAGGTTCTGCTTGCTGATTTCCTGAGGCAGTTTCAATTTTAGCTTGCTGTTTTCCAGAATCAATCTCTGTTTCAGCTTGCTGTTTTGGAGTAGCCTTCTCTGTTTCAGCTTGCTGTTGTCCAGCTTTACCTGCATCATCTTCCTCGTCTCTTGGAAGATCATTATTAGGTTCTTGAAAAGTAACATCTATAGATTCCTCAACAATATGCTTAGACAAATTATAAACTCTATAGGTTTTACTATTCATAGAATAACCAAGAAAAATAGCTTCATAAGATTTAGCATCAAATTTACCATCATTACCAATTGTCTTGAGCACAAAACACTTTGAGCCAAAGATTCTGAAGTAACTGATGTTGGGCCTCTTTTTCTTGAGCAATTCATATGGAGTCTTGTCCAAAATAGGTCTTATCAATACTCTATTCAGAACATAGCATGCTGTGTTGACTGCTTCTGCCCAAAAACTTCTAGGTAACTTGCTTTCTTGCAACAAAGTCCTTGCTGTCTCTTGCAGTGACCTATTCTTGCGTTCCACCACACCATTTTGTTGTGGAGTCCTTGGAGCCGAGAATTCATGTGATATTCCTCTTTCTTCATAATAAGTAACAAAGTCTTTTTGGAATTCACCACCTCGATCACTCCTTATTCCTACAAGCTTTGTATTGAGCTTATTCTCAAGTAATTTAATTAGTTTCTCAAACTCATTAAAAGCAGCATCTTTAGTTCTAAGAAACAATACCCATGTAAAACGAGAATAATCATCAACAATTACAAAACCATATTGCTTACCTCCTATACTTTTATAAGCTTCTGGACCAAATAAGTCTAAATGTAAAAGTTCTAAGGGTTTAGAAGTAGATACCATTTTCTTTGCTTTGTGAGTACTTCTAATTTGCTTGCCTAATTGGCATGCCGAACACACCTCAGTCTTGACATACTTGATTTTGGGTAAACCTTTGACTAGCTTCTTCTTTGAAAGCTTGTTAAGTAAGTCCATGTGAGCATGACCCAATCTTCTATGCCAAACATAAGGATCGGTGTCTATTGCAGCAAGACAGCAAGCTATTTTCTGCAACTCAAAGTCCAAAATATATATATTTCCTTCCCTTCTAGCAACTAGGGGGACTTTGTTAGTACCAATAGTAATAATACACGTATCAATACCAAAGTTAACAGTATGACCATCATCATATAACTGACTTATGCTAAGCAGATTATATTTAAGGCCTTTAACATATTGAACTTTATCAATTGAAATGTGTTTATTACCTATTTTACCTTTTCCGAGAATTTGAAGAGTTTTGCTATCACCAATAGTCACTCTTCCACCCTTTTTCATCTGAAGACTCAAGAATTGTGCTTTGTCTCCACTCATATGTCTAGTACATCCGCTATCTAAAATCCATTGAGTTGATTTGACTCGAGCGGCAAGACACATCTACAAAACAAATAAAACAACTCAACCTTTTGGTACCCAAAGTTTGTTGGGTCCGACATGGTTAGCAGATAAAACATATAGAACATGTAAATCAGATTTCTTTATCCATTTTTGGATAAATCTAGGTGATTTAACTCTGCCAGCCTGATGATGGTAAGCTGTCTTTGTTCTGCCATTCTGATCATAGTAAGCTGTTTTCTGTTTGTTTCCTCCATGGTATGATTTTTGTCCATTCTGAACTTTGCAATGTTTTTCAAGATGCCCTTTCTTTTCACATCTGTTGCATATCTTCCAAGGCATAGCATAATCATAGGGTATGCCATGTTTTCCTTCATATCTTAGAGCTTTGTCCTTCTTATTTGCATTCATTCCAATTCCTTCTCTGACCAATGGAATATTTGTGTTGTTCATCATAGATTTGAGACTTTCTTCTCCTTGAACAAACGATCCCATGCCCTTTTTCAGATCCTCAACTTCCTTTGTGAGCAGATCAATCTTTTCAGCTTGCTGACTTATGATTTCAGCTTGCTGAGATGGTTCTTCTGCTTGATTTGAAGGTGTTGCATCTATTGATTCTCTGAGTTTGAACAACTCCAAACATTCATCCCTTGCTTCAATCTCCTTCTTTAACTCTGTGATCTCCATTAATTGAGTCTTGTTTCTTTTGAGGAAAATTTTGTTGAAGTTTTCCACATGACTAACTTTAGCTTGAAGATCCTTAATTTCAGCCTCTTTGTCAGCTTGTGTAGGTACCTTCTTGTCAATCCAAGTATCTACTTTGCTCATCAAATCTTGAACCATAGTCTTGAGATAATTATTCTTCTCTTTTAGCTTGCTATTTTCAGCTTTAAGAGAATAATATTCACCCATAGATACATTCTTACATTCCTGCATGGTTAGTGGTTCCAAAACAATATTTTCAGAAGATAAATTATATTTACAAGAGTTTACCTCACTCTGATCTTCTTCTGGATCACTTTCTAGGTATCCACTTTCTGAATTTCCTCGAACAGAATCATCATCAAGTCCAACTAGGGCAAGATTGACCATGTCTCCACTTGAATCATCACTGGAAACCGAGTCATCATCACTCCAAGTCATTAGAGCTTTAGCTTTCTTCTTATCCTTGAAGACAGTTTGCTGTTTTGACTTCAATTTGTAGCAGTCCCGCTTATAATGGCCTGGCTTTCCACATTCAAAGCATGTCTGATCTTTAGAATCCTTGTTGGGCTTCTTGTTGTTGGAAAATCTGCCTTTATCTCTTTTCAGCTTGTTCTTCTTCTCGATCATCTTTCTGATCTTCCTGGATATTAAAGCTAGTTCTTCATCTGACTCATCTTCAGATTCCAGTAAGCTATCATTAGTGTGAAGAGCTAATTGCTTCATTTGAGCAACTGGAGCTTGCATAGAACTTGATTGGCTTTCCTTGATTTTGCTTTCAAATTGTTCCAATTCTGCAAAAACAGCCAATTGATCCATAGTATCTGTTAGATATATTTGATAATGTCATGGCTAATATGTTTTATGTTTAGATTTCAGATCTTATTTGAACAGGACAAATCAGTACTTAACTGATCAGTACTTATACTGGACGACAGAACTTAAGGGATATCAGTACTTATGTCATCAGGAGATAGATATCAGAACTTAAGTGCTGAAGGACGATCAGATAAGGACAGTAGCTGATTAAAGTTAAGAAGATCAAGATAAACATAAGAAGAGATATGCATGAAGAAGGAATTCCGTGAAGAATGGAATACTTGGAATAGAAGATATCTGATTGATATATTTTAGGAAGTAGAATTATATTCCATATCAATTAGCGATTATCTTGTAACTGTGTAGTATATAAACACAGACATAGGGTTTACACTATAAGTGTTATCATTATCGAGAATATTATTTATTATAACCCTAGCAGCTCTCGTGATATTTTGTTCATCACTGAGAGATAACAGTTCCAGATTGTAACAGAGTTTATTGTTTCAATAAAGTTTGTTTTTTGTTACATAAGTTCTTGAAGTTTGATTTGATTGTAATAAACACTGTATTCACCTCCTCTACAGTGAAAGTGTGACCTAACAAGTGGTATCAGAGCATGAATCTTCATTTTCAAATCTCAGCTGATCATGATCAATGCAATCTTCAAGTCCAGTGATCTTCTTGTCATCAAAAGAGACATTGATAGATTCCATGACCACTTTTGTTCTCAAATTATAGACTCTGAAGGCTTTTGTAGAAAGTGGATATCCAACAAAGATTCCCTCATCAGCTTTTAGATCAAACTTGGATAGCTGTTCAGGATGAGTCTTGAGAACAAAACACTTACATCCAAATACATGAAAGTATTTGAGATTTGGCTTCTTGTTCTTCACCATCTCATATGGTGTTTTTCCATGCTTGTTAATGAGTGTTGCATTTTGAGTAAAACAAGCAGTCTGCACAGCTTCAGCCCAGAAATAGGTTGGAAGCTTTGCTTCTTCAAGCATTGTTCGTGCAGCTTCAATGAGAGTTCTATTCTTCCTTTCAACAACTCCATTTTGCTGTGGAGTTCCAGGAGCAGAAAATTCCTGCTTTATTCCATGATTTTTGCAGAACTCTTCCATTATCAGATTCTTGAATTCAGTGCCATTATCACTCCTCAAAATTTTTACAGAATCTTTGATCAATTTATCCAGATGTTTGACATGATCAATCAGGATAGATGAAGTTTCACTTTTTGTGTGCAAGAAATACACCCATGTGTATCTGGTGAACTCATCTACTATGACCAACGCATATTTCTTCTTTGCAATAGACATGACATTCACTGGACCAAATAGATCAACATGAAGTAGATAATAAGGCTCAAGAATTGATGATTCAGTCTTGCTCTTGAACGAAGATTTTCTTTGTTTAGCCTTCTGACATGAGTCACAAAGACCATCAGGAACAAACACTGATTTTGGCAGTCCTCTCACAAGATCTTTCTTGATCAGTTTATTTATCTTGTTGAAGTTTAAATGAGAGAGTTTCTTGTGCCAATTCCAGCTTTCTTCAGTTGAGGCTCTACTCACTAAACAGATTGCAGAACCATCAGAACTTGTTGAAAGCTTAGCTTCATAAATGTTACCACGCCTGAATCCCTTCAGAACAATTTTTCCTTTAGATTTACTAACTATTTCACAATGTTCTGCAAAGAAATCAACATGATAACCTCTGTCACAGATTTGACTTATACTCAGTAAGTTGTGTTTAAGTCCTGAGACTAGAGCTACATCTTTAATGATGACATTCCCAAGATTGATATTGCCATATCCCAAAGTTTTTCCAATGTTGCCATCTCCATAAGAAACACTTGGGCCAGCTTTCTCCACAAAGTCTGATAGCAGGGCCTTATTTCCAGTCATATGTCCTGAACATCCACTGTCCAGAACTAAAATATTTTTCCTGTTGCCCTGCAATCAAAAAGACCACTAATTATTAGTTTTAAGGACCCAGACTTGCTTGGATCCTTTGGCCTTTTTAGGTTTGTTAACATTTGCAGCGGATTTAGCATCAGATTTTATGTTAACAGTTTTCTTATCAGAACTTATATTACCAGACTTTGAATCAGAACTTACACTAGAAGGAACAACAGAAACTTTCTTTAAAGAAGGTTTTATTTGATAATAATCATAGTACAAACTATGATATTCCTTACAAGTATAAATGGAATGCCATAAACTACCACAATGAAAACAAGGATTTTGTGGTTTGTATCTAACAGACTGACTCTTAACTCCTGATTTTGAAGATAAGGAGTTAATATTCTTATTTTTCCTGCAAAAAGAAGCCAGATGGTTAGAACTTCCACAGTTATGACACGCTTTCCTAGGAGCATCAGGAACAGATTTATAGTTATTGATTTTATTCACACCTTCCTTTCCATTCCTGTTTTTCCTAGGTGATTTTACCTTGTTTGCATTCTTAACATCTTTCAGCTTATGCTTAAGCTGCTTCTTTGTCATTAAGCCTATGTTAACTTCAGCTGTCTTTTCCTGTTTTAGTTTGTCAGAAGCTAATTCCTTTTTAACTTCTGATTTCTCATTTTCAGATTTTTCAGTTACAAACTTAACAGGTTTTAACTTCGGCTTTTGCTTATCAACAGGCTTAATTTCTACAGTTCCTTTTTCATTTTTATTTTCTCCATAGCCTAAGCCCTCTTTCCAGTTTCCACTGCTTAGCAAATTTTGAGTTGTTTTGCCAGAGTTAGTCCAAGTTCTGATAATCTCTCTCTCCTTTTCTAACTCAGTTTTTAGAGATTCATTCATTTTTAGCACTTCATCCCTAACATAAAAAGCATCATCTCTATCCTGCTGAGTTTGATGGAACATGACTAACTCTTTTTCTAAGAAATCATTTCTTTTCCTAAAAGCAAGATTTTCAGAAGTTAATCTTTCACATGTTAAAGTTTGATCTCTATAACTAACAAACATGGTTTTAAGATATCTTCTCAACTCATTAATATCATCAGTATGAAAAGCATAAGTAGTCTGAGGTACCTTTGTTTCAGCAGCTTCAGACCTGCTCTCAGAACTTGATTTATCAGCATTTGCCATCAATGCATAGTTCTCCTCACTTTCAGAGTCTGAGGTGTCTGTCCAGCTTTTCTGCTTTGTGACAAGAGCTTTGCCTTTGTCACTCTTGGTCTTCTTGCAATCAGGAGATATGTGGCCTTTCTCACCACAATTATAACATTTAACATTAGCGTAATCTCCTCTGTCAGACTTTCCTCCTCTTCCTTCAGATCTTCTGAAATTCTTCTTATCAGAACTTATGCCTTTCCTGGAAAACTTCTTTCCCTTCCTGAACTTCCTGTATGCAATCTTTGTGATTCCTTTCACCATAAGAGCACACAGCTTCATCATCTCCTCATCAGCATCAGTTTCAGGCAAGCTTTCAGAATCTGAGTCATCATCACTCTCAGAACTTGATGACTCAGTATCAGACTTTATGATAAGAGCTTTACCCTTGTCTTTCTTTGAGGAAGGTGGTTTGAGGGATTCCTCTTCAGCCTTGAGAGCAACTGTCCTTGACTTTCCTCCTTTCCTCTTGCTTCTTTGTTCCATCTCAAGTTCATGAGTCTTGAGCATTCCATAGATTTCATCAAGAGTTGTTTCATCAAGATTGTAGTTGTCTCTTATTGTTGTTGCCTTCAAATCCCAACATTCAGGAAGAGCTAACAGGAATTTAAGGTTTGTATCTTCAAGATCATACTCCTTATTAACCAATGACAAGTCATTCAAGAGTTTGACAAATCTATCATATACATCAGTCAATGACTCATTAGTCCTAGAGTCAAAGTGTTCATACTCTTGAGTGAGTATTGTCTTCCTGTTCTTCTTAACTGTTTCAGTTCCTTGACACCTTGTCTCCAGTGCATCCCATATCTCCTTAGCAGTCTTGCAGTTGATTACCCTGTTTGACATTACATTATCAATGGCACTATGCAATAAGTGTCGTACCTTGGCATCCTTAGCAATATATGCTATATCTTCAGCAGTGTAATCACTCTTTTCCTTTGGTACGGTCATTGCTGCTTCACCTGCAACTACAACAGCGAGCTTGGTAGGTTTGTGAGGCCCTTCCTTGATTCTATCAAGGTATTCTGGATCTGTTGCTTCCAGAAACATGGTCATCCTTACCTTCCATATGGGATATTCAGATGGTCTCAATATGGGAACTCTGATAGTCTCATATCGACTCTGAGTTGATGTCTTTGATGGTTCCTCAGTTTTGGTAGGCTTAGTTGGAGTTTCTGTGTCAGACATGATTGTGTTTGGATCTTTAACTGTATGTGTGTTAACAGAAGGCACGAACAATACTTGAAGAAGCAAAGCTTCCAACCTATTTCTGGGCTGAAGCTGTGTAGACTGCTTGTTTTACTCAAAATGCAACACTCATTAACAAGCATGGAAAAACACCATATGAGATGGTGAAGAACAAGAAGCCAAATCTCAAATACTTTCATGTATTTGGATGTAAGTGTTTTGTTCTCAAGACTCATCCTGAACAGCTATCCAAGTTTGATCTAAAAGCTGATGAGGGAATCTTTGTTGGATATCCACTTTCTACAAAAGCCTTCAGAGTCTATAATTTGAGAACAAAAGTGGTCATGGAATCTATCAATGTCTCTTTTGATGACAAGAAGATCACTGGACTTGAAGATTGCATTGATCATGATCAGCTGAGATTTGAAAATGAAGATTCATATTCTGATACCTCAAGTCCTGACAGTCTAAGTCCTGATACTGTAAATTCTGATGGATTAAACTCTGATGTTATTGAAACTGTGGTGACTACGTCAAAGGAAGATGCACCAATGCAGGGGGAGCATACTCAAGATATTATCACATCTCAAGAAGCATCAGAACATACATCTGGCTCTTCAAATTCTGATTCGTCAAGTTCTGATAAGCCAAGTACTGACAGTACTGAAAATCTAAATACTGAAGGATCCAACTCAGAGAGCATAGTTTCAGGGGGAGCATCAGAAAATGAAACCGAAGACAGCATGAATCATGGGGGAGCATCCAGTTCTAGAGAAAATCTTCCATCTGCAAGGAAGTGGACAAAATCACATACACCTGATTTGATAATTGGAAATCCTGAGGCAGGTGTCAGAACTAGAACAGGTACTTCGAATGAATGTCTTTACAATTCTTTTCTCTCTCAGTCTGAGCCAAAGAAAGTGGAAGAAGCTCTTCAAGATGCTGATTGGGTGCAAGCAATGCAGGAAGAGTTGAATGAATTTGAAAGAAACAAAGTCTGGACCTTAGTGCCAAGACCTAAGAATAGATCGGTTGTTGGTACAAAGTGGGTATTCAGAAACAAAACTGACAGTGATGGCATAATTGTAAGGAACAAGGCAAGGCTGGTTGCAAAAGGATATTCTCAACAGGAGGGAATTGACTATGATGAAACATTTGCTCCAGTTGCTAGGTTAGAAGCCATAAGGATATTCATGGCTTATGCTGCTCACAAAAAGTTTACTGTCTTTCAAATGGATGTGAAAAGTGCTTTTCTCAATGGAGAATTGGAAGAGGAAGTATATGTTGAACAACCTCCAGGCTTTGTAGATTCCAAACATCCAGATTATGTTTACAGGCTTGATAAAGCACTTTATGGACTTAAGCAAGCTCCTAGAGCATGGTATGAGACTTTAGCTCAGTTTCTTCTGGAAAGTGGATTCAACAGAGGAACTATTGACAAAACACTGTTCTATCTCAACCATGGCAAAGATTTACTTTTGATCCAGATTTATGTTGATGATATTATTTTTGGGTCTCCAAATGACAAACTTTGCAAAAAGTTTGCCAAACTAATGCAGTCAAGATATCAGATGAGTATGATGGGAGAACTTAGTTATTTTCTGGGCCTTCAAGTCAAGCAGAGTGAAGAAGGAACTTTTATTTGTTAATCTAAGTACACCAGAAACTTGCTGAAGAAATTTGGAATGCAAGACTGTTCAAGTGCATCCACTCCCATAGCCACTGCAACTAAACTGGATAAGGATACTGGTAATTCAGTAGATATTACTGATTACAGAGGTATGATTGGCTCACTTCTCTATCTAACTGCTAGTAGACCAGATATCATGTTTGCTACCTGTCTTTGTGCAAGATTTCAAGCAGATCCAAGAGAACCTCACTTAACAGCTGTAAAAAGAATCTTTAAGTATCTTAAAGGAACAGCTGATCTAGGATTATGGTATCCTAGAGAATCAGATTTTAAATTAATAGGTTACTCAGATGCAGATTTTGCAGGTTGCAAAATTGACAGGAAAAGCACAAGTGGTAGCTGCCAATTTCTTGGAGGCAGGTTGGTTTCTTGGTATAGCAAGAAACAAAAGTCAATTTCCACATCAACTGCAGAAGCAGAGTATATTGCTGCAGGAAGCTGCTGTGCACAGATTCTTTGGATGAAGAATCAGTTACTGGATTATGGGTTAACATATTTCAAAATCCCTATTTACTGTGATAATCAAAGTGCTATTGCTATGACAGGTAATCCAGTTCAACACTCTATGACAAAGCACATCAGCATCAGGTACCATTTCATCAGGGAACATGTGGATGAAGGTACAGTGGAATTGCATTTTGTTCCCACAGATCAACAAGTAGCAGATATCTTCACAAAACCACTGTGTGAAGCTACCTTTACAAAATTGGTAAATGAACTTGGAATGATTTCAGGTTCTTTCTCTAAATCTGCTTAAACTTGTTCTATGTTATCAGACTTTATGATCAGTATTTACAGAATTAATCTCTTTGTATATTCTGTGCATTAATTGATAAATGTTTTTAAGTACTGACTGTTGTCTGATACATATCTCTTAACTCTCATAAGTGATATATCTGTTTAAGTAATCATTCTATCCTATGAGGATAATTGTGCTAGATACTGACCTACTAGTCTTCAATAAACAAATGATCCCATGAAAGAAGTAATTATTTCTGTGGAAATCTTATGACACAAGCAAATTCTGATACTTGAGCTTAGTTTAGTTTACTTTATTCATCTTACTACTAAGTCCCAAATTAGAATAATGCTACTCATCTGTTTAAGTTCTGATTCTAGTAAAACTGCTGAATGTACTAAGTGCTGATAAACCTCACTTATCAAAAGAAGAAGAACAAGAATCAAAGAATAATATCAGGTACTCCTTTGAGATCTAGAGTAAAAATGTGAATGGGACGACCCAAGTGCATTGCTGGTATTAAGTAAATATGCATTAGAAAAGCAAAATATTTTCTTGGTGACTTTTCACACTCTATGATTACTGGAGAAATACTCTGATAATAGCATAAATTCTGATAAACAGTCGTGACTCACTTACACTGAGAAGCCACTGTAAAATAGAATTTCAAAAGATGCATAAAATTAGCACAAAAACAGTTGAGGTGGACTCATGCATGAACTCATTTATCAGTAGGTTTCAGGATAATGACAGCTCTTTAGCAAAATTTTAATTATGACTTATTTCTAAGATGTACTGAAGTAGATCAGACTTTACTCTTTATTAGTTATTTAGCTTAATGCACACACACATCACTCCATATGAATGATGAAATTTCTGTGGTGGTCTATGTTATTTTAGATAAACAGTCATTGTGTCATTTTTGCACAAATTCTGAGGACAAGTTCTAGTTACACGTTCTGATGATTAAGTTCTGACGTTCATAACTAAGAACTTGTATGAATATTTACTAAGATAGATATTCCTTGTTCGAGTTAAGACATTATGTTCTGATGACTGTTAAGTTCTGGTATAGGTCTAAGTTCTGATTTTTCAGTCTAACCCTTTACTTGACTTATCTGTGAGTAAAATTTGGTAACAGTCTCAGATTAATTTCGAAATGTTGAAGTGGAAGATTAATAGTCTATGGTTAAAACATAATGGCACTCGTCCTTGAACAGTTCACTCTTGTTACATGTGCACATTCCTTTTCCAATGACTGTTATTCTTTTTCAAAGTCTAGGGAGATGAGGTAGAATTAATTCTACCTGTCAGCATTAAATATCTTTGCGTCTCTTGGCATTCTCTTGCCTATATACACAGCCACTTCACATTAGTCTTCTCATCACACTTGTATCACAAATTCAGTCTTGTTTTTCATTTACTATCACAAATGGCTGAATTTGGCTGGTTCTACAATTACGGTGATGAGACTGTGCATGTCTTTTTGAATGGAATTCCAACTCCCTACCCTATCACCAACATCCCTCACAATCTCTGGATTCAATTTCCAGAGGTTATCAAACGTGATCTGGTGGCCATTCGAAGAGACCTTCACCTTCGTCGTATCCGTCAGCAAGAGCGAATCATACGACTCGCCATCTTGTTCGTCGAAGATAGGAAGAGGAAGATGACTTAATCTCGTCTTCTTCCTGTTCTTCTTCATCCTCAGCTTTGTCAGGCTTCTTAGCTAGTACTAAAGCTGTTGACGTTAGGATTAGAAGCTTAGGGAAAATCTTGTATTGATGTAATTTCTATTTCATATATGTATTGACTTGATATATTAATGAAAACTTTTTTTACTTCAAGATTTTGTCTCTGAGTTATTTTATCTTGTGTTGTTAAATCCTGCTTGATATTCTGATGACCCTTTAAATTTTGTCTTTATTTAAGTTCTGATTCTTTGTCAGCACTTATTCATCGAAATTATCTCGGTCATTTTTAACATGATTCATTTTCAGAATATTAATGTTGCAGTGAAAAATAATTCAATCAGTGCTAACGGTTTAAATTTTGAATTAAAACTGTGTCTCTTGATAACTGAAATGGTTTTTCCTTGAAACAAGGCAACTGGGTAAGTAATCATTCCTGTTTTCTCGAGCCCAGTAACTATCCGTTATTACTGCATGTCTGACAGGTGTCCAACGGTAACATTTTTTTCCCAGAGTATAAGAACAACAGAGAGAAGATTTCTTTAATCTTTTATTTTCTTTATACTTTATCTCTCTTCTTACTTTTACTCTCTTTCTCATTCTTTCTCATGTTGGTTTTTCATACAGACATTATCTCAAACACCTAACAGGCATACTTGAATTTCAATATTTTTTCACATGGCACCAAAGGATTTAATCATTGATGGAGCAAAGTTTGTTCCAAACAACTATGCTGCAATTCTTGATCATGCTGAAGCTCCATCTGAATTGCATTTTGTGCAAGATCTTCTTGCACATAGTGAGGTTGGGTACGCCTTAACTCAGCCTGAATTATTTTCAAGTCAACAAGTTCTGCGGTTCTGGAGGACTGGAGTTTTTGATGATGGTGGTAAATGAGGAACTCCCGGTATTATCTTCCAAGTGGGTGATTCATCCTATGTAGTCACTCCTGGTACAGTACGAAGAGCATTACATCTTCCAGAAGATTGTACCTTCTCTATACCAGAGGAATCAGAACTTCGGGGGTTAATGACTGATTTGGGATATGAAAAGAGTCTGACAAAACTTGGACAGTTAAAACGGGCTAATATCAGAAGAGAATGGAGTTTCTTCTTCGATTGCATCACCAAGGCCTTTGGCAACAAGTGTTCAAATTTTGATGCCATCCCAATTCTGAGTCAGCACATCGGGTATGCTATTATCCATCAAACTCATTTTGATTTTGCAACTGGAATAATTGGTTTTATTGGGGATAGGATGACAGAGGATCGAGATGTTGTTTATTTTGCTAGATTCTGTCAACTTATTTATACGTATTGTACTGCTGAACCCCAGTTAGTCAGCACTCAAACCCCACCTTTTAAGGTTGCAAAAAGATACTTTAACGACCTGATAAATGCTGACACAAAGAAATCAATGGTGAGACAATTACAGATTCCTCAGTCTGTGAAACAGATTCTGGTAAATGCTGATCCTGCTACTTACAAATCTGTTTACTCAAATGTTCAACCAACTCACCATAACCAAAATCCATCAACCTCAGTACCTACCTCTCATTCTACTCAACCTACCCTCAGAACTTATCTCAAATCCTATCTCTCCACTTCACAGACTGCTCAACCTTCTTCTTCAGCACCTACTGTGAAGCCTACATCCTCTAAACCAAAGAGAACAAAGACTGTTTCTCACACATCTCAGAAGAAGAGGAGGATTACTTTGAGAGATGAATCAGATTCTGAGGATCAGATTCCCTCTTCAGAACCTGTGGTAAATGAAGCTGAGAAGGCAACTTCTCAGAATGATTCTGCAATTGGGGGTTCTAGGCTTCTCAAGAGGCTTAGACGTATGACGGTTCCTGAAACTCCCAAGGAATCCAACTCAACAAGGAAGTACAAGAAACAGAGGGCACAAAGGCCAGTTTCAGATGATGAGGAGGAAGCAGCTAAGGAAGGGGATCAGGAATCTCTGATCTCACAAGACAAGGAATTTGCTCCAGTCACTTCTTCTCCATCAACTCCATCTCAGGAACCTGTATCTGACAAGGCTAATTCACCTTCTATGTCTCTTGTTGATCCAGGCACAAGTGCTGAAATTGATATTCAGAACCTGGTTGTGCCTGAAATACTTTTCTTAGAAGCTCCAACAGCAAATAATCCTTCCACAACACCTGTTATTGATGCTGTTCAAACTCCTGAGTTATCACTAACACCTTCTCTGCATCAAGATGCTGATGATCAGATTTTAGGTGAGCATCAGGATATGGCTGTTGATCAGAACTTAGTATCAGATCAGCAATTAGAGGATGTTGAAGCCTCCATTGCTACTCACACAGTTATCTTATCAGAAGATACTAATTCTCTAAGTTCTGATGCTGCAAATGTTGGAGATACTGGTGAGGCTGCTACAACTGTAGATGCTGATGAAGCAGGTCCTTCAGGACATACTCCGCCACTGACTCTTCCTAAGTCTGAACTGGTAAAGGAGTTTGTTCTCAGGGATGCACCAGTACCTTGGAGTGAAACTCCTGCAGGTCAGGAGTGGACTAAGGAATGGAACTCAGTTTCATGTGTTCCAAATGCTTTACATCTTGCTGAGCACTTGACTAAAGCTGATGAAATGTTACATTCTGATGATTTTAAAACCCAGCTTAGAGTCACTGCATTGAGTACTAAACATCTACAAGGTCTTCATTCCAACACTCATGCAGAGCTACACAAGATTCAGGAGAACTTTATCAAACAGGAACAAGTTTGGAAAATTGATAAGAAAAAGTTCTTCCAACCTACCATTGACAGGGTTGCTTATATTGAGAAAACTCAAGAGAAGCAACAAGCTCAGATTGATCAAATTCTGACAAATCAAGCTTCTCAGCAATCGCAACTTACTGAAATCCAGACCTCAGTGGAACTACTTATCTCTCTTTTATTACCTGCTGATGCCAAAAAGGGGGAGAAGGTAATTAAGTCCAAATGCAAAACCAACAAGTCACTGCAAGGAAAGGATGATGGAAAAGATGACCAAGGAAACTCTGGAATGGGTAGTGGTCATAGTCAAGGTAGAAGGTTTACATCAAGACAAGCTAGTCACAGAACAAGTTCTGATTCTGGGAAAAGAATAAGTTCTGCTGCTGGTAAAAGGATAAGTTCTGATGAACTTCTAGATCTTGATGAGGAAATGTCAAGACAGTTATTTCTTCAAGAAAATCCAGGGATGGACTTGGAAAGTTTAAAGGAAGAAGAAGCCAGACTTAAATCAGAGAAAGTCACATCTAAATCTGAAGCTTCTGGTAAAAAGTTACTTCCAAAACCTAAAGGCATTGTGATCAAAGAAAGGATACATACTGAAGAAACTTTGGCTAGATCACAACCACAGATAGATCCAAGATCCAAGGGTAAAGAAAAGGTTGGTGAACCTATCAAGCCTTATGTACCTCCTGAGGAAGAAGAAATTACTGATGGAAAAGATGATCTTGCTCTGACTTCAAGAAAAGTTCTTAAAACAACCTCTGACATGGCTCAAGTTGTTCAGAGTCAAGAAATTGTAAGTTCTGATATTCAGAAGAAGCAAGTAACCTCTGACAGTGCTCAAGTTAACTTGATATCAGAAAATAAATCTAAAACACTCCTACCAGGATTCACTAAAGCAAAACAGACTCAATCTTTGAAGACTACTCCAAGTGGTTTTGAAGCAAGAGTAGTTACTGGAAAGGAAGCTAGAGATAAAACTGGATTGGGAAGTGCTGATGAAAGAAGAGTACACAACACTACCGATGATCCAACTTCCTTGAGTGAACCAGGTATTGGAGCAACTCCTGAGAGATTGAATCAACTAGAATCTGTACAGATGGTTTATCATACCTACTTGAAAGAATACATCATGTTGTATTTCATGACAGATGGTAGGGTTTATCATATAAGACAAAATGCCATTCCTTTGAAGTATTTTGAAGAATTGGAGCATGTACTTTTCTTACTTCAAGTGGATGACAGAATAACAGAGACTGCTGCAAACTACTTAAAAGAACAGATTCAGAGACAGAAAAGGCTTTATTCTGTTAAGTCTGACAGCAGATATGTTCCAAAGTACAGAAATCACAATGGTGATATTGTTGATATGAAGCCTAATACTGCACAGATCAGAACATATCTTGGTATTAAGGGGCTTGAATTCAATCTAGAGTCTAACAAAGCTTATGTCATAAGACTAGATCGGGAGTTGAGAAAAGCAAAGATTAATGATCTCAGAGCTGCAATATTTCAAACTGGTGAAGATACTGCAGAGCTTAAAGATGTCAAACGGAGAATGATTGATGAACTCAGATATGCTGAGAAATGTTTGTTGAAGAATTATCTCAGAACAACTCCTGACATCAGAGAGATCAGAAAATGATGAAGCCAAGTCGAAGATCTACAACTGCTTAAATTCTTATATTTATACAGATTGAAGTTGTTATCAGAAGTTGAATTGGTAAAAGCTTTAAGGACTGTAAGTTGTAGTTATCTTGTCTATTTCTCATGCATTTGTACTTAATGTTTTTGACATCATCAAATATCTGTTAAACTTGTATATTTTGCTAATTTACAAGTTGGGGGAGATTGTTAGATATATTTGATAATGTCATGGCTAATATGTTTTATGTTTAGATTTCAGATCTTATTTGAACAGGACAAATCAGTACTTAACTGATCAGTACTTATACTGGACGACAGAACTTAAGGGATATCAGTACTTATGTCATCAGGAGATAGATATCAGAACTTAAGTGCTGAAGGACGATCAGATAAGGACAGTAGCTGATTAAAGTTAAGAAGATCAAGATAAACATAAGAAGAGATATGCATGAAGAAGGAATTCCGTGAAGAATGGAATACTTGGAATAGAAGATATCTGATTGATATATTTTAGGAAGTAGAATTATATTCCATAGCAATTAGCGATTATCTTGTAACTGTGTAGTATATAAACACAGACATAGGGTTTACACTATAAGTGTTATCATTATCGAGAATATTATTTATTATAACCCTAGCAGCTCTCGTGATATTTTGTTCATCACTGAGAGATAACAGTTCCAGATTGTAACAGAGTTTATTGTTTCAATAAAGTTTGTTTTCTGTTACATAAGTTCTTGAAGTTTGATTTGATTGTAATAAACACTGTATTCACCTCCTCTACAGTGAAAGTGTGACCTAACAGTATCTATAGTTGGAGAGGATTCTAGAGCTGTTACCTTTGGTTCATAGATAAATGGCACAGTACTAAGTATCTTCATGTTGATTTCCTCTTGTGGGATATGTTTGCCAAGCTGTTTTAAGGCATTCAGATTTATCTGGAATCTAGCTTGACTTTCTCGAATAGTTTCTCCGTCTTGAAGCTTGAAATTTCCAAACTCATTCATTAGTTTACTCAATTTCACCTTTCTTAAACTCTTGGATCCTTCGTGATACAATTCCAGAGTATCCCATATCTCTTTAGCTGATTTGCATGAAGAGACTTTATCACATTCACTAGGACATAACCCATTCATGAGAGAATTCCTAGCCTTTCCATTGAAGCTGTATTTGATTAGTTCAGCCTCTGTGAGATCATCAACGTCTTTCACTTTGCCTTCTTTGTCCTTGAACTCAAAAGGACCCTTCTGAACAACTCTCAAAGCTAGTGGCTCCCTGGATAGATACACTTCCATGCGACCTTTCCACCAGTTATAGTTTTCTGTACCAAGCAAGAGAGGTGCTCGGTAATCTGAGGTTCCTTCGGGATATTTTTCAGCCATTTCGATCGAATACTATTCCTGTTACAGAAAGATTAGTATACCAAAGCTATGATACCAACTGAAATTGCACCTAGAGGGGGGGTGAATAGGTGATTATGGCTAACTAGGATTACATTTAAATTTTACCCGATAATAGCTTATGGAGATTTTATCAACTGAACTATAATCTGATAATGATAGTAAGATGAGATGACTAAATGCAATGCAGAAAATAATGTGTAGGAAAGTAAATAGAACACACAAGAATTTTAGCCAGGTTCGACCCCTAAGCCCCTATGGTCTACGTCCTGGTCCCTTACCAACTTGGTAAGAGAATATATTATTGATCAATGAAGGTTACAACTACAAGATACAACAATATATCTCCCTTTATCCCAGCTGCTGATAATGGCTTGCTGAAACCCTGTTTAAGAACCTGCTCTCTAAGTACTATACTACCCCGTAGTACAAACTCCTCTAGCAAGTACCACTAAACCCTTGTTTCCCTAGCCAACTTATCCAGCAACTAATCAATACAATTGAACAATACAAATCAGTGATAAAGTTTACAACTCAAACTATAGACTCTCTCTAAGATAAAACACGTGTATATATTTAGAGCTCGAGAGTATTTTGAAATCAATAAAGATCAGGAGTTGTATGTGTTCTTGCTTGCAAATTCGTTAGTCATAAAACTGCAAGAAAACCACTTATATAACCACACATTAACGTTTGAAAACAGCCTCAACAAATTACAACGGCTAGAATCCAATTCTACCATGCAAGATCGTTGGGATGTTTTTTCCAACGTTCATGTGTACGTTAGATAGAAGAGAAACACAGAAGTCCAACGTTCAGAAAATATCTCTTCTATTTTGTAGAGGATAAAACGTTTTAATTAGAAGATAGAAGAAAGAGTTTGAAAGAGAAACAAACTCATATTCTTTAGGAAATCAATTTGAATGATTAAAAATGATTTATAATTGAGCTCTCTATATATCATGCACGTATATTATATTAGAGAAGTCCTTACAACTGATATATATGAAGATCCTATAAAATCTCCATGAAATTCGACTTCCTTGTTGAATCTGGACTGTGCATCTTGGCTTGCTGTTATTCTGACAATCGTGATCATAGCTTGCTGAAATAGATTACTGTCTTATGATAGCTTGCTGTCATGAAACTTAAACAGCAATGGCATTAAGCTGTTATATCCTGCAGACATTCTCAAATAACAACATGATGGCTTGCTGTGTTGTGATCATCAAAACTAAGGAATTACAGGATAATGATATAATATTTTGGTAATTAATTATTAATTATAATATTAGTCCTGATCAATAAATCCTGACGATCAAATTTTAACCATTTTTTAAATAAGAATTTTATTTGACAAAATGAGTTGGTTTATTTACTTTTTAATATCAATATCTTTTATCAAATGTACTATTATATTTGTTATTCATGTAACTTTATTTACATGATGGTGATAATATTAATTATTATATATATAATAGCAAGACTCTTAGTAAATTGGTGTGATGTGCAATGCTGGATAATAATTTAATATTTTATTGATTCATTATTAATTATAATATTTTCCCTATCACCAATCCCTAATTATAACATTAGCCCTATGACCAAATCATACCATTTTATCTACTTTACTCGAATTATATATATATAATGTAATTGTAATATATGAGCATATCTATATATGTATTTTTTTAATAAGAAAATTATAAATTATTTAAAACCAAAAGAGAATTGCTAAATTTTAGACCAATAATATTATATTACAAATCTTTTTATTTACCATATTAATATATTGCATATTTTATATGTCAACAAAATACATATATATTTTAATTAAAATAACTAAAAGGTTATATATATTTTTTCTCACACTTTGATTATTCGGGCTTGTTTGATTTATATAAGCTATATCAGGAGTTTCATAAATCTTATTTTGACGAATTTACAACCCTGCATGAATCTCACAAAATAATATTTAATTAAGTCATGGTTTAAGAAAATGTTATCTAACTAAAATTATCTAGAAAGCGAAGGAAAAGACAATTACAAATTTTGAATTACGTATTTGATTACATTTAGAATATCTACTTATATTTTGTTTATATCATAAAAATATGAATGTTATTTTATTTTAGATCAAACAACTATCATCTATTTATTTCAAAATCTAACAGTATTTTAAAATATTAAGAAAAAAAAATGGAATTGGAGATGAAACAAATAAAGAAAATAAATTTTCCAAGCAAGACTTTTTTAACAAATTTCGTTTAATTTTATTTCGTTTCTAACTTGAGTTTTAAAAATCAAATTTTAGCTATTTAAAGCCACACAAAACTCAGAAATAATTTATAATTTAGTGATAGTTTAAAAAATTATATTCAATTAAATTTATCTAAAAATCGAATATAATACACATTTACGAATTTGCATTTAGTATTCTACTCTAATTTAAACACCTATATTTTTTTAGTTGAAATTTTGAACATTTAAAATATTAATTTTTTTATCCAATTCTATTTATTTCAAGATCTAGAGGATAATATCTCCTTTATTCTTAAATATAATTCGATCAGGATCATCAAGTACATTAATACATTAACAGTTTTTACAATTTATGTACCTAACTTTAAGTTATAAAAGTAACATTATTCAATTTATACAAAGGAGAAATTGATAAATTTGAGGGGTTTATTTTTTTTTTAAATACCTTTTTAGACATCTTTTTTTTCGAAAAATGGTAGTTTTAAAAGTTAATTAAAAAAAACGTAATTTTTAAGTTTTGGTTCTGCAACTTTACAACTCATAATGTTATCTTATTTTTTTATTTTTTTGAATGTTGGTTTTTGGGTTTATTTGGTTGTATTTCTTGCATTTTTTTTTGAATTGATTTTGGTTGCATATATTATAAATGAAATCATTTTCCATCCGATATCTATGAAATCTAAATCAGTAAAAATAAAATAGTTTTTTTTGTGATGATATTATGTCAAACTGTTAATATATGAATTACACCGACCAAAAAACAATTTCATAATTTATCAATCAACCAACAAGCAAAATTAATAACAAGCCAAACTCATTATAATCAATTGATAATATAAAATTAACCAAAATAACTAATTGCAACACGTGTTAATTTTAATAGTTTTTTGATAAATATATATTTTTTTGATAAATAAAGGAGATTTAAATCATTATATATAAATATAACGAAGGATGATGATGGCGGTGAATGATGTGCATGTGTGGAGCTTTCCCTTTCATCTTAAATGGGATGAAAAGCCCATGTGTTCTAGTGGATGCTTTGGCAAAGAAAACTAAACGTGCATATCCGACTTCTTTCCTCGTTTCTTCTTTCTGGTTTTGCCGGTTTTGCTCCGGCAGCCATATTCGATTTATTAGGATATTTCTATATTAAAATGATTATGTTAAATTTAATTTGATGAAAATTTTAAGATATAAAATTTGTTTATTTAAAATCTTTAAATATTGGCTAGTTATCTTTTGATTTTAGTTTTCTAAGCCCGTTTTAATCGTATAATTTTGTTTTATGCCGAGACCATTATATAGACCAAACTTAAATTAATCTAAGTTATATTAAATTTTTTTAAAGCCAGGATCAATAATACCATTTTATTTCGCCGAGATAAATAGTATATATTATTATATTTGTCATTACTATATAGTTGTATCCCGAATTGATCTTGTTTTTAAATTTTGTTTTTTGTATTATGTATCAAAATCAATAATTCATGTCATTTATAATTTATTTTTAATTTTGTTTCAAAAAAATATTATAACTAATAAGTTATAATTTACCAAGTACATTATTAACTTATAAGTAATTAATACGTAAAATTATCCAAACGCCTAAATATCTTATATTTATAAGTTACAATATCCATATCACTTATATAACACTTTTCAACTTTAAATTATAAATTACATCTTTTAAAATACGCCAACCAAACCCGACGTGATGGAAGATGAAATATGAGAGAAAAGAGTGGTTATAGAGAAAGTGTTAATAACACTAAAGGAAAAAAGAGATTTTCTAATATTAATTATATTTTTTCTATGAATGTGAGTTTAAAGATCTAGACGTAGAACTCAACAAAATTCTCTAATGTAGTTATTGATTTGTTTGTTTATTTTACTAAACGTATTCAATTTCTTAATTTAAAATAAAACAAAACGAGAGTAATTAAATATCAAAATTGAGTTTTTTACATATTTTTCTCATAATTTCATGAAAAATATCACAAGACAGACCTTCGAATTCTTATTCTCTTTTTAAATATTTTTTTTGCAAAGCTAATTGATAATTGTGGGTTGGTTGTGATTCAGTGCGGGGTAAGACTTTACATATAATTTCAATCCTGTATTTAGAATGAATCTATTTATAATGATGATTTAGTTTAGAAGCTAAACCCCCGAGCATATGCTCCTTACAGCACGTACCACAGAGCAGAATAAAGATAAAAAGGATTTAAAATAAAAATAAGAAAACTCAAAGTGAAGGAACAAGCTCTTTGATTTCTGACGTTTTCTCAATTCCATTTCTCATCTCTTTTTTTTCTTTTCTTTTTTGAAAACAGATCTTATCAAAAGCAATAGAAGCTGCAAAAGTCTGCCGATGTTATGATGGTATCTCAATTGAAATATAGCCTCTTTATGACATGCTGGCTATTCCAACTTTCATATAAAACACCTAAGAAAGCACAAAGATAAAGCTAATACAATTAAATTTACAAGAGACACCTTACTACATTCACTGAAACATAGTAACATACACTTGACTCCAGATGGGGGTACCTTTACACTCAGCATCTTCTCTTTGTTTGTATCTTAGATTAAGGTTTGGTGATCACATACTTGTTCCTCCTGAATGGTAATGGATCACAATGGACACCCCTTGTAACCTGTAAGCATTTCGCAAGCACATTCATCGGTGCGTATGGAGTATGTCAAAAATAATCATAATAACAAATTTAAACCCGGTGAAATCACATAAAATTTCTGTGAAATCTTATTATCCAAGAATTTACATACTTCCGTTGTTTGTTTCATTTTTAACTCTACACAGCCAACTGCTTTATTTTTCTGAAGATAAATTTGTAGGTCGTTGGAAAATAATTAAGATTTGCAAACATACCAATGAGGCATTATGTATTGACAAGTCGATGCCATTTTGTAGGGTATTTACTGGAAGGGAGCAAATAGTATTGATGAGTTGTGTCCACCAAATCCGAAAGAATTAGACAATGCCACCTTAACCTTCAGCCTTTCTTTCTTGGGTCCAACCAGTACATTCATGTCCTGATTTAATAAAAAGGTTGCGTCAGATAAATGCATGCAATAAATTTTTAACAGTATGCAAGAACAAAGCATTGCAAATGTTAATATATATACGCAAATAAAAGAAATATAATGTGTTTCTTTAAAGGCACTTCCTCAATCAATTATATTAAAGGGTAGATTTGTTAGGAAACCGCGTTACTGAAAGTTAGTAACAATTCATTGTCAGGGTTTAAGCACCAAATTAAAATATAACATGCCCCACTGATTCTGATCTATGCTTTTCGTAACTATAAAAGAAATGGGCCTAAAAGTAAATCCGAAAAGGTACAAACCATTATCAGGATGATCCATATTACTGGCAAGCAAAGTGATAAAAGAAATCATTTAAAATTATCTGTATTAGAAAGTAGCAGCAAAGAACTATCTAGAACAAACATACCACTCTTTCATCAGGGGCGTCAAGATTAATATTTGGATGAATCCACCCAGTCCGTATTGCCTACAAGGAGATGCATATTTGTGTCAACAATCAAGTTAAAATGGTGATTAACTTTAATAACAATCAAATTTATGTTATTTAAAGCTGCACCACAGGTAGGGAAGAAAAAACCGTGTGAGAAAATTGCAAATCATCACTACGAGAATAATTCACCCAGGCAATTACCTCCTTATCAAGAAATTTTATCAAGAAATTTTGTGATGTAAGTGAACCACAGGCACAAGTAAATCATGGAAGAATTAAAAAAATTGCAAGAATATTTTTCATATAATGATATAATCTAATTTGGAATTAGTTTTATGCAATGTTCTAAAAATCGGTCTAGGCGGCCGCCTAGGCGGTGGTAAAACGCCCCGACTCGGACCTAGGCGGTGGTAAAACGCCCGACTCGGACCTAGGCGGTGATTTAGGCGTTTTTTCAAAAAATCGGGTCAAAATCGGGATTAGGCGGCCTAGGCGGTCAAAAATCGGTCCTAGGCGGTCTAGGCGGAAAATAACTAAAAAAATATTATTTTTACGTTTTTATAATTTTAAATCATTAATTTCATAATTTCACACAATATCATGTCAATTTATAATATATAGTATTGGTAAGAAGTAACAAGTAATCTAATATATTTATTTTCTCACTTAAAATATAAAAATAACATATTATAATTAATTTAAAAGTGTGAATTAAAATATAGTTAATATTGTAAACTCAATAATTAGTACATAACGCAAGTCAAATGTGTAGATATTGTTTAATACCATTCTAATTTCTTTTTTCACACAAATATTTGACATGTTGATCATTATATAATTATAAAAATTAAAAATAATATTTATATTCTTCCGATTAATGTTCCGATTAATCTCCCACTTGCCGATTAATCTCTCGAAGGTACCCTCACCGCCCTGGCACGCCTAGCGATTTCTGGAACACTGGTTTTATGTAAGAAATTGTACTTTCTCCAAAAGAATAAAATCTCTAGAAAGAAAAATGACCGCAACATTTCTTCAAAAGGTGTAATTATTTTAGATAATGGATATCCTCAGTATGCCAGTACTGCCGGAATTTAAACTGCAATCCTAAGTCCTAACTTTCTTATAGTTCTTTTACATTTGTATATGTGTATCAAGTATTAACAGGTGTGTATATACAGATAATAAAGTTCAGATGGAAGGTACATCAGGAAGATGATTTAACATAGTTATAGACCCAGGATTGAGGGAACCGCTCTATTGATAAGCATTTTTACTTTAACAACATAAATCAAGGAGATCCGGTAGCTAAAATGAACGTGGAGTGGGGAAGATCACGCTACTGCCCTAATAGTAGATGAATGAATGGTTCTGCAGAGAGACTGAGAGTCATCATTGTAGAGCCTGGAGCCCGGAGGCGCTAGAGTTAAAGTCAGAAATTCAGCTGAGGAGAGGTGAGTCTTACAGTCTTTGCAATGTATGGCAACGTGTATCAACTGTCAGCAGCGATGGAAGGCTGTGTTCCAAATATATGCTAAAAGTAAATATCACAAGCCTTGCAAGCATGCAAAAAAGGGTTGCAAAACTATAAGAGGGACATTTGAGTTGAATAAGGAAGTACAAGAAAATTGGGACTACATTTATGAGGGATTGTCAAAGGTAAATATTAAAAGTCTTGCAAGCATACAGGGAAGTTTCACAAAACTAAGTGAGAGATGTCCAAGTTAAATTAGGAAGTCCAAAGAATTTGGGACTACATTTATGACGGATTGTTAAAAATACGTTATTTCCCAGTTTACTCCAAACAAATGAAATATGTTAAATATTGATGCAGATCATTTCGTATACACTTTCAGCATCTAAGTGTTTCTCATTTTAGGGAAATTAAAGTAGTCAAAAAAGTTTACAGAAAAAGTGCTAATCAACGAAGATAACAAGCACAAGCGATACACACATAATATTACCATTTTTAAAGTAGTAATTAAAGGTTACTAATTATGAATAGTTTTACACGTAAGTGTACCAAATATCACTTCTAGCTTCCATTACTAAGCCGTAGATAACAAATAAACATTTACCTGCACAGTTGCAACAGCTTCAACAGCGCCAGCTGCTCCTAACAGGTGACCAATCATGGATTTTGTAGAGTTCACTCGTAACTGCATAAAATAAGAGCTCGCTTAAACTTTATTTCTATGATTTCCAACAAATAAAACCTTCTTTCAGTCAAACCTCTTTATTCTGGCCAAAACAATGGAGGAGGGCCTGATACTCTTTCAGATCCCCTGCAGGCGTGGATGTAGCATGAGCATTTATGTAGTTTACATCTTCTCTGGATACTCCAGATTGTGCCAGAGCTTTTTCAATACATAGAATAACACCAGCCCCTGCTCGTACATACAAATTAAGATTAGATAGTCCTTATAAATGTGTTATGGATATGAAATTTTATACCATCGTTACCTACTTACAATTACCTATCTAAGTACTACCAAAGACTGCTAGAAAAAATATGATGCTACACACTTTAACATAATTGTATTTTCGTAATGTTCCTACAGAAGACACATAACTACAGTTCTCTAAAGTGCAAGTAAAAGACATGGTGAACAATTTTATTTTATTTTGAAATGAAACAGAGTGTACACTTTTCCATGGTAGGTAAACTAAAATGCCTATATACATTCATTGGAATTATTGGGGGTGAAGGCCTTAAATAACCATATTTTAATAAACATGGCCCAAAATACCCATCAGCACCAGATACTCCATTATAAGTGGAGTATTAAGGGTGATACTCCTTTCCCAGTGGAGTATCAGGCCTGATACTTCATTCCCAGTGGAGCGGAATATCGTGCCTAAAATATTAAAAGGTATTCAAAAAAAATTACATGGCCCCTGGTAAAGGAGCATCACCCCTCACACTACACTGGTAAAGGAGCATCACCCCTGATACTCCCCTCCACTAGAAGTGATACTCCATGGGAGTGGGAGTGGGAGTGGGAGTGGGAGTGGGAGTGGGAGTGGGAGTGGGAGTGGCGCGTATCACACTAATACTCCACTAGGATCTAGTGAGTATTTAGGGCCGCATATTTCAGAATGGTCCTCCAAAAAGAGGTATTTTGGCCATTTTCTCAATTATGGGCCTAATGGGCTTTTAAAATTATACATAGGTAATCGGGTATACAACATATGTTTTTTGATATATAATTACAACTCTATTACAATTACAAACTCTTACTTATAATAAAAAATTATTAAATTATAGTATTTGTAGTATTAAATTATAGTATTTATAGAATTACAATATATTATTTTCTCTCAATATAAAATTATTTTATATAAAAATAAAATAAAATTGTATTAAAAAAACCTGTGCATTGCACAAGATACAAGTAAGCTGGTATTTATTATATCTTAAAGTTAGTTTGCCCATCCCTCTTCCTCTGAAAAGATTGCAGTGCAGTGCCTACTTTTTCTACATTTGTCCAAACATTATTGGCCTAAAATCTCAGTACCGTTAGAAATTAATGGTTTGCATAGCCTCTAATTGACAGAAATATATTTTTCATTTACATTTTGTTATTTTCGTATATTTTATAATATGAGAGATATTTTAAATATTAAAAAAAGTATGTTAAGATATTGAACATAAGCTTCCATAAAAATAAGATAAAACAAGATATACAGGACACGACAATTGGAAGCACTAATACTTCGGAAAAAATTGATGAGATTACACTCCTGATGTGTACTTGGAAGTGAAAAGAGAGGCAAGGCAACAAGAATATTAATTAATTGATGAATTAAAAGTGAGATGCAAGGCGTCACCTTAATATAAATTGAGGGTTACACAAATCTAGATAGATACACACATATGTCGTATAAGAACATGTGTAGCAACACTTCCACCAAAACTAACATTAGTATGGCAACACAATGACCATAATAGTAAAGTATTACGAGTAACTTAACATTTACAGCAGCAACAACATAGTAACACAGATTTTTTAATTTATTAAGGAATTAAAAATATTATAATATGATAAAAAATAGTGCTAATATACACGTATAATACAAATTTTAATAACCTATTTTCTGAGATTTAGTTTCCAATTTTGACTTCTACTGTAACTTTTTTCTTTTTTAGTTTGTTCAAATATTCTGACTTTTTTTTATGTTTTCCCCTTTACTTTTAGAATACACTTTACAAGTACTTAAGAAAAAAAGGTTTTTCCTATGTTACTCGGACTCGGCTAGAAGTGTCCGACATGGATAAGGATAAGTGTTTAAGTATCGGAGTCTACAACATATTTAAAAAATATGCATGTTCTTGCACTAAAATAAGTGTCCATGTCCAAGTGTCGAGTGTCCGACACGGGTACCTGATGGCAAAATGAAGAGTACGAGTAATAGGATTTTTCTCACAAAGACATGATAAATTGATCGCTTCCCCATCTCGCCTAATCTAGGGTAATCGGAAGGCGATTGGCACCAAAAAATCGGTTAACGTGGTTCAAGGGCTACAAAGCCTTATCTGTCAATTCATCGTGCCTTGATAGCTCCCGTATCAGATTCAAAAGTCATTGGTTCACTATTGACATAAAAACTGAATTCATGTCATGTCCGCAATCTACTGTTTCAGTACTAATTACATGTTGCTGACGGCGGCTTATATTTGGACAACAATGTTTTTATTTATTAGTTTTCATTAATCAGTGACTTTGTTGGATACACAAATAATTTAAATAATTAAAAAAAAGTCTCAAAAAAGCAAATTGCTATTTCATCCCATATCATCACAGGGGTATGCACATTACACAATATTGAGAACAACAAACTTGACATTTACCGTCAGGATGAGGCTCTGTCATGTGATATGCGTCAGAAGTAAAGCTTCCACCAAGAAATTCTGCATATATTTTAGCACCTCTTGCCTGTTCATAACATCATTAAGAATAACTTATAAAAAGAACATCATTAAGAATAATTAGCATATGGGTCAACAAAAAATCAGCCTAGAAAAAATAAAATTAAACAAAGTCTTACTCTCGTGTTGCAGATTTAGTGATTCAGATTTCAGATTACCTTAGCATGCTCAAGTTCTTCCAGAAGCAAAACCCCGGCTCCTTCTCCCATTACGAATCCATCACGATTCTAATCAATACCGAAAATTATAATTTTAGTACTAATAGACATAATTCATGCACAATGTAAGATCAACAAAAGGATAATGCCACAAATCTCAGGATTTAAGCGGTATCATTCATCATCAGTTATAAAGATCAAAAATCACTTTCTCAAATATGTTATTGATTCCAGATATTTGCAACTTATAAAACAGAACTTCTTGAAGAAAATATTATTATACAGAGGAATGATGATGCATTTGTCTATAGAGACTGTCCGAGTAGAGAATCAGTGTCCAATTTGGGACGGGAAAGGCTCAAAATTTTTTATTTAATAAGAAACCACTGAATGAAACAAACAGAACGAAGAAGAGACACGATGCATCAAAAATTACATTATCCCAAGGACGAGAAGCTTTGGTTGGATCGTTGTTTCTCTGCGAAAGTGCTCTGCATGCCACAAAACCACCCAATCCTGCACCAAGTTATTCAGTAAGCTAATCGACTGATAGTGTCTAATATCAAGTCAAATGCACATAAAGGGATTTTTTTACCAATAGGGATAATAACTGCATCTGAGCCTCCACAAAGCATCATGTCCTGCAAATTTAAGCATCAGAATGAAAATTACTATTTTTGTAACATAATATAACTTCTAAATGGTTAAATAATTACAATTAACGTTCAAATAGGAAATAATATTCGTTATCATTAAAAACATATAATTCACACATACAGCTTCCCCTCTAATGATGTGATTTGCGGCATTTAAAATGCAGAAGTTGCTTGTGGCACAAGCAGTAGAGATCGAATAGTTTGGACCCATCCATCCCTGCAATGTAATTTTAATATGTATTTATAGAAATTGTTCAAGAACTTTAACAGCTGTCATATATAACAAGTTGCAGCACCAAATTAGCTCACCAGATCCATAGCCAGCATGGCAGAACCCATATTCGTAGTTGCAAATGGTACACAAAAAGGATTCATTTTTCTGTAAGATATCCTCAAAGCTTCAATAGCATCATTGAAGACCTGCTTAGTAAAAATTTCTTCATAAGAAGATAAAAGAACTATACATATTACATCCATAACATGAATGATGCAGCAGTGCCGAGTTTTTCCCCGAGTCAAACCTCTTTAGAAGATTTGAGGGCTAGGAGAATCTTTTCTAAGTAAAGTTTAAACATAAAGTTAAAGGAAATGGGCTAATAAGAGTCATTAATCACCGACATCTAGTTTGTAATTGAGGTCTTTTCTGCTTTCTTGCCTACCAGATTAAGCATACTAACCCAAAAGAAGATATGACAAGTAGCTGAATTTATGCTAAATGAATAGTAGTGTTATGTTAATCTGGAATTATCCTGCACATAAGAAACAAATTATACCTTCATTCCCCCCATAGCAGAGCCAATCAAAACTCCACATTTACTTTTATCCATTTGATCCATAATTTCTTCTGTGATACCACTATCTGCCAGTGCCTTTTTTCCTGCTGTTAACATGTACAACATGAATTTGTCCATCCTCTTAGACAATTTTGGAGCAACCCATCCATCTGTCGAGAATGACTTGATCTCTCCAGCAATTTTCTGTAGTTAATATACTATTTTCAGAACGTAAATCATTAAGCTTTTAACAAAAAAGTGAGTTTAAAATATACATACAGTAGGATAGTTGGAACAATCAAAGCCCTCTATCTCACTGATACCACTGACACCCTCAAGAAGATTGTTGTAGAATACATCTGGATCATGACCGATCGAAGTCTCCACACCCATCCCAGTCACAACAACTCGTCTGTGCTTTGTAGGCGGTTTCTTCTTTATAGCATCTTCCATCAGAGGTTGCACAGCTACTGCCATTGCTTCCCCTAACATAGAAATAGACTATATTGTCAGTATGTAAGATATCGCACAATTAAATGGTATTGCTAAACATCTTCTTTGCTTTCTTAACCAGATACAAACATTAATATGTTTTCAGACAACATTAATAACGCAAATGAGCACAATGGTAACTAATAAAACATCCCCGATATGCTTCCTGTGCGCTGTAAAGGTGTCCAATTGTAAATATATCAGTAAAAACATAATTTCCGTACATGATACGGCCAAAAATATTGGATAGGAGGGGCCAACTCTAAGTGTATTTTATCAATATTAAGACAATATCCTCATAAAGTTTGACACGTCAACAAAGAACATTTATATTAATTATGATTTCTTTTTCGGCGCGATTATGAAGAATTGTCGTATTAATCAACATTTTCATAGAATAACAATAAAGGAATGAGTGGTACACATTATAAATTTCCCATAAACACGGAACTCATTGTCCCTTTTAGCTCTTAAGAGTTATGTCAGTAATTCCTTAGCAGTAAAGGAAGACAGCAACTATGAAAGAAATTAATAGTCATATCCGACAAACTAAACACCATTTGCCTTCATCTTGCTCCAGGACACATGCTCAATAATACATTTAATTAATGAACATATCATATGTATGGCAGGGATTAACAAAATTGTTATCAGTGCCGTGGTTCTCACAACTATCATCCCAAGCAAAACAAATTCACACCGTTTGATCTAACATAAAATAGCACCACAGAGAACACACAATTAAGAGTGACCAGAATAATAATAATCAACAACAATACGTAGTAAAGTTATGCTTTGTTGAATCACATAAATTAAATTAAGCATTCGAAAAATTAACAAAAACAAAATAGAAGAAAAAAACATTGAATACAAAACAAAGTCAACAAATGATAGAGAGTTATATATATAGAAGCAGACAAATATACCAGAACGGGGAGCAGGTAGAATCTGTTTCCGCCTGGAAAAATCTCGAAAAATGGAAGCAAAAGCCTTATCACCGAACAAAAAGTCCTTGGAGCACAGGTTTTTAGAGCTATAATAATCATCACAAGGTTGAAATGAGCATCCAGAAACAAGTGATTGAGGAGTACATTTGGCTAAAAGGCGGCGGCGGCGGCGATTGGAGGAGGTTGTAGAAGAGAGCACGGTGGTGGAGTCATTTTGACAACCAACAGACATGCATGCCGCTACGAACCATGTGCACAACGACGTAGCAGCCATTTGGGATGGGGGTAGAGTGGAGATTGCAATTAGTGTGTGTGTGTGTGTAGCAGGGTGGGCTGGGCGATACAAACAATGAAGGTGAATTGAGAAGGGTGTTTATATATATATATATATATAGAGAGAGAGAGAGAGTTGAATAAAGTGAAGGCAGTGAGATAGTGATGATGCAAAAGGTAGCACACACACAACAGTGGGAAATTTCACTTGCCCATCTCATTCTGCTTTTGGGGGACCTTTTTCTCTTTTTATCTATTTTTATTATTATTATTATTATTATTATTATTATTATTATTATTATTATTATTATTTAGATTCTGCTTTAATTTTCAAGAAGTTATATATATTATATAGTGTTCTAAAAATCGTCCTACTAGTTGATTATTATTTGGAGTTCAGACGAGTCCGCCTTAAATAATCGAAAATCGGATTAAAGGAAGTTTTTTAAAATAATGGGTTGAAAAAAAGGCAAGACATGATCAATAGGTCGATTCGGGACAAGAAATAGAATCCGTTGAATAATAAAAATAATAAATAATAATTTAAAGAAAATTTAAATATAATAATTAATATCTAATAATAATTGATTTATATTGACTATAGTGTCCCTAAATCTCCTAATAATTTAATTATTTTCATTAATTGTATTTCTGCATAATTTCTAAAGTGTTCAAAATAAGTTTGAATATGATCTTTTTTTTACTTAATTGCAGTAAGATGGCCATGACCTGAGTTATAAATTTTTTCATAAAAACGACTAACATATAATAATAACACACACGACTCACTTATAATTTTTTTGCCGCACAATTGTATTCCGCTAGTTATCATTAACTGCCGTTACTTTCTAAAGGGTAAAATTGAAAAAAAAATATTCACACAACTTATTCCTGGCCCTATTTAGCTGTGTATATACATTATGATAAACATAACCAGACCTAATAATCAAGAACAAAACTGGGTTTATATATAACTAAATTGTAAAGATAAAATGAGGGTTAAGATTTCTCCAACCGTAGAATTTGTCGATTATGAATTTCTTGAGGAAAAACTCGGTACAAAACTTAAGCTCCTTCTCGAATTCAACCATTTCATAACATACATGTCGTGATTGACTATAAGTCTGGAGTCCCATGATATAGGTCTTTAAAACATTTAATTCTAACTTATAATCCAACTTCATTTCTACTAGTATTATACAACCTATATTTAGTAGCTTTTTGTGAAATTATAAAGTTTTAAGATAGTTTTCCATCTAATAGGTTTGGTTTTTTTAGTTTAAGCATTATGTATGATGATAATGATAACATTAAAAAAGACATGCATACATATTATTGACAATAACAATATTACTGGTGCGGTGGTTTTCATCATTGACTAGCATATCAAGATCTAACGGAGAAAATTGGTTATATTGACATTGTATTGAGATTCTTTTAAGATGGATGAGAGTTATAGAGAAGGTGCATAATATGAAACTGATTGATGAAACTAATACTCTTGCCTCCTAGGCTGGTAAAGTAGACTGAGAACTTTTGCTCAAATGGTGATGTCAAGGATGATAGGCCTCAAATCGACAAGTAACTTTCCATTATATTTGTTGTTAATTTATTAACGGAAGCAAGTAGTTTGAAGCTCCCAGGTATAAAAATAAGCCAATTTGTTCAACAAGTTAAACTCATTAAATTTAAATTCCAAATGGGTTGTGAGAGCAATAAATTCAAAAAGAGAATTACTCATTCAATTTAAAAGTTAATCTCCAAGACAGCTTGTCAACTGCATTTGTTAGCATTAGCTACAATAGTTAATGGTTGGTCTCTAAAGGATTTAGATGGGTACTTAAACCTAAGGTCAGACAAGATTTCTTTAGCAAATGTGGTTGGCCTATTCTCCAAGCTACTATTATTTTTATAGTTTTTTACTCTATTGCCTTTCTTCTTTCCCTTCTGATCATCCACAAGATAAACTGAATGATGTGTATGATTTTGGTAAGTAGATCATATATATATATAATATAAAATAATTAAATGGTAAGAAATACAACTTCCATTAGAAATATATAAAGATACAATGCCCAAAAATTCTAAGAAAATTGGTGATAACGGATAAATAAATCCTGATTACGTAATTAAATATTACATTAATTACACATGATTTGGGCTATTAGGCCCAATAAGAAGATATATGACATTCAGACCAAAAAAGGTTAACACATTGATCAGGCTCGATGGACCAGATCAGGCCTAATGGAACACAGAAGGCCCAAAACCCTGAATATTAATTAATTTCGTAATTAATTAATAAGGGAAAAATCAGTTATTAAGAAGAGTCCCAATAAGGACATAAATTCTTGCAGATTAGCCTCCAAGGGACCTAGAAGGATAAGAAATCAGTTTCCTACCACTTAGGACTCCAAAGTCCATTATATTTCTGAAACTTGACTACCAAGTCTCCTATACCAAGTCCAATTCAAGGACTCCCAATATCTATATAAAGGGCCTCACCCCATAAATCAGAACTACGTTTTTTGACTTGATCATTGGCAATCAGCAAGGTACGTAGGCATCTTGTTAAGGCAGATCGATTCACGAAACACAAGATCAGTCAAATCGAGCCTCGAAACTCACGTTCCTTAGTAATAAACACAACAATTATATACCTTAGTTTTTAATCCATAACATTTGGCGTCGTCTGCGGGAAAGCACAACAACAACCATGGCGAGAACACGGAGAACAATTACAGCCCTTGAAGGAGGATCACCATCGGGGACAACCCAAGTGATTTCGTCAACCGTGGAGGTACCTCCACATTCAACTTATGCAGCCACACAAGGAGAAGCCCGGATAGGGGCAACTGAACCTCAGCCACAAGGGACGATTCCCTCGGTTACTCAAGGTACGAATCCCCAAGTTCAACAACTATATGCACCTGTGAATTCTCGACCCATTGGGTATGAGTATTCAACTGTTGTGACTACTAACCCCCCATATGGGATGCCCCTTTATCCCGAGGTTGGAGGAAGCGGACATGCTGGGCGGAGTGAAGCACGAGGGCGATCGCCCCCTATATACAAGGTTTGGCTCCTATCCCTGAGGATCAGGAATTTTCTGGTCCTTACACTGAGAGAGACTCTGAATCTTCAGATGATGAAGTGGCCCCAAGAAGGAGGCGTGCTGGCAAAGAGCCGATGGCTGATGGTTGCCAACGTCCTAGGAGCACCCAAGGGACGAATTCCCAAGAAGTGCAGGAAAGGATCAGGGCTCATGAGGCTGAGATTCAAAGACTGAAGCGCGACTTGGAGGCGCACCAGAATACCAGACCACCACTACCTCCAAGGGGGAGGAATCCTCCCCTTATCATAGACCTGGATGGTCCAATACAGAGATGGGTTGTTGTCCCAAGGGTTGATCCAAGCAATCTTCTTCCCCTTGGAGATCCTGATGATCCTACCCCACCATTCACTGAAGAAATAATGAATGCCTATATCTCAAGGAAGTTCAAGATGCCCACTATCAAAGCTTATGATGGCACTGGAGATCCCGCCAATCATGTCAGGACATTCTCTAATGCACTATTGCTATAGCCCGTGAATAACGCTATTAAGTGTCGAGCTTTTCCTCAAATCATGTTGGGTATGGCTCAAAGTTGGTATAGTCGTTTACCCCCAAACTCTATTAGGTCCTTCAGGGAATTAAGTCAGGCTTTTATTAAGTAGTTCATCAGTGGATGAGTACATGAGAAAAGTTCAGCATCCCTCATGAGCATTGTGCAGGGAGCAAAGGAATCCTTAAGAGACTACCTGAATCATTTCACGAAGGAAGCTTTAAAATTCCCGGACCTTGATGACAAGGTAGCCATGATAGCATTGCAACAGGGAACTAGGGATGAGTTTTTCAAGATGTCCTTGGTCAAACGCCCCCCTGAAAGCATGTTGCAGCTCCAAGATAGGGCAGGGAAGTACATCAAGGTGGAAGAGAGTATGAGGAAAACAGTCGTGAGCAACGAGCCTGTTGGAGGCAAAAAGTGGAAGACCGATCTGGAATACATCGCTAAGGACAAGTATCCCAGAACTGAGCAAAACCCTGACTCAACTCTGAAAAGAGGAGGACCTGGAAAAAAATTCACTGAGTATGCTAAGCTGAATGCTCCAAGGAGCCAAATTTTAATGGAAATCAAGAAAGATCGAGATATTCGTTGGCCTAAGACCTTGAAGGCCGATCCTGCCGAGCTAGATAAGAGCAAGTATTGTAGATTTCACAAGGATGTTGGTCATGACACCGATGAGTGTAGGCAACTGAAAGATGAAATTGAGTTCCTTATTAGAAAAGGGAGTTTGAATAAGTACACTGGAGATGGAGGAGACAGGAGCAATAACGAGAGAAAAAACTTTGACGATCGAAGAAGAGATCAAGAAGATCAGGGGTGAAATCCCCAACCTATGGGACCTGTGATAAATATAATCTTTGTAGGACCACGACCCCGAGGGCCTGTGATAAACATAATTTTTGGAGGACCAACTGCTGCTGGATTATCCAAGAACTCCAGGAAAGCGTATGCCCGAGAAGTTATACATATTGTTGGGGAAGCCCCGAAGAGGACCAGGACAGGAGTAACAATGTCTTTTGATGATTTTGATCTGGAGGGTGTGAAATTTCCCCATGACGACCCGCTGGTCATAACCCCGATAATAGGGAACAACCCGGTGAGAAGGGTCCTTGTGGATAATGATGCTTCAGTGGATATCTTGCTCCATGACACCTTTTTAAGGATAGGATATAATGACTCCCAATTGACCCCAACCAACATGCTGATATATGGATTTGCGGGAGTGGAGTGCCCCGTAGAAGGGATAATCAAGTTGCCAACAACCATAGGACATGAACCAAGGCAAACAACTCAGATGTTGGACTTTGTGGTGGTGAAGGCTAGTTCGACTTACAACGTTATCATGGGAAGAACAGGGATACACGCCTTCAAGGCAGTCCCTTCTCCCTACCATTCAGTTATGAAGTTTCCCACCCGGGATGGGATCGGAGAAGAGAGAGGAGATCAAAAAATAACTAGAAGTTGTTATGTGTCCTCTTTGAGGGCAGTTGAAGTTGGGGGGCAGGTTCTTCCTATTGAAGATCTTGATATCCGAGAGAATGATGAGAAAAGAGGAAATCCAACAGAAGACTTGGTTTCGATTCCTTTAGCCCCCGAGGATCTTGAGAAGGTGACTTTTATTGGAGCCACACTCGAGGAGCCCCTTAGAGGGAGGTTGGTGAAATTTTTGCAAGAAAATAGTGACGTGTTTGCATGGTCAGTAGCTGATATGCTAGGCATAGACCCAGAACTGATTACTCACAAGCTGAATGTGGACCCAAATCGGAAGACAGTGAAGCAAAAGAAAAGAAGTTTTGCTCCAGAGAGGCAAGAAGCTATAAAACAAGAAGTAGAGAAGCTCTTAGAGGCTGGTTTCATTGAGGAGATTCAATTTCCGGAATGGTTAGCAAACCCTGTAATGGTGAAGAAGGCCAATGGAAAAATGAAGGATATGTGTGGACTTCACTGATCTGAATGATGCATGTCCTAAGGACTGTTTCCCATTACCAAGGATTGATACTTTGATAGATGTCACTGCTGGGCATGAGATATTGAGCTTTATGGATGGGTTTAGTGGATACAATCATATCAAGCTGCATAAGGACGACATTCCAAAGGTATCATTCATCACTGACTTTGGTGTTTATTGTTATCTTGTTATGACATTTGATCTCAAGAATGCAGGAGCCACCTATCAAAGGTTGGTAAATAAATTTTTTAAGGATCTTATTGGCAAGACTATGGAAGTCTATGTTGATGACATGTTAGTCAAGAGTCTAGTAAAGACTGACCATATAACCCATTTGAGGGAAGCTTTTGAGGTCCTGAGATATCATAAGTTGAGGTCCTGAGATATCATAAGATGATGTTAAATCCTACGAAGTGTGCTTTCGGAGTAGGGTCTGGAAAGTTTTTAGGATTAAAGGTCTCCAAGAGAGGAATCGAGGCCAATCCCGATAAAATAAAGGCAATCCTGGATATGGAACCACCAAAAACTATCAAAGATGTTCAGAAGCTCACATGAAGGGTTGCTGTGCTGGGACGATTCATCTCCAAGTCAGGGGACAAGTTCTTGTCGTTCTTCAAGTCCTTAAAGAAGGTCAAAGATTTTGTATGGAGTGAGGAAAGCCAGAAGGCATTTGAGGAATTAAAGAAATATATGGCTCATGCACTGTTGTTGGCCAAGCCAGCTTTGAATGAAGTTTTATTCTTGTACTTGGCCGTTTCAGAGAATGTCTTGAGCGCTGTATTGGTTAAGGAGGAACTGAAAATCCGGAAACCTGTATACTATGTCAGCAAAATTCTGCATGGAGCTGAGTTGAATTATTCAACTATTGAGAAGTTTGCCTTAGCCTTGGTAATGGCTTTGAGAAAGTTATGTCCTTACTTTCATGCTCATAAGATTGAAGTGCTAACAAATCAGCCCTTGAGAAATATTATTCACAGTCCCAAGGCTAGTGGGAGGTTGATCAAGTGGGCAATAGAGCTGGGAGAATTCGACATCAAGTATAAACCACGGACGACAATAAAAGCCCAGGCGTTAGCTGACTTTGTGGTGGAATGTACCATACCCAACCAAGAAGTCGAGGGGCAGGGGATACCTTACCTCAAGACAAGGAAGTTGATAAGAGGGACAAAGAACAGGATGATAAGGAGAAAGAATATTGGGTGCTCTATTTTGATGGAGCATCAAAAACAAATTCAGGTGGAGCAGGTTTGGTTTTACAAAGCCCTGATGGGTTCTTGATTGAGTATGCCATGAAGTTAGACTTCCCAACCACAAACAATGAGGCAGAATATGAAGCTCTGATAGCTGGTCTTGGCTTAGCAGGGACACTTAGAGTCAAGAACTTAAAAGTCTGTGGAGACTCGAAGCTGGTCATATCCCAGGTAAAGGGAGAGTTTGAGGCAAGGGATGATACGATGGCTAAGTATGTCTGCCTAGTAAGGGCTGTGATGACCCAATTCGATGAATGCCATGTTGAGCACATTCCGAGGGAGAAAAATGCTAAGGCAGATGCATTATCAAAGTTTGCTTCATCTGAAATAGAGGAAAGCTCAGGAAGTGTATACTTCCGCATTCTAAAGACACAGAGCATTGATGTTAAGCTTGTAGCTTCTATAGGTCTGGGGATGTCATGGATAGATCCCATTAAGACTCATATTCAAACCGGATGGTTGCCAAATGATGCTACTGAAGCACGGAAGTTGGCTGTTCGAGCACTAAGGTACTCTTTGATAGATGGGATTTTGTATAAAAGATCTTTTGTGGTTCCCTACTTAAGGTGTCTCAGGCCCGATGAGGCACGCTTGGCTCTTGAAAAAGTATATGAAGGCATATGTGGGCAACACTTGGGGGGCAGAGCGCTAGCTCATAAGATAACCTATTTAGGCTTCTATTGGTCGGAAATGATGGCCGATGCCAAAGAATATGTGAAGAAATATGACCGCTGCCAAAAGCATGCACCTGTCGTTAGACAACCCCCCGAGATGCTGACCTCCATCAACTCACCTATCCTCTTTGCTATGTGGGGAATGGATATACTTGGGCCTTTCCCCATGGCCATGGTACAAAGGAATTTCCTGATTGTAGACATTGATTATTTTACTAAGTGGATTGAAGCCAAGCCTTTGGCCAAAATCACAACTATATAGGTTGCACAATTCCTGTGAGAAAATATCATGTGCCGATATGGAATTCCCCGCATCCTAGTCACTGACAATGGAACACAATTCAACAATGAGGAATTCAAGAAGTATTGTGAGGAGAATTAAATTGAATTACGATTCACCTCTGTGGCTCACCCGCAAGCCAATGGGCAAGCGGAAGTTGCGAATCGGATAATCCTGGATGGGCTAAAGAAGAGGATCGAGAAGTCGAGGAATAACTGGGTGGATGAAATACTCCCAATACTATGGGCCTATAGGAATACCTGTAGAGTCAAGACTGGAGCAACTCTCTTCATGTTAGCATATGGGGAAGAAGTAGTTGTTCCTGTAGAGATAGCACATTCCTCCCCCAGGATTCAAGCTTTTAATGCTGAGGAAAATAAGGAAGGGCAAAGGTTAACCCTGGATCTAATTGATGAAGTGCGAGATGAGGCACATGCGAAGATAGCGGAATATCAGAAAAAGGCTTCATTCTACTACAACCTAAGGGTTAAAGAAAGGTTCTTCAAACAGGGTGACTTAGTCTTAAGGAAGGTGGAAGCTTCTGATGTATGGCAGAAAGGGAAGCTTGCCCCAAATTGGGAGGGGCCATACAAGGTCAAGAGTGTTCAAGGTAGAGGAACCTACAAGCTTGAAACTATGGATGGTTTTGAAGTCCCGAGAACTTGGCATGCGTAAAACCTGAAGGTTTACTATGTGTAAAACAGTTAAAGCACGATTCTCACTTGTCAGAGTGACAAGTAGGTTTAAAAGCACCTTGAAGCTTTGCTTGCTTAGGATTTTTATGTATTTAGTAATTGAAGATATGTTTAGATTTTATCAGGGTTGAACCCATCTCATGTAAGGTATCAAGAATACCAAGTTATAATAAAAAGCGTTCAGCTTAATCTAGCCTATTAGATTGATACATTGTGAAGGATAAAACCAAGTTATAAACTTGAGTTTGAAAATTCGGAAAAAACACGATAATACTTGGACAATATGAGTGAAAATAGAAAAAAGTCAATTACAAAGATCGATATTGTCTAAAAAGAAAAATACATAATAATGCAAAGAACTTAGGCCTTAGAAGTCTCAGATTCTTCAGAACCACTATCCGAAGTTTCCTCGGATGTCTCTTCAGTCGGTCCCTCGGAAGTCTCTTCAGAAGTCTCCGCAGAGGTTTCCTTGGAACTACCCTCAGATGGCTTAGATGCCTTAGGTGACGCTGGTTTTAGAGGCTCTTCTACCTTGGCCTTCTTTATAATAGGCTCGATCTCCTCCTCAGAAGAAGATTCCTCCTCTTCAGAGCTGGATTCAGGCTCCTTCCTTTTTTGGCCTTGGCCCTGGCTTCATGATGGCGCTCTAACCGGGGAAACTGAAGGGCCATCCTTAATCAGATCAACAAGCTTATCTGCAACGCCCCCAAGTGCTGGGACTTGCACAGGGAAAGGGAAGGAAGATTGTTCAAGGACCTCAGGAAACTCTTCTTGGATAGCCTCCACAGCAGCATCCCACCCTTCCTTGTAGCCGACTGGATGTAGGAGGGCATCATGCTCCACCATTAAGTCCTTGAATTCTTGAGTATCCATCCAGCCATCAAAAGCCTTGTCCTTCTGGGCTTTGAGAATAACAATCTCAGGTCGGGTCGTTTCAAGGTCAGAAGTTGATGAGGCGAGTTGGGCTTGAAGAGCCTCTATCCTCTAGTTTGCTTCCTCATGCTTCTTGTTTGCGTCTTTTAGGCCAACTTTCCAAGCCTTGGCTTGGTGAATTAACCCTTGAAAATGGACGTTCTCCTACAAGAGACAAAGGGAAAATGGGAAACAAGAAAAATTACGACAGAAAGCTATGAATGCCAAAAGAAAAAGACGTACCGTCGCCAAATCCTGAGCTCCGAAAAGTTCGTTAGCCTCCAAGTCCTGTTGAAGGACAAGGTCATAATAGTCTATAGGGGAAATGGAATGCATAGACCATTCATTGGCAAGCGTTGTATTGCCGACAATCGAATCCTTTCCCGGATTCCCCAAGCGGGTTGGAAAAAAGCCCCTGGTTTTTGTTTTGTATGTAAAAGTTGGTCGGGGCCTTCCTCGTCTGCTTCCTTCGCCTAAAGAAGGAATTCTGGGAAGCGATCCCCAAGGCGCGGGTCCTTAAAGACTTTCCCGGCGTATTTCATCTTGGTCGTTTCCAGGTCTTTAGGCTTTGTAGCCTCTTCGATCTTCTCAGCCACTGCAATGAATAAGATAAGTGAATTGAGAAATTAGCAAAGTAAAAAGTGGGAGAAACGAAGAAAACTAGAGAAGGAAGGAAACATACTTTTTTTAGGAACGGGAGAAAGGCCACGTTCTACAAGAACGGTCTCCCTGATAAGATCCCAAGAGTGGGAAGTCCCATTATCTTGAGTAAGAAGGTTGAAGGCTCTGGTCTCCTCCTCAGATAAAACTATATCATTCGGGCTCCCATCCACAGCTAGCCCAAAAGACGAACGAAAGAGGGTGCCCCAATCGCCGCTCTCCCAAAGGACGTACAGAAAATCCTTCTTCCACCCCAAGTTATTGTCAGGGATGGACTTCCCATTCACTATGTGGGGAACGGTGGGGCGTTGGTTCAAAGAAACCCACCCCGGATTCTTGTCGGGGTTGTTCTTGAACTGAAAGATCTTTCTGAACACAGCAACCGAGGTAGGGACGTTTTGCTTGGCGCATTACGACAAGTAGCAAAGAATCAACCTCCAAGAGTTTGGAGGGAGTTGGCAAGAGCTGATGCCCACATCAGCCAGCAGAACAGGGATAAATGGGTGAAACGAGAGTCTGATAACTGCCCTTAGAGTGTCCCTGTAGACGCATAGAGCGTCTTTCTTCCATTGACAAGCCCTGTCAGCCGGACCCGCAAGAATCAGCTTGAAGGATTCCTTGATTTTGAAACAAGTACTCAATTTGTCCAGCTCCTTTGGATCCCGGAAGACACTGATATGGTCATGCGCGTCCATATGCGCGTCAGAAGGGTACTCATCCCCTCGGGTGTTGATCATATCAATCAAGGAAGTGTACCTTGATCGAATGGGGAACTCACTGGACTTTTTGGCCACGTTCATCTCTGCCAAACGAGTCATTCTCTTATCAGCCATCTAAAAAAGGGGCGCAAGAAAAGACAATTTTAAAACACAAGCTATGCAAAAACGAGCAAAAGAAAAGAAGAGAGAAAGGTATTTTACCTGAAGTAACGCTGTAAAAAGGGGTTGGCTTGCTAAGTGAAGGTTTTGGGACTCAAAAACTCCGACCTACAATTATTTCTCTAAGATCTTTAGAAGAAGAAACGAGGAAGGGAATTCAGAAATGAGAATGTGAGAAATGAGTGACCCTAGTTACTCCTTTATATAGGCGGAAAAGGGAAGATGAAAAGGCAGAAAAGCCCATTAAGCTGAAGGCCCAAAGAAGAAGCCCAAATTCTGGAAAGTTCCAGAATATCTTTAGAGTTATTAAGTTCTGGAACCTTCCAGAATATCTTCAATAATTCTTAAGGCCCAAACGAGGTCCAAATCCAAAAAGGATTTGGAAAAGTGAAGGCCCAAATCCCAAAAGGATTTGGAAAAGTGAAGGCCCAAACAAGGCCCAAATCCAAAAAGGATTTGGAAAAGTAAATCCAAGTTGGATTAGGAAAAGCCCAATAAAGACCAGGATTGAGGTCGAATTTGAGGTCGTAAATCCTATTCGAATTCTTTCGAACAGGCGCCCAAAAAATACGGGTTAAAAAGACCAGGATTACGAAGAGGAGTCAGATAAGGACAGAAATTTTGACCAAATTCCAGGTCGAAGGTTCGACTAGGATCCTGGTCGAAATCCAGGTCGTAGAATCTAGTCGAAATCCTTCGACCAGGAATCAAACAAGGACATAAATTTTGAGCAAAATCCAGGTCGAAGTTTCGACTAGGATCTTGGTTGAAATCTAGGTCGTGGAACCTAGTCGAAATCCTTCGACCATGATTAAAAGGCTGGCCCAAAATTCGACTAGGATCCTGGTCGAAATTTCGACTAGGATCCTGGTCGAAAAATGGCTGAAAGTTAGAAAATGTTTTTTAAAAAAAATTAAAGAAAATTTGGAAAATCTCGAAAATAAAGAGAAAATTCCTAAAAATACCAGGAAATTCCTAAAAAGAAGGAAAAGATAATAAAATAATAGGGAAGTTTTTAAACAACCCTGAATCCACATACAAGACAAATCGTTGTAAATGTGTAGGTCGCTCCACACTTTACACAAAACGATACCCTGTAAGGGAATGGGTGAACTTAACTTTTGCGAAATCTTATACGGTTTCCCAAAAGTTGGGGGGCAAATGATAGGGGATAAATAAATCCTAATTACGTAATTAAATATTATATTAATTACATATAATTTGGGCTACTAGGACCAATAAGAAGATGTATGCAATTCAGACCAAAAAGGTTAACACATTGATCAGGCCCGATGGACCAGATCAGGCCTGATGGAACAAAGAAGGCCCAAAACCTTGAATATTAATTAATTTCATAATTAATTAAGAAGGGATAAATTAGCTATTAAGAAGAGTCCCAGTAAGGACATAAATCCTTGCAGATTAGCCTCCAAGGGACCTAGAAGGATAAGGAATCAATTTCCTACCACTTAGGACTCCAAAGTCCATTCTAATTCTCAAACTTGACTACCAAGTCTCCTATACCAAGTCCAATTCAAGGAATCCCAATATCTATATAAGGGGCCTCACTCCATAAATCAGAACTACGTTTTTTGACTTGATCCCTGGCAATCAGCAATGTACGTAGGCATCTTGTTAAGGCAGATCAAGTCACGAAACACAAGAGCAGTCAAATCGAACCTCGAAGCTCACGTTCCTTAGTAATAAACACATCAATTATATACCTTAGTTTTTAATCCATAACAGTTGGTTATGTATGTCTTTCTTTGTGTATGTATATATATATATACTTGCAAAGCTATATATATATATATATTTGCAAGTAATACATAAATTATTAATATATTTTTTCCAATTTTTCCCTTAAAATGTAACGACAGTTAATGATAATTAACAGAATGCAATCGTGCGCCAAAAAAATTATAAATGAGTCATGCGAGTGACTATTATTACCTGTTAGTCATTTTTGTACAAAATAATTGTAACTCAGTCCATCTTAGTACAATTAAGTCTTTTTTTTCGTCCATACAGGTGTTCGATGAACACGAGCCCCTGTTTTACCAAATACTCGTTGTGGTGACTGGTGAGCTTAAATGTTGTTATCTTTCTTAATTTTAAATATAAAAAGTTTATTTGTTAATCTATTTTGGGTCTGGAATCTGGATTCAGTTGGATATCAAGCTAAGTTTGAGATCAACTCTCATTATCGTATAATTAAATATAATAATATTAGAACAACGGTGTTAACTAAAATGGTTACTTAAAATATTATAAATAATGATTATGTAAAATTTGTCGAATATGTAAGATGTTGTGTTCTAATAAAGCTAACTAGCATGAAAACCTGTGCGAGGCACGGGTTATATTCTAGTATATTCTAATTTTAAGATATTACATTATGTGTTATTTTCATGATTTGTGATGGTAGTATTGTACTTTAACTATATACTTACTTAATTAATGATGAAAATTATATTTAATAGAGGTATTTTTGAATTTGAAAATGAGTAATCTTGATAATAAATATTTGGGGGGTGTAAAATTTATTCATTTTTTTGTATTTCAATTTGTTGTTGCATGTTAATGTGTGAGATTGTATACAATGCTGTCCACCGACGTCATTATATTTTTGGTCAATGTTTGCGAATTGACATTTGTAAGCTATTAAGTACTAGCCTATAACCTGTGGGATGTACGGATTGCTTCTAACACTTGAATGATTTTTAATAATACATTTTATTTTAAAATTATTTATATTGTGACATATTTTTTCAATAGTTGGAAAAAATTGAAGAATACAATAATTTATAATAATATATGTCTGAATATAATATAATATAATATGTTGTGACTGAAAATAAATAATATAATATAGTATATTGTTAACCGACTCGAACCCTATAAAAATTGTTTAGAATAGAGGGAATATATAAATGAAGAATATTAAAATTTAAATATAATATGGTGTTGAGGGGGATTTGAATCCTGAACCTAATGAGAGAACTTTAGATATTAATATGTTAGATATATTTGTGATGTCATGTCTAATCTGATTTGTTTAGTTTCAGAACTTAATATCAGGACTTATCAGGACTTACTGGAAATCAGGATTTACTGAAGACAGGAAGATATTAGAACTTAAGATATCAAAACTTGTGATATCAGAACTTAAGGAAGGATATGCTTAAGAAGTAAAGTGCGGCTGATTTCTAGGAGAGGATCTGGACTAAAACAAAGGAAGATATGCTTTAGGAGTTGGACGACTAGAAGACTTGAAAAAAGATAATATCTGATTGATATATTTTAGGAGGAGATATATTTCATATCAATTAGAAGATATCTTGTAACTGTGTACTATATAAACACAGCTTAGGGTTTACACTATATGTGTTATCATTCACGAGAAAGATTATTCATTATAACCCTAGCAGCTCTTAGTGATATTCATACATCATTGAGAGAGTAGTTTAACCTACTGTAACAGAGTTCATTATATTAAATAAACTTGATTATTGTTACATACTTGTGTTCTAAGTCGATTTGATTATATAAACACTATATTCAACCCCCTTCTATAGTGTTGTGTGACCTAACAAGTGGTATCAGAGCCTTTCTGTTAATATACATACAGTAAAATCCAAATAATAATCATGTCTGATCAATCAAAAACACAAGACCCTTAAGAACCTGCAAAGGTTCAACCCATTCATAACACCAGTAGATATGAAACCATCAGGGTTCCTATGTTCAGGGTGTCTGAGTACCCTGTATGGAGTGTGAAGATGACCATGTTTCTGGAAGCTACAGATCCAGAATATTTAGACAAAATTAATGATGGTCCATACAAGCCCACAAAGCTTTTTGTTGCAGTTGGGAATGAGCCATAGAAGATGATTCCCAAAGAAAAGAGAGAATTCACCTCTGAAGACATCTCTTCGATAGCCAATGATGCAAAAGTAAGACACTTGCTCCATAGTGCACTTGACAATGTCATGTCAAACAGAGTGATTGGATGCAAGATTGCAAAAGAAATCTGGGATGTATTGGAAGTGAGATGTCAAGGAATCAATGCCATCAAAAAGAACAGGAAGACAATACTCACACAGGAGTATGAGCACTTTGATTCAAAATATGATGAGTCACTAACTGATACATATGACATATTCACAAAGCTGTTGAATGATCTGTTACTAGTGGATAAGGAATATGACATAGAAGATTCAAATATGAAATTCTTACTAGCTCTTCCTGAAAAGTGGGATTTGAAAGCTACTACAATAAGAGACAACTGTGAACTTGCTGATATGTCTTTTGATGAAATCTATGGGATGCTCAAGACTCATGAACTTGAGATGGAGCAAAGAAAGAAGAAGCATGGAGGCAAGTCTAAGACAGTTGCTTTAAAGGCTGAAGAAAATCCAATTGTCTCTAGGAAGGAAAAAGGAAAGGCTCTCATCATACAGTCTGATTCAGAGTCATCAGATTCTGATGATGATGATTCAGAACCTGAAAATTTATCTGAAGTGGATTTTGATGCAGAGATGATGCAACTGTGTGATCTTATGGTGAAGGGTATCACAAAGATAGCTTACAAGAAATTCAGAAAAGGTAAGAAGTTTTCCAGGAAAGATGGAAGTTCTGACGAGAGAGGGTTCAGAAAGTCTGAAGGCAAAGGAGGAAAGTCTGACAGAGGAGACAACTCAAATGTCAAATGCTACAATTATGGTGAAAGAGGCCATATCTCTCCTGATTGCAAGAAAGGAAAAGGTGATAAAGGCCAGACACTTATCACAAAGAAGAAAAACTGGGCAGACACTTCAGAATCTGAAAAAGAGGTGAACTATGCCTTAATGGCAAATGCTGATAGTAGTTCTGATGCTGCTAAACTTGAGGTACCTCTATCAACTCTTGCTTTTGATACAGATGATATTACTGAGTTGAGATTATTTTTGAAAAACATTTATATTAGCTATAGAGATCAGACTTTAGAGAATGAAAGATTAAAATCTGAAAATCTAAAGTACAAAAACAGAAATAGCTATCTTGAAGAAGAGTTAGTCCACTAGAACACTATTCAGACAGAGAGAGATAATGATGTGTATGTTAAGAATAAATTGCTTAAACATAATGATTATCTAAAATCTGAATTAGAAAAAGAAATAAAAATCATCAGGACTTGGACTAACTCAGGCAAAACAACTCAGAATATTCTAAGTAGTGGAAACTGGAAAGAGGGGTTAGGTTATAAAGATGGCAAAAGTGAGAAAGGGACTTTTCCAATTAAGCCAAAGGTAAATCTTGTTAAATTTGTAGCAAAAACTATTGTGTCTAATTCTGAAGAGATGAAAGACTCTAAGACAGAAGTCAAAGAAAAGTCAACTTTTGACAAATTAAAACATGATAAACCAGTTGTAGTAAATATTGGCTTAATGACAAAGAAGCAGCTTAAGTATAAGCTGAAAGAGATTAAAAATGTGAACAAGGTAAAGAAAGCTAGGAAAAATAGGAATGGAAAGGAAGGTGTGAATAAAAGTAATAATTATATGCCTGTTCCTAATGCTCCTAGAAAGAAATGTTATAATTGTGGAAACTCTAACCATCTTGCTTCTTTTTGCAGGAAAAATAAAGATATAAACTCTTTACCTCCTAGATCAGGAGTTAAGAGTCAGTCTGTTAGGTTTAAACCACAAAATCCTTGTTTTTATTGTGGTAGTTTATGGCATTCTACTTATACTTTTAGGGAATATCATAGTTTGTACTATGATTATTATGAAATAAAACCTTCTTAAAGAAAGTTAGTGTAATTCCTTCTAGTATAAATTCTGATGCAAAGTCTGATAAAAAGCATGTTAGCATAAACTCTGAAACTAAATCCGCTGCAAATGCTAACAAACTTAATAAGGCCAAAGGATCCAAGCAAGTCTGGGTCCTTAAAACTAATCAATAGTGGTCTTTGTGATTGCAGGGCAACAGGAAAAACATCTTGGTTCTGAATAGTGGATGTTCAGGATATATGACTGGAAATAAAGCCCTGTTATCAGACTTTGTGGAGAAAGATGGCCCAGGAGTTTCTTATGGAGATGGAAAATAGGGAAAGACTTTGGGATATGGAAATATCAAACTTGGGAATGTCATAATTGAATCAGTAGCTCTTGTCTCAGGACTTAAACACAATCTGCTAAGTGTTAGTCAAATCTGTGACAGAGGTTATCATGTGGATTTCTTTGAAGAACACTGTGAAGTTGTAAGTATTTCTACAGGCAAAGTGGTTCTGAAAGGTTACAGACATGGTAATATATATGAAGCTAGACTTTCAACAAATTCTGATGGTTCTGCAATCTGTCTGTTAAGCAGAGCATCAATTGAAGAAAGATGGAATTGGCACAAGAGACTCTCTCATTTAAATTTTAACAACATAAATGAGCTAGTAAAGAAAGATCTTGTGAGAGGACTGCCAAAATCAATATTTTCTCCTGATACTCTTTGTGACTCATGTAAAAAGGCAAAACAAAGAATATCTTCATTCAAGAGCAAAACTGAATCCTCGATTCTTGAGCCTTATCACTTACTACATATTGATCTATTTGGTCCAGTAAATGTCATGTCTATTGTAAAGAAGAAATATGCTATGGTTATAGTGGATGAGTTTACAAGATACACTTGGGTGTATTTCTTGCACAAGAAGAATGAAACTGCATCTACTCTAATTGATCATGTCAGACAGCTTGATAAGTTAGTCAAAGATTTTGTTAAAATAATAAGAAGTGATAATGGCACTGAGTTCAAGAATTCAATTATGGAAGAGTTCTGCAAAGAGCAAGGAATAAAGCAGGAATTTTCTGCACCTAGAACTCCACAGTGGAGTTGTAGAAAGAAAGAACAGGACTGTTATTGAAGCTGCACGAACTATGCTTGATGAAGCAAAGCTACCAACCTACTTTTGGGCTGAAGTTGTGCAGACTACTTGCTTTACACAGAATGCTACACTCATAAATAAGCATGGAAAAATACCATATGAGATGGTGAAGAAATAGAAGCCAAATCTAAAATACTTTCATGTATTTGGATGCAAGTGTTTTGTTCTTAAGACTCATCCTGAACAGCTGTCAAAATTTGATCTAAAAGCTGATGAAGGAATTTTTGTTGGATATCCACTTTCCACAAAAGCCTTCAGAGTCTACAATTTAAGAACAAGGGTTGTCATGGAATCTATCAATGTATCTTTTGATGATAAAAAGATGACTGGACTTGAATATTTTAATGATCATAACCAGCTGAGATTTGAAAATGAAGATGTAAATTCTGATTCTGTAAATTCTGATGACCTAAATCCTGATCATGTAAGTTCTGAGGGGTTGAATTCTGATGTCATTGAAACTGTGGTAACTGCTCCAAAGGAAAATGCACCTGTTCAGGGGGAGCAAGCTGATGATCATACCACACCTCAAGACTCTCAAGAAGCATCAGAACCAGTCATTGGCTCTTGAAGTTCTGATTCATCAAGTTCTGATGAGCCAAATTCTAATAATTCTGGAAACTGTAATTCTTCAATTCCTGAAGGATCCAACTCAAATTCTGAAATCTCAGAGAGCATAACTTTCGGGGGAGCATCAGAAAATGCTGATGGAGACAACATGGATCATGAGGGGGGATCCTGTTCTAGTGATCAACTTCCATCTGCAAGGAAGTGGACTAAATCACACACACCTGACTTAATAATTGGAGATCCTGAAGCAGGTGTCAGAATTAGAACAGCAACAATAGAAGAATGTCTCTATCATTCCTTTCTATCTCAGACTGAAACAAAGAAAGTGGAAGAAGCTCTTCAAGATGCTAATTGGGTGCAAGCAATGCAGGAAGAGTTAAATGAATTTGAAAGAAATAAAGTCTGGACCCTAGTGCCAAGACCAAAGAATAGATCCATTATTGGTACAAAATGGGTGTTCAGAAATAAAACTGAAAGTGATGCCATAATTATAAGAAACAAAGCAAGGATGGTTGCTAAAGGTTACTCTCAATGGGAGGGTATTGACTATGATGAAACATTTTCTCCAGTTGCTAGATTGGAAGCCATAAGAATCTTTTTGGCTTATGCTGCTCACAAGAAGTTTAAAGTCTTTCAAATGGATGTAAAAAGTTCTTTTCTCAATGGAGAATTGGAAGAAGAGGTATATATTGAACAACCTCCAGGCTTTGTAGATCCAAAATTTCCAAATCATGTCTACAGGCTTGACAAAGCACTTTATGGCCTTTAACAAGCTCTTAGAGCATGGTATGAGACTCTGACTCAATTCCTTCTGGAAAGTGGATTTCATAGAGGCACAATTGACAAGACTTTATTCTACCTCAACCATGGAAAGGACTTACTTTTGGTACAGATATATATTGATGATATCATCTTTGGCTCTACAAATACAAAACTTTGTTAAAGATTTTCCAAGTTAATGCAGTCAAGATATCAAATAAGTATGATGGGAGAGTTAAGTTATTTTCTGGGACTTCAAGTCAAATAAACTGAAGAAGGTACTTTTATCAGTCAATCCAAGTACACCAGAAATCTACTCAAGAAATTTGGAATGCAAGACAGTTTTAGTGCATCAACTCCCATGGCCACTGCCACCAAGTTAGATAAAGATACTGGAGCATCAGTAGATATTACTATCTACAGAGGTATGATTGGCTCCTTACTCTATCTAACTGCAAGTAGACCAGATATCATGTATGTTACCTGTCTTTGTGCAAGATTTCAGGCTGATCCAAGAGAACCTCATCTAATAGTTGTAAAAAGAATTTTCAAGTATCTAAAGGGTACAGCTGATCTAGGATTGTGGTATCCTAGGGAATTAGATTTTAAGCTAATAGGTTACTCATATGCAGATTTTGCAGGATGCATAATTGACAGGAAAAGTACTAGTGGAAGCTGCCAATTTCTTGGAGCCAGATTGGTTTCTTGGTTTAGCAAGAAACAGAAATCAATTTCCACATCAACTGCAGAAGCAAAATATATTACTACAGGAAGCTGTTGTGCACAGATTCTTTGGATGAAGAATCAGTTACTGGACTATGGGAAATCCAGTTCAACACTCAATGACAAAGCACATCAGCATTAGGTACCATTTCATAAGGGAACATGTGATGGAAGGTACAGTGGAATTGCATTTTGTTCCAACAGATCAACAACTAGCAGATATCTTCACAAAACCACTATGTGAAGCTACTTTTACAAGACTGGTAAATAAACTTGGAATGGTTTCAGGTTCTTTCTCAAAATTTGTTTAGTTTTTATTCTCATGCATCAGACTTTATGATCAGTATTTACAGATTTTCCTATCTCCATGTAATCTGTGCTTAAATTGGAACATATTAAACACTGCTTATTATCTAATGTGATTCTATAAACTCTGAAAGTGTTCTGAATGTTCTATGACTATTCAATCCAATAAGGATTATCTTGTTAGATGTTGACTTAGTAGTCTTTAACAAACTATGTATCCCATGTTTGAATTAGTTATTTATGTGGAAATCAATAACACAAGCAAATTCTGATTCCGATCTTTAGTCAAATTTACTTTGTATATCTTATTACTAAGTCACAAACTAGATTATTGCTTCTTATCTGTCAAATTCTGATGTCAGTAAATCTTAAGGATGAACTACATGCTTGATAAGCCTCACTTATCTGAAGAAAATAAAAAAAAGAAAATTGAAATCAGGTACTCATTTGAGATCTAGAGTAAATATGTGAAAAGGAAGATCCAAGTGCATTGCTGGTATTAAGTTATATGCATTAGAAAAGCAAGTTAATTTTTCTTGGTAACTTTTCACATTCTCTAATTACTGGAAAAATATTCTGATAACAACATAAATTCTGATGGCAGTTGTAACTCATTTACACTGAGAAGCCATTGTCAAAAGAATTTCAAAAGATGCATAAAATAAGCACAAATAGTTGAGGTGGATTCTTGCATAACTTTATTCTATAGTAGACTTCACAATTCGAGACAGATTTTAAGCATTTTTCTTAGTTATGCCTTATTTCTAAGATATACTGAAGTTTGTCAGACTTTAATCTTTATCTGATCATTTGTACATACACACACTCTCACTCCATATGAATGATGAAAATTACTGTGGTGATTAAGTTGTTTCAGATAAACAGTTAAGTATTATTTGCATAAATTCTGAGGACAAGTTCTAATTATGTTCTGATGATTAAAATCTGAAGAAACCAGTCAGTATTTGTGTGAAGAATCACAGAAACAGTCATTCATTTTTCAGAGTACAAAAGCCATGTTCTGATGACCATTAAATTCTGATAACAGTCAAGTTCTGATGCAAACTCTGATGCTTACGTGTCACATTTTAATTACTTGACTTATTTTTGATATTTACTGTAACAGTCATATTCTCAGACAATGATTAAGTGAGATAAAAACAGTGATAATCATTTGGTTAATTGTTAGGTCACACAATACTGTAGAAGGGGGTTGAATACATTGTTTATACAATCAAATCGATTTAACACAAGTATGTAACAAAGTTCAAGTATATTCAATAAACTCTGTTATAATATAAACTGTCGTTCTCTCTCAGTGATGAACAAATATCACTAAGAGCTGCTAGGTTACAATATATAATCTTCTCGATAATGATAACACATATAGTGTAAACCCTAAGTCTGTGTTTATATAGTACACAGTTACAAGATAACTTCTAATTGATATGGAATACAATTCTGTCTCCTAAAATTCATCAATCAGATATCTTCTACAAGTCTTCTAGTCTTCTAACTCTTTCCATGCATATCTTCTTTTATTGTAGTCTCGATCTTCTCCTGTAAATTAGCTTCATTCCTTAACTGAAAGTCTTCCCGCACTTAAGTTCTGATACGACCTTAAGTTCTGATATTAAGTTCTGACTTCCAGTAAGTCCTGATTTCCGTAAGTCCTGATATGTCCTGTTGTTAAGTTCTAAAAACTAAACACAAATCATATTAGACATGATATCTCAAATATATCTAATAATCTCCCCCAACTTGTAAATTATGCAAAATATACAAGTTAATAGATTTGATGATGTCAAAAACATTTAAGTACAAATGCAAATAAGAGTTTAACTAGATAACTAACTACAACTTACAGTCCTTGTAGCTTTTACCAATCTCACTAAGTCAATCTAAATCCTAAGTGATTCTTGACAAAGTTTGATATCAGCTTTTCTTCTTTATTCCTCAGGACTTGAGCTATTATAGTCTTGACTTGCTTCATCTCTTCATTCTAACTTCCAATCTGGTAGATTGCAGTCCTTAAAGCAGAGATATGGTTTCTTTCTAAACCATCATCCAATCTTATTACCCTTGGATGAGAAGAATCTTCATTGTAGCATAGACATTTCTCTTTCAGTATCACTTCAAGTTTAGCATAATCCTTCTTCATTGGAATCTCACTTCCATCATCTTCAACAATATTAGGAATGAATTCTGTAACCCTTAAACCAGAAATTCTAGCTTATCTCTTATGGTATTCAATATGAAATTTGACCATCTCCTGGTAATATCAGACTTTATCTCTAAAAGATAATGAAAGAATTGAAGTTCTTTCAGAGATTTGTTTAGCACATCTGATTCTGACATTTGATATGTCCTTCCATCTTCAAGAAATAGAATAAGATTTTCCTTGACATTGTGCTTGTCATGAGCATCCAGTACCACTTGAATAGAGATAACCTTATCAAGATGTTTCTGTGTAACATCTTCAAGAGGTTTTCAGTTAACAAAAATGGATCTCTAGTAGCAACTTCAACTCCTGTCTTGATTTTAGCTTCATCAGAACCTAGTCCAGCCGTGTCTCTTGGTTCTCTAGCATTTAACCCAATAGTCATGAAATTAGACATCAATTGGCTTTTCTTTGGATCTGATGGTTTGACATTTTTCCATAGAAGTTTCTTTTTATCAGCTACTTTCATCTTATCTAAATCAACTTGAGCTATGTCAGAGGTTGATGTCTTGATAACTTTATCAGAACTTGATGTTTCTGTTGTAGCTTATAGTTCTTCACTCTGAATAACTTGAGCACTGTCAGAGGTTGTCTTTGATTCTTCAGAAATCTTCCTTCTTTTCAGAGTTTGGATAGTTTCATCTTCAGCAAGAGTATCATCAGTAACTTGAACCATTTTGCACACTGGTTTCATCAGGATTTGAGGAATTTTCATCTCCTGTGGCTTTATTGGTTCATCAACTTTTCCTTTTCCTTTGTCTTTGGGATCAATCTCAATCTATGATCTAGTTTTGGGCTTTGATGCCTCAGTATTTGATTTCTCCTTGATCACAATGCCTTTTTCTTTAGGCCTTGGAGGTTTCTTTGCAACAGAAGCTTTTGGCTTTAGATTTGTCTTTTCAGCTTTAAATCTAGCTTCTTCCTCCTTGAGATTTTCCAAATCCATTCCAGGATTATGCTTCAGAAATAATCTTCTAGCAATCTCTTCATCAAGTGTCTGAATCTTGGGATCTTTGTAGTAGATTGTAGTCTGCTTTCCCTTGAGCTTCAGAGTTTGCAGAAACTTCTGAGAGTCTTGACTTCCACCTCGAATCAGAACATCAGGCTTTGTCATCAGACTTTGCTCATCAGAACTTGATATCAGATTTTGATTATCAGCACTTGCTATCAAATTTTGAGTTTGAGCAGCTTCAGAACTTGTCTTCTTTTGAATAAAAGATTTACTTGCATCAGTAATTAGTTTCCTAGAAGAAACCTTGCTGCTCTTCCCTTGACCTTGACCTCTACTCTTATCAGAGTTTCCCTGGTCATCACCTTTATCATCCTTCTTCTTCAGTATTAGAGTAGGTGAGCATTTGGACTTAACTACCTTCTCCCCCTTTTTGGCATCATCAGGTAGTAGGAGAGAGAGAAGAAGTTGAACTGAAGATTGGATTTCATCCAATTGAGCTTTTTGAGAGGCTTGATTTTGTAGGACCTCAGTAATTTGGGCCTATTGCTCTTCTTGAATCTTCTCAATGGCTTCAACTTTCTCAGAAATAGGGCTGATAAACCTCTTTTTATCAAGTTTTGTCTCCATATCCAGCTTTTCAGCTTTTTCAAGAAGTTTGTCAACATTTTTATGAGTAGCAGAGTGTAGACCTTAAAGATTTTTGGTATACAGAGCTGTGACTTTTAAGTTGTGTCTTGAAATCGGAATTTGTGAGCAACTCATCAGCTTTTCCAATATGGTATGTCAGTACTTTGGAACTTGGAATAAAATCAGTTTCATTCCACTTCTTGGTCCACTCCACACCTCTGTGAGTATCTTCCCAAGGAATAGGAGGAGCTTGCTCAACAAACTTCTCAATAAGTGCCTCCTTTCCTAGAATGGGAGCTGGAGTATCAACAGAAACACTATCTTCAGAACTTGAAGAAGACTCATTATCTTTTGACAGTACTAGAGTATGTGAGGCAACTGGAGACTCTGAAAAAACTTCATCTAAATTCTGATCATCAGAATTTATCTCCAGAATAGGAGTTATTGGTATCTCAGCCTGTAGAATAGGAGAATTGACTGTAGATGGCTGAGCTGCTATGGTTGGAGCTTCCAGAAATAAAACAGTAGGAATAATCAGCCTTTGAAGGTCAATTTCAGGACTTAATACTGAATCTTCAACTGTTGTTTCTCTGACTGGAGAGACAATAAGAGTGATCACTATATCATTAGCAGTGTCTTTGGCTTGAGCTGGAGGTGGCAAAGTTTCAATCACAATTGGCTTTGAGATCAGAGATTCCTGATCCCCTTCCTCAGCTTCAGTAGTATCCTCAGATGGAGGCTTAGCCATGTGCCTTTTATCCCTCATTTTCTTTAATCTCCTTGATAGTAAAGGAGTTGCTTGATCTGCATCAGAACTTACAGTTTTCCTCTTCAAATGACCTGAACCCGCAGCTTCATCTAAATTCTGATGGGTTGACCCTTCAGCTTCTTCAATCATAAGTTCTGATGCATGAACTTGTGCTTCTTCATCATCTGACTCATGCCTTAGAATCGTCTTCCTTCTCTTTGGTGGAGGCTGAGAAACAAACTTTGCCCTCTTAGGCCTGGAAGATGAAGGTCTGATGGTAGGTGCTGATGGTTGTTGTCGTGAAGATTGAGCTGGTTGGAAGTATGTTCTGATGGTAGGTTGAGTTGGTTGAGAGGTGGTTGGTTGTGTAGGTGCTGATGGAGGTTGGGTTGGTTGTACATCAGGATATTTAGCAGTGTATGTGGCTGGGTCAGAGTTTACTAAAAACTGTTTGACTGATTGTGGAATTTGGAGGGGTCTTAGAACAGTTTTCTTATTATCAGTAGATAATAAGTCGGTAAAGGCTCTCTTAGCAAGTTTAAATGGTGAAATTAACTCACTTGCTAGTTTGGGTGCATAAGAGTTACAAAAGCTATAAATAAGTTGACATAATCTAGCAAAATATACAGTATTTCTATCTTCTGTCATCCTATCCCCTATGAATCCTAGTACAACAGTAGCATAATCAAAATGAGATTGAGTAATCAGAGCATACCCAATTTGCTGACTAAGGATTTGAATTTCATCAAAGTTTGAGCATTTGTTGGCAAAGGCTCTTGTGATGCAGTCAAAGAAGAAACTCCACTCCCTCCTGATGTGGGGTCTCTTTAGTTGTCCAAGTTTTGCCAAAGTTTTCTCATAGCCCAGATTAGCCATTAGCTATTGAAGAGCTGGCTCCTCAACTGTTGAATACGTGCAGTTTTCTGGCAATTGTAGTGCTTGGCGAACTATAGCCACAGTCACCACATACCTTGTTGTGAAAATAAGATTAGGGGACCCATTTGCTCCACCATTATCATGCACACCACTCCTCCAAAACTCCAGCACTTGAGTTCCTGAGAGTGTGTCTGGTTGGGTCAGTGCATACCCATTATCACTGTTAGCAAGGAAGTCCTGAATGAAATGAAGATCTGATGGGGCTTCATCCTTGCTGAGAATAGCTAAGTAGTTGTTAGGAACAAACTTAGCTCCATTGAAAACAATGTCTTTTGGTGCCATTTCTATAAGAAATAAGTGAGAGAATAGAGTGTACACAAGGTGTTTGATAAAAGGCCTGTAAGAAGGTAGCTTCAGAGAATATTAGAGAGAGAGAATAACAGAAATTAGAGAAAGAAAAGTAGGTAAAAGATTATAAAATCTTTTAACTCCCATATATATACTCTCTTTTTGACAACTATTATGATTGAAGCAGAACAGATTTTAGACACCTGGCAGCATATCATTAGTCAAAAAATTATTAGCGGGCACGGGTATTAAGCAGTAATAAATGTGCACATGCAGTGTTTCAAGGAAAACACGCTTCCCACTTACTAAATGATTATGACTGTTTTTATCTCACCTAATTATATTCTGATAAAATATGACTGTTATAGTATTTACCACAAATAAGTCAAGTAAATAAATAATGCCACGTAAGAATCAGAGTTTGCATCATGATTTAATATCAGAACTTGACTATTATCAGAATTTAACGGTCATCAGAATATGGCTTCTGTACTCAAAAAGTGAATGTTTGTATCTGTGATTCTTCATACAAATACTAACTTGTTTCTTCAGAGTTTAAGCATCAGAACTTCCATCAAAACTTGTCATCAGAATTTATGCAAATGACACTTAACTGTCTATCTAAAACAACTTAATCACCACAGTAGTTTTCATTATTCATATGGAGTGAGAGTGTGTGCATTTATCAAAATATCTAGAATAAAGATTAAAGTCTGATAAACTTCAGTACATCTTATAAATAAGGCATAACTAAGAAAAGTGCTTAAAATCTGTCATTAATTATAAAGTCTACTATAGAAAAAATTTATGCAAGAATCCACCTCAACTGTTTGTGCTCATTTTATGCATCTTTTAACATTCTTTTTATAGTGGCTTCTCAGTGTAAGTGAGTCAAAACTGCTATAAGAATTTATGCTATTATCACAGTATTTCTCCAGTAATCAGAGAATGTGAAAGTCACCAAGAAAAATTTATTTGCTTTTCTAATGCATATAACTTAATACCAGCAATGCACTTGGGTCTTCCCTTCCATATATTTACTCTAGATCTCAAAAGAGTACATGACTTCAATTTTCTTTTCTTTTCTTCAGATAAGTGAGGCTTATCAAGCATGTGGTTCATCCTTAAGATTTACTGACATCAGAATTTGACAGATAAGATGCAAAAATCTAGTTTGTGACTTAGTAATAAGATACACAAAGTAAATTTGACTAAGCTCATCATCAGAATTTGCTTGTGTTAATGAATTTCCACATAAACAACTAATTCAAACATGGGTTTCTAGTATGTTAAAGACTACTAGGTCAGCATCTAGCACAGTTATCCTCATTGGATTGAATAGTCATAAAGCATTCAAAACACTATCAGAGTATATAGATCCCCATCAGATACCAATCAGTATTTAATGTATTACAATTTAAGCACAGATTATAAGAAGATAAGAAAATCTGTAAACACTAATCATAAAGTCTGATGTATGAGAACAAAACCTAAGCAGATTTGGAGAAAGAACCTGAAACCATTCCAAGTTCATTTACCAGTCTTGTAAAAGTAGCTTCACATAGTGGTTTTATGAAGATATCTGCTAGTTGTTGATATGTTGAAACAAAATGCAATTCCACTGTACCTTCCATCACATGTTCCCTTATGAAATGGTACCTAATGCTGATGTGCTTTGTCATTGAGTGTTGAACTGGATTACCTGTCATAGCAATAGCACTTTGATTATCACAGTAAATAGGTATTTTAGAAAATTATAACCCATAGTCCAGTAATTGATTCTTCATCCATATAATCCGTGCACAACAGCTTCCTGCAACAATATATTCTGCTTCTGCAGTTGATGTGGAAATTGATTTTTGTTTCTTGCTAAACCAAGAAACCAATCTGCCTCCAAGAAATTGGCAGCTTCCACTAGTGCTTTTCCAGTCTATTTTGCATCCTGTAAAATCTGCATCTGAGTAACCTATTAGCTTAAAATCTGATTCTCTAGGATACCACAATCCTAGATCAGCTGTACCCTTGAGGTACTTGAAAATTCTTTTCACAGCTATTAGATGAGGTTCTCTTGGATCAGCCTGAAATCTTGCACAAAGACAGGTAGCATACATGATATCAGGTCTACTTGCAGTTAAATAGAGTAAAGAGCCAATTATACATCTGTAGTTAGTAAAATCTACTGATGAACCATTATCTTTATCTAACTTTATTGCAGTGGCCATGGGAGTGGATGTAGTTGAACAGTCTTGCATTCCAAAATTTCTTGAGTAAATTTATGATGTACTTGGATTGATTTATGAAAGTACCTTCTTCATTTTGCTTGACTGGAAGTCCTAGAAAATAACTAAGTTCTCCCATCATACTCATTTGATATCTTGACTGCATTAGCTTTGTAAACCTTTCACAGAGTTTGGCATTTATAGAACCAAATATGATATCATCAACATATACCTGTACAAAAAGTAAGTCCTTTCCATGGTTGAGATAAAATGGTGTTTTATCAATTATGCCTCTGTTAAATCCACTTTCCAGAAGGAATTGAGCTAAAGTCTCATACCATGTTCTTGGAGCTTGCTTAAGGCCATAAAGTGCTTTGTCAAGTCTATAGACATGATTAGGAAATTTTGGATCTACAAATCCTGGAGGTTGTTCAACATATACTTCTTCTTCCAATTCTCCATTAAGAAAAACACTTTTCACATCCATTTGAAAGACTTTGAACTTTTTGTGAGCAGCATAAGCCAAAAAGATTCTTATGGCTTCCAATCTAGCAATTGGTGCAAATGTTTCATCATAAACAATACCCTCCTATTGAGAGTAGCCTTTAGCAACCAACCTTGCTTTATTTCTTGTAATTATGCCATCACTGTCAGTTTTGTTTCTGAACACCCATTTTGTGCCAACAATTGATCTATTCTTTGGTCTTGGCACTAGGGTCCAGACTTTATTTCTTTCAAATTTATTTAACTCTTCCTGCATTGCTTGCACCCGATCAGCATCTTGAAGAGCTTCTTCCACTTTCTTTGGTTCAGTTTGAGACAGAAAGGAATGATAGAGACATTCATTTGATGTTACAGTTCTAGTTCTGACACATGCTTCAGGATCTCCAATTATTAAGTCTGGTGTATGTGATTTGGTCCACTTCCTTGCAGATGGAAGTTGTTCTCTAGAATTGGATCCTCTCCCATGTACCATGCTGTCTCCATCAGTATTTTCTGATGCTCCCCCTGTAGTTATACTCTCTGAGACTTCAGAATTTGAGTTGGATCCTTCAGGATTTGTAGTATCAGAGTTTCCAGAATTATCAGAATTTGGCTCATCAGAACTTGATGAATCAGAACTTGAAGAGCTAGTGACATGTTTTGATGCTTCTTGAGAGTCTTTATTTCTAGGGTCCAGACTTTATTTCTTTCAAATTTATTTAACTCTTCCTGCATTGCTTGTACCCGATCAGCATCTTGAAGAGCTTCTTCCACTTTCTTTGGTTCAGTCTGAGACAGAAAGGAATGATAGAGACATTCTGACACATGCTTCAGGATCTCCAATTATTAAGTCTAGTGTATGTGATTTGGTCCACTTCCTTGCAGATGGAAGTTGTTCTCTAGAATTGGATCCTCCCCCATGTACCATGCTGTCTCCATCAGTATTTTTTGATGCTCCCCCTATAGTTATACTCTCTGAGACTTCAGAATTTGAGTTGGATCCTTCAGGATTTGTAGTATCAGAGTTTCCAGAATTATCAGAATTTGGCTCATCAGAACTTGATGAATCAGAACTTGAAGAGCCAGTGACATGTTTTGATGCTTCTTGAGAGTCTTGAGTTGTGGTAGGATCTTCAGCTTGCTCCCCCTGGACAAGTGCATTTTCCCTTGGAGTGGTTACCACAGTTTCAATGACATCAGAACTTAACCCGTTAGAACTTACAGGATCAGGATTTAAGCCATCAAAATTTGCAGAATCAGAACTTAAATCTTAATTTTCAAATCTCAACTGATCATGATCATTATAATCTTCAAGTCCAGTAATCTTCTTATCATCAAAAGATACATTGATAGATTCCATGACAACCCTTGTTCTTAAATTGTAGACTCTGAAGGCTTTTGTGGAAAGTGGATATCCAACAAAAATTCCTTCATCAGCTTTTAGATCAAATTTTGACAGCTGTTCAGGATGAGTCTTAAGAACAAAACACTTGCAACCAAATAAATGAAAGTATTTCAGATTTGGCTTCTTTTTCTTCACCATCTCATATGGTGTTTTTCCATGCTTGTTTATGAGTGTAGCATTCTGTGTAAAACAAGCAGTCTACACAGTTTCAGCTCAAAAATAGGTTAGTAGCTTTGCTTCATCAAAAATAGTTCGTGCAGCTTCAATGAGAGTCCTGTTCTTTCTTTCTACAACTCCATTTTGCTGTGGAGTTCCAGGTGCAGAAAATTCCTGCTTTATTCCATGCTCTTTGCAGAACTCTTCCATGATTGAATTCTTGAACTCAGTGCCATTATCACTTCTTTTAATTTTGACAGAATTTTTGACCAATTTAACCAGCTGTCTGACATGATCAGTTAGAGTAGATGCAGTTTCATTCTTTTTGTGCAAGAAATACACCCAAGTGTATCTTGTGAACTCATCCACTATAACCATAGCATATTTCTTCTTTGCAATAGACATGACATTGACTGGACCAAATAGATCAACATGCAGTATGTGATGAGGCTCAAGAATTGAAGATTCAATTTTGCTCTTGAATGAAGATTTTCTTTGTTTTGCCTTTTGACATGAATCACAAAGGCCATCAGGAGCAAATACTGATATTGGAAGTCCTATCACAAGATCTTTCTTTACTAGCTCATTTATGTTGTTAAAATTTAAATGAGAGGGTCTTTTGTGCCAATTCCAGCTTTCTTCAATTGATGCTCTACTCAACAGACAGATTGCAAAACCATCAGAACTTGTTGAAAGTCTGGCTTCATAAATGTTACCATGCCTGTAACCTTTCAGAACCCCTTTGCCTATAGAATTGCTTACAACTTCACAGTGTTCTTCAAAGAAATCCACATGATAACCTCTGTCACATATTTGACTCACACTTAGCAGATTGTGTTTAAGTCCCGAGACAAGAGCTACTGATTCAATGATGACTTTCCCAAAATTGATACTGCCATATCCCAGAGTTTTTCCCATGTTGCCATCTCCATAAGAAACTCCTGGGCCAGCTTTCTCCACAAAGTCTGATAACAGGGCTTTATTTCCAGTCATATGTCCTGAACATCCACTGTCCAGAACTAGGATGTTTTTCCTGTTGCCCTGCAATCACAAAGACCACTATTGGTTAGTTTTAAGGACCCAGACTTGGTTGGATCCTTTGGCCTTATTAAGTTTGTTAGCATTTGCAGCGGACTTAATTTCAGAGTTTATGCTAACATGCTGTTAATCAGACTTTATATCAGACTTTGCATCAGACTTTACACTAGAAGGAATAATACTAACTTTCTTCAAAGAAGGTTTTATTTGATAATAATCATAGTACAAACTATGATATTCCTTACAAGTATAAATGGAATCCCATAAACTACCACAATGAAAATAAGGATTTTGTGGCTTAAACCTAACAGACTGACTCTTAACTCCTGATATAGGAGGTAAAGAGTTTATATCTTTATTTTTCCTGCAAAAAGAAGCAAGATGGTTAGAGTTTCCACAGTTATAACATTTCTTTCTAGGAGCATTAGGAACAGGCATATAATTATTGGTTTTATTCATACCTTCCTTTCCATTCCTATTTTTCCTAGCTTCTTTTACCTTGTTCACATTTCTAATCTTTTTTAGCGTATACTTAAGCTGCTTCTTTGTTATTAAGCCTATGTTTACTTCAGCTGGTTTCTCCTGTTTCAATTTGTCAGAAGTTGACTTTTCTTTGACTTCTGTCCTAGACTCTTTCATCTTTTCAGAATCAGACTTTACAGTTTTTGCTACAAACTTAATAGGATTTACCTTTGGCTTAGCAGTCTGTTTAACATCAATTGGCTCAATTTGCAGAGTTCCTTTCTCACTTTTATCATCTCCATAACCTAAGCCCTCTTTCCAGTTTCCACTACTTAGTAAATTCTGAGTTGTTCTGCCAGAGTTAGTCCAAGTTCTGATAATCTCTCTTTCCTTTTCTATGTCAGCGTTTAGAGATTCATTCAATTTTAACACTTCATCTCTAACATATAAAGCATCATCTCTTTCTTTCTTAGTTTGATGAAGAAAAACTAACTCCTTTTTTAAATAGTCATTTCTCTTTTTAAAAGCAAGATTTTCAGATGTTAATCTTTCACATGTTAAAGTCTGATCTCTATAACTAATGAACATGGTTTTAAGATATAATCTCAACTCAATAATATCATTAGTATGAAAAGCATAAGTAGTTTGAGGTACCTTCAATTCAGCAGTTTTAGTACTGCTATCAGCATTTGCCATCAAGGCATAGTTCACCTTATGTTCAGAATCTGAAGTGTCTGTCCAGCTTTTCTTCTTTGTTACAAGTGCCTTGCCTTTGTCACTTTTTCCTTTCTTGTAGTCATGAGATATGTGGCCTCTTTCACCACAATGGTAGCATTTGACATTTGAGTTGTCTCCTCTGTCAGACTTTCCACCTTTGCCTTCAGTCTTTCTGAATCCTTTCTTATCAGAACTTCCACCTTTCCCGGAAAACTTCTTTCGCTTTTTGAATTTCCTGTAGGCTATCTTTGTGATACCCTTCACCATAAGAGCACACAGTTGTATCATCTCTGCATCAACATCAACTTCAGATAAACTTTTAGTTTCTGAATCATCATCATCAGAATATGATGACTCTGTATCAGACTTTATGATGAGAGCCTTTCCTTTGCCTCTTTTTGAGGCAGCCACTTTAGGAGATTCCTCCTCAGCTTTAAGAGCAACTGTCCTTGACTTTCTTCCATGCCTCTTGCTCCTTTAATCCATCTCAAGTTCATGAGTCTTGAGCATACCATAAATTTCATCAAGAGTTATTTCATTAAGGTCATAGTTGTATCTTATGGTAGTAGACTTCAAATCCCAATTTTCAGGAAGAGCTAAAAGGAATTTTAGATTTGAATCTTCAAGATCATACTCATTGTCCACCAGTGACAGATCATTCAAGAGTTTGGCAAACCTGTCATATAAATCAGTTAATGACTCATCAGCTTTTGAGTCAAAGTGCTCATACTCTTGAGTGAGTATAGTCCTCCTGTTCTTTTTGATTGCATCAGTTCCCTGGCATCTTGTCTCGCAAGCATCCCATATCTCCTCTGCAGTCTTGCAATTAATTACCCTGTTTGACATGACATTATCAATGGCACTATGCAGCAAATGCCTTACCCTTGCATCCTTGGCAATAGATGAGATGTCTTCAACTGTGTAATCACCTTTCTCCTTTGGTATGGACTTTTCTGGTTGATCAGCAACTGCAATAGAGAGCTTGGTAGGCTTATATGGTCCTTCATTAATCCTATCAAGGTATTCTGGATCTGTAGCTTCCAGAAACATAGCCATCTTCACTTTCCATATGGGATACTCAAAAGGTCTCAGTATGGGAACCCTAATAGTCTCATATCGACTGTGGGTTTGGGTGTTTTGAGTTTCTTGAGTTTTAGTGGGCTTAGTTGGGGTTTGTGTTTCTTCAGACATGATTGTTTGGATCTTTACTGTATGTGTGTTAACAGAAAAGCTCTGATACCAATTATTAGGTCACACAATACTGTAGAAGGGGGTTGAATACAGTGTTTATACAATCAAATCGATTTAACACAAGTATGTAATAAAGATCAAGTATATTCAATAAACTCTGTTACAATATGAACTTTTGTTCTCTCTCAGTGATGAACAAATATCACTAAGAGCTGCTAGGTTACAATATATAATCTTCTCGATAATGATAACACATATAGTGTAAACCCTAAGTCAGTGTTTATATAGTACACAGTTACAAGATAACTTCTAATTGATATGGAATATAATTCTGTCTCCTAAAATATATCAGTCAGATATCTTCTACAAGTCTTCTAGTCTTCTAACTCTTTCCATGCATATCTTCTTTTGTTTTAGTCTCATTCTTCTCCTGTAAATCAACTTCATTCCTTAACTGAAAGTCTTCCCGCACTTAAGTTCTGATATGACCTTAAGTTCTGATATTGAGTTCTGACTTCCAGTAAGTCCTGATTTCAGTAAGTCCTGATATTTCCTGTTGTTAAGTTCTGAAAACTAAACACAAATCATATTAGACATGACATCTCAAATATATATAACATTAATGGGTTGCGTTTTATTTTGGTAACCGCATGTGAGCAATAATTACTTCACTTTTACTGTGCCTACTAATAATGTTTTGAGTGTTTACATGCTGCTAGGTGTAAAATGTCTGTTTTACTTCGAAAAAGAGCCTTTGAGTGGGAAGATTATAAATATTAGAGATAAAAGATTATACAAATCTTTTGACTTCTCTCTCTCTCTCTCTCTCACTCTCTCTCTCTCTCTCTCTCTCTCTCTCTCTCTCTCTCTCTCTCTCTCTCTCTCTCTCTCTCTCTCTCTCTCTCTCTCTCTCTTTCTCTCTATTTTCTGACGGACTTTCTTACAGGCATTTTATCAAACACCTTGTGAACACACAACTTCTCACTTATTTTCTCACAGAAATGGCACCAAAGGACATTATCTTTAATGGAGCCAAGTTCGTCCCCAACAACTATATGGCTATTCTCAGCAAGGACGATGTTCCTTCAGATCTTCATTTCATTCAAGATTTTCTGCCTCGTAGTGAGATAGGGTATGCTCTGACCCAACCACAATCACTCTCTAGAACACAAATACTGGAGTTTTGGAGGAATGCAGTCTATGATGATGGTGGTGAAAATGGGTCCCCAAACATTATTTTTACAACAGGGGAAGATGAGCACTTAGTCACCTTGTCAACTGTTCGATAAGCATTGCATTTGCCAGAAAACTGTACTTACAGTTCACAAGTTGGAGAGTCAATACTTCAAAACATGATGGCAAATCTTGGCTATGAGAAATCTTTGTCCAAGCTGGGACAACTGAAGAGGCCCTACATCAAGAGGGAGTTGAGCTTCTTTTTCGACTGTATTACCAAAGCCTTTGCCAACAAATGCTCTCACTTTGATGCTATTCCAATCATGAGTCAGCAAATTGGGTATGCTCTTCTTAATCAAACACATTTTGATTATGCTAGTGCTGTGCTAGGTTTTATTGGGGATAGGATGAAAGAGGACCCAAATACTGTTTATTTTGCTAGGTTCTGTCAGCTTATTCACATTTTTTGTTGTTCTGATAAGCCCCAAAACTTTAGTGAGACAATTGAACCCTTTAAACTTCATAAAAGGGACTTTACAGACTTGTTATCTACTGATAATAAGAAAGAAATACCAAGACCTCTTCAAATTCCTCTATCTGTAAAACAGTTCTTAGTAAATTCTGATCCTCAAACATACACAACCATATATCCTGATATTGCTCCTACACAGGCTACTACTCCTCAACCTCCACTATCCCAGCCTTCTAATACTCAACCACAGCCTACTATCAGAACCTACTATCAACCAGCATAATCCTGTCAACCACAACCATCAGCACCTACTATCAGAACCTCACCTCTCAAATCCAAAACCAAACCAACCTCTGGTACTTCTCAAAAGGTGCCAGTTCTAAAATCTGACACATCCTGTAACAATCCAAATCCAGGGTCAATATTTGGTGTCACAAAACAATCTTTACACAAAATAAAAGAATATTCAATTAACCCCTTGTATCCGGATCATTTACAGGTTATGGTATAAAATAAGAATCTAACCTTTTCCAATTCACAATAACTAGAATACAAGTGTAAATACCTTTGTACTAATACTCTTTTCAAATTCTGCTAACATCTTCCACCTCTCGCAGCGGAGATTTCTCTAACTTCTGCTGTCTATCAAAGCTATTCACTTTTATCTTTATCTGTTTCTGGAAGAAATAAGAATTTACAAAGCAAGAGTGAGCCAAAAATGCCCAGCAAGTATATAATTTGAGTTTCAAGCATTAATACCAAAGGAAAATTTCTGGAAAAATCTTTAAACAATTTTAAATAATTCTATTTATTTGAGTGAGTTAAGCGAATAAACGTTGGCTGTCACCAGTCTCTAACTATAAATCCAAAAGTGACAAGCGATTCCCAAATTCTTCTCCAGAATCAGGGTTTTGTCCGGTTTTTGGAATCATAAAACTTTCGAGAAAGAATGTCGTTAATGGCGATCAATAACAAATTAGACTGGATACTAGTTCGCACCTATATCCTACTGATCAGTCATGATACAGTGCAGATCTATACCTACCTATATAGATCCAGTCGGGTCCCCAGGCTCTACGGCCCATCTCAAGGCACTGGTCACGTCCCGGTCCTTAGGATTAAGTAAAACTTAATCCTCAAAATATCACTATCCAGCCCGTGGAGTATTTTGGTGTCAAATCATTTTGAATTCAAAACATCCCAATTCAGGGTTCACAAATAACCGGAAAGAATGGGTATTTGCTCAAGAGAGCAATCGAATTATAGGAACAATAATGAAAAGAACATGCATAATAAGAGTAATTGCAGCGAAATGTAAAATATTTAACTATTCTGAACTTAGAAAAGGAACGAATAAACATTTGCAGTATTTTAAAAGAAAAATCAGGAATACTTGCCTCGAGAAGCTTTAACCACTCTTATCGGTTGACTTTTGAATTGCCTTGAACGTTTGGCTTTATCTTCAAACCACTATCCTATTCTCGATATAATCCTATCCTTTATGTTCTTCGATTAGAATCTTGTTGAGTCTGGTGATTAATCACTAGATCATTCCTAGTCCAACGTCAAATCTCGGGTCTTCCGACTAGGACCTACAGGGTTGAAATACCCTAATTCATATAATCATCTCGCTTAACATAACACCATCATCCTATTCTACCCAGACGATTTTGTAACCCAACTTGTATTTATATGTATTATTGAAATACACATAGCAGTTATGGTTCACATCTTCGAAACTCGGTTCGGTATTTACTTTTGGAAAATAAGTATACTCGTCGTTTTGAAAAAAAACAGGCAATCGAGTATTTATAAATTATTTTGTCTCAACCGCAATTAAGTTTATATATATCTATATATAATATAATTATATACGGTTATTCGACATCTCGGATAATTATAGATTACGTCCCCGTATTTTCGAAACTAATTTCCTAAAAATCGGACAGCGTCTCCTTTATTTATCGGCCTACCCGTTGAAACAATTCGACATCAAATTCACAACACAACAACAACCAATCATCCACAACTATAATTCACAATTCCCAAACACCAATGTAATTTCAATTATTTATTATTGTTATTCGCATTTTTATATTTTGATTCATAATTTTCATTTCGAAATTAATTTCACGAACTAATTTTATTTCATTTATAAACGTAGAACTCAGATACAAATCATCACCGTCTACCATCGACTCGCCGAGGCTCATCGTCGACGGCGATAAAATTCGTCGGTACCCGATAAATTTGGGTTTCCATACGAATACCATCAACTAATTTTAATAATTTCCCGCACGAATAAATTTATTTCACAAAATTTTCTCAAGCAATTTATTCGAATATTGACCAATTAGTTTCCTGCAGAAAATTATTAATTTCGTATCAGAATAATAATAAAAAAAATACACAGAATCAAACAAACACAACAGCCACGACTAGAGGTACGCCCCACGCGCCTACACCCTCGCCAGAGACGGAGGGGGCGGCGACGGATGGAAAGAAAGAGAGAATAGAAGCTAGGCACACAACACACACACACATATATGTATGCATATATATATATATCGAGTAAACAAAACGGAACCAGTCTGACTAACCACCGGGAAATAAACCGGAAAAGAAAGGCAGCGACGACCGGAAAGTCGGGCGGCGGCAAAACAAGGGGAAAACCCCGAGAACAGAACAGGAGGAAAACGAAGGGGAAAAACGAGGAAGGGGAGAGAGAAGCAGGAGAGAAACAAGGAGAGAGAGAAGAGAGTTGAGAGAGAGAGAATGATGATCGAGAGAGGAGAGATTTGACAGAGATGAGCGAGAGAAAAATACCCCAGATAGAGTAATTTGGGGATAGATATCTACTATTTATTTTATTCTATGTTTACCCCTTTTTCGTACCGATCAATTCATTCCGCATTTCACAACTTACCGATATAATTTACGAATAATAATAACCAAAATAATTTTTAAATTTCCAAAATAGTAATAATAATAATAATATAAAAATAAAGTTTTCAAAATTTTCAAATCATTTTCGGAGCGCATATCAGACTCGTATTTTAAAATTTCACGAACACACACGCAGGTGAATAAAAACCAGAAAATTCCCAAACAATTTTAAAATTCTCGAAATATTCAAAAGTTAATAAAATAAAATTTTCATGATTTTGAAATATTTTGGAATTAAATAATGATTTTACAATTTAATGAAACCAGAAAATCATTTAAAATTAAATAATTAATAGAATATTGATTTCCAAATTTTATAAACCCCTAAAAATAATAAATAAAGTTATAGAACAACAAGAATAATTTTAGAAACAATTTTAGAATTTATAAGAATAAATATTCAATAAAATCATTTAAAAATGAATTAAATTCATACAGCTCGATAATTAATTATAAAATTAATCTTCGCGTCCAACAAATCACAAACAATTAATAATACAACAACACATAGCCGACAGACCCATCACATATTTTATTTATTTAATAACTCAACAATTACACTTACATACCGGATCCAAAAATAGGTTACTTAGCCGCTAAGTAACTACATAACGATACAATTTTAATACCCGATTTGGATAATTATCAAAACAGAGTCTCTTATAAAACACTTTATACGAAAATAAGGTGATAACCTCTCGCCTTTTGAAAATACGGATTTTTATCGATCTATAAAGTGATTAGTGTCTCAAAAATTTCACGCCGGGACTCATACGGATCAAACCGAACCCCGGATCGAAAAAGTCAAAACACGAAAAGTGTCCAGAATTATCGGATTAGGTTAGGAAGGAGTTTTCGGAAGAGTTTCGAGTTGTAAAAACGCAAAAACGACTGAAGTGGGATGATTTCTGATTCTAAAAAGTAATTTTATATTTATGTAAAAATAAGCATTATTAATTCTATATATCCTTATAAAATCACATGATAATCCAAAAATTACCAGAAAAATACCAAAACACTCTATATTTTATTCTGGATAATTAAAGATTAAAATATCTAAATTTTTATCCAAATAAACATCGAAATATTAATATCAATGATCAAATAATTCACTAAAATTCACATAAAATCACATAATAATTATTTATTGATAAAGATAATTACATAATATTTCTCAGACGTTACATCCTTCCCCCCTAAAAAGATTCTGCCCTCAGAATCATGCTAAAGAACAGACCATGATGTTTTCCAAGTATCTCTCTTATAATTTCTCAGTTCTCATCAACTTAATCACAACTTAACGGTTTCTTACCGTCATCAAATCTATCAGTTACTCACGTAATATGACTTAAACCTTCATTTTATACATATGGAGCTAAATTACTCTTTTTAGTCATATACATTTGATCATCTTATAAACTCATTTTGCCCGTAACAACAAGACCAACTCATTCACAATCGTTCTATCTATCTCACTGTTTCAAAGGACTACTTAATTTACACTAACCTTCTTTTATTTCCAATTCTAATAGTTCGTGTTCATGAAATTTCTATTTTCACTGACTGTTCTACTTTACTTTTCATGTCTCTTTCCACTCGATCAGTCTAACCTATGATCGTTTTCAATCGTATTTGAAAACCTTTAGCTGGGCTATTGTACTCTCCATCCGTCTGCGCCCGATATACCGGGCTCATGGCGTCTGATGCTTCGAAATGTTCTAAATCTATTCAAAACTAAAAAAAAAGTTAAAGGAAAATCTCGACAATTGCATTTAACTCACCACTTTGTAGTACATTTTAATTTTATTTCAATCACTATCAGGTATATTCATCGAACGAAAATCTTTTAATATCTGAAAGGAAATATTAATTTGGAATGAAATGAATCATAACTTTGTTCAAAACCTAATTCTTGGTACAAATACTCATTTTGTTGTTATATCAAATTAGATATCAATATGAGCTTTGATGCTCACAGCATTCCATACTGAAGTCAACATCGATCATCTATATTAATACCACCTTTGATATCTAACAACAAAGTAAGTATCAGTATAATCCAGAAGTCGGATCAAAACCTGTTCTTCAATTTCTAACTTTTCAAATTCCTTTACTAATTCCCCGGTAATCCTAATGATATTCACTCTTTCTTTTCTACTCAAGACATCTGTCCTTAAATGGACCTTTCCTGGTTGGTAGTTAACCACACAACTGGAGCTCATAATCTATTATAACCAGAATTTATACCTTTGAAGCTGCGAATGCAGTTGCTACTTTTCAACCCTTCGCATGCATATCTTCAGGCGTTCAACTTGGTCTTCCTTAGTCCTTGAATGGGCGAGGATGTTATCAATAAATACAATTACACTATCCAAATACTCCTGGTACATTATGTTCATTTAATCTTCAGACTTACAACTTCTGATAATCGATGTGTAACTGCATACCTCCATTCTCTTTTTCCCAAGACCTCTTTTGTGCATAGCACGAAATATTCTTTATTTCATTATTCTTTTATTCCACACTCCTGAAGTTTCTTTCACTCATTACTTCATCCCTACTGGGTCACATGATATAGGGCTTTTGACACAAGCTCGACTCTGTGCAATAACCGACGAGAAATTCTTACCTCATTGCATGAGGTAACCCTGGTAAATCATTCGTTCGAACCTTCAAGACTTCACTTGAATCCTAAAGAATTCTGACATGAGATTCATTGTAATGTTTTTCTCTAACAGTTCGTCATTAATACCCTTGTTTAATCTTTCCTGGTTACACGCATCTTTGGAATTAATTCCTATTTCCAATTATCGGCATTTCACTTCGTTCTACTATCAGTTTTGGCACAACTGATGTTCATAACTTTCTTATATCCTGGATCATTTTTATCAAATTTCTTTACCATTCTTTTGATTCCACTTATTTTCTTATTTATTTCTCCATTCTCATTATTCATTATTTCTTTTAAACATAAGGAATTTCTTTTCCTTGATAATATTAATATGGTCAGTATAAGATAAGCCATTTCTGAAGTTAACGCTAGAATGAAGTCTTTTTATTATAATTTTTAAATTCTTACTAACATAATTATCAAAATTCATCGGTAGCGACTTTCTTAACCTCGCTTAAATCATCACTGATCGCATATTTGGCTTTTTCCAACTGATCAACATTTCTTTTTCTCGAGTTCACATGCGGACTTCGTCAGTCTCTGTCTTACATCAAATACTTGTATTTGGGAGTTTTCCAGTACTTCACAACAACTTCTATTCAATCGTAATTCGACAAGGATGTACATTCACGTCCTTCCTGGAGTATTATTACAGAGGGTGATATTTCTTTGCTCTATCTTGGATTTTCAGTTCTTGCAAATGTTCTCTCCACTAATTTACAGTAGCTTCCATTAACTCGTCATTCGATATGGGTATACATCCAAGTCCTTCCTGGAACGCTATTACAGATGATAGAATCTCTTTGGTTTATCTTGAACCTTCAGTTCTTGAAAATATTCTTCTCACTAGCAGGAACCAATAACTTTCTGTTCCTTTTTTTCTATTGAAAAGGCGTATTCATCTAGATAAAATCTCGCACAGGCTTGCAGTAACATCACACTACTTTTACTAAATTTTCCACTTCTGCTGATGCCATTACTTCCTCCAAATTGCTAATTGCTTTGATTTTGGATCTGAAAATCATGTCAGAATTTGACTTAATCTAATTGGAATTTATCTCCATTTAACTGATCATTAGTTGGTAAAGTTGATCAATTAACTCTTTTAATTGACCAATTAAACCAAGTGAAGACTAGCTAAATGAAATCAAAGACCAATTACATAGAGTCGATTTAGTCATAACAACTTTTTCCAGGAACCGAGATCGCAATCATTTAGAGTACTGATGAGAATGACAATATACTTCTTTATTGTAGGGTAATTTCTGAAAATTTGGGCAGCACTTCCCCTACACCATTGACTACCAGTCGGACTCAAGCCGAGACAATCAACCAAAATCATCAATTCACCATACTTCAAATTATATCATTTTGATCAGCATCGGACTGTGACCTATCTCTTTTGAATTGGACTAAGGTCTTAAACCAACAATGATTAACATAGCCATGCTTTACTCAGTTCTTTCACAATATTACAAAATATTATTAGTGAACTTAAAATTTATCTCGTTGTTTCTCAAAAAATTCATTTCGCGAGTATTTTTAACTTATTTCTTATCATTATTTATTTCTTGTCATTACTAATTGTGTACAGTTACTTTTAAAAATTGTACCGCATCCTTCCACTAATCACATTAATCCTCTATTGTTGATGATACACCCTTAATTTCATTAACTAATTTGCTTATCTTTTAATAACCGCACATGGTTTTCATTATTATCGTTGCATTTTGGTGGAAACTCAATCGTCAGATCATTATTTCTTAAAAGGTTTCACAGTCGAGTCACCATTGCCCTATCTCCACTTATGTTCCCGTATCGAACTTTCATCATTGGTCCGATTATGAGTATTAAATCCACCATAACTTATTTACTCAAGTTAGGAAACTTCACAATTTCTTGAAGAACACGTTCGAAATTCGATTACATTTAAGATTTCTTCTATCTTGAATCTTCACGATAAATATCTTCCCATGATGAGGGATACTTCACGTATTAACCGCCTTTCTGAGTCATTGTTCATAATTCCTTTGATCTTCGATTATCGTCCCGAAACTCGTTCGCTTTGTCTGATGCATACCACCTTACTTCCTTATTTTATAACTAAGTTATTTGTTACGGTTCACTAACAATTCATCTTTCGTCAAAATCTTCTGATTTGAAGTGCATCGCGTTAACGTAATCTACCATACTGATGAGATCCCCGTAGCAAGAACAACTGTCTGACTTGATGTCTTCTCCATGTCCACTTGTTGGTGTATCCATTCTTTCTTGCTCGCAGATATCTACCATTTATCGGTTTACAGTCATATCTATGTTTATTGTATGATTCCACGTGCCACACTATTTCATTTCTTTTCTAATCGTCAAAGAACAGACTTTACACAAGAGGAGGGCTTATGAATATAATTTTGATTGAAAAACTGAATAATAAATAACAATGCAACAAACGATTGGGAGAATTTGTAAGTCAATAAACTGAAGGAAGAAAAACAATTGAAAAATGAGACAACCATATTCGTACTCAAGATGGCCAGTCTTTTGCACTATATAAAATACATCACATGATTAGTTGGCGTCCCACCCGACTCTTCATCATTTCGACAAAGTGTCATACCACAACACTGTTTATCTCACTCAGGAATCAATAATTTGAGAAGAGAAATGATTCAGAAGGAATACACTAAATTTTCTTTCGTTTTTGCCTCATATGATTTATCAACAAAAGAAGCTCATACGTATTCAAGAATCAAGAAAAACGTATACTATAGTATTAGAAGAAAGAATGTCAGTGTTGATCACCTTCCACGCTTCACCTACATCTACCTTCAGGATCGTTTGAATACAGGTTCACGATTCAAGTCACATCATTGATTCGAAATGCTATCTGGAAATGCATTCACATCAAATGCTTCAATAATTTGATCTTAATCGCGTCCTTCCGAAATTTATAATCACTGCTTCAGATCTCATCTATGTCATGTAGAATAACCATCAATCATGCAATACCTCAATTTCATCGATAGAAATACGATTCTTCTCCAACCATCTAGAAGATTCTTTCATTTTCTGCAATCATCCTCCGTTCATTCGAATCACGAATCTCGTTAAATTTTAATAATTTCACGGATTAGGTAAATAATGTTTTAACATGTTGATTCAATTATTAATATTATTAGACAAAGTTTACATTCATCTTTCACAGAAAACGTTAAACTTTCTTCCTGCTAGTAGGTCTACTTGGTCCTCTGAACTAACAACACTGAGTCTGGATCCATTATCCTTTTAGGTCATTTTCTGTTTGTAATAGCAAGAACTTAAGTAGTAACTCGTCAACCAAATTGTAAAACTCATTTTTTGAAAAAGATCTTCTAAAAGTTTATTAAGGAAATCTTTTTCAAAAATCTCATTTTAAAATTTTGAAAATCAAATGTTTGGTTGTCATTACTATATAAGTCACTTGCTATTCTTATGATCCATTAATGAGATATCTAATTAAAAGAATGCCCATATAAGGGTCTCTCCACTTTGGTACCTCTTCCACTTTTTTGTGGATTCTGCTCGCACTTATTAGTCAACGAAACTTCATTTACCATCATATATCATTGTATTTGCAATTCTACCGCAACGCTGACATTTAGTACTGTCTTTGACATTTTTGTCATCGTCCTTGACGTTATACTTGCAACCCCCCATACAATTCGATGTTCCTTCTGTAACTAAGGTCGCATCTTCTTGCTAATCTTACCTACACCTAGTAAGGTAGATATCATTCCTCGCGCAGCGCCCGATGAGTGATAAGAATCTTTTCACAACGGGGGTGCCTTCGAAACGTGCAGCGTTGGTTCTTCATCAGCTTCTATCAACTGGTTGCCTCCGGTGTGGAACCCGTCCTAATACCTAAGTTAAATCGTACTAATATTCACCTAGCTTCCCTTATACAAGTCCTTACCAGAATCAATCGCATTTTCTTCAAAATCACATGAAAATTAGGGTATTATACCCAGTCTCCGTCGATCCATCGATTCTTCATTATTGTAGGATCAATATACCTATAACGTTGCGATATTCGCCTTACACTTCCCTCAACAATCCTGATTTACCAATTCCATATCGGACCTGGTAATCCTAATTCACTCAACTCAAACTTAAAATGAGTACGCCTAGGTCTTTCCTATCTCATATGACCTATTACTCTTATCCTACTCTCACCTATTCTTATTTCAGTGACCAATAACCTATTTCTCTGATGCCAACTTGTAACAACCCAAATCCGGGGTCAAGATTTGGTGTCACGAAACAATCTTTACACAAAATAAAAAAATATTCAATTAACCCCATGAATCCAGATCGTTTACAGGTTATGGTATGAAACAAGAATCTAGCCTTTTCCAATTCACAATAACTAGAATACAAGTGTAACTACCTTTGTACTAATACTCTTGTCAAATTCTGCTAACATTTTCCACCTCTCGCAGCGGAGATTTCTCTAACTTCTGCTGTCTATCAAAGCTATTCCCTTTTATCCTTATTTGTTTCTAGAAGAAATAAGAATTTACAAAGAAAGAGTGAGCCAAAAATGCCCAGCAAGTATATAATTTGAGTTTCAAGCATTAATACCAAAGGAAAATTTCCGGACAAAATCTTTAAACAATTTTAAACAATTCTATTTATTTGAGTGAGTTAAGTGAATAAACGTTGGCTGTCACCAGTCTCTAACTATAAATCCAAAAGTGACAAGCGATTCCCAAATTCTTCTCCAGAATCAGGGTTTTGTCCGGTTTTTGGAATCATAAAACTTTCGAGAAAGAATGCCGTTAATGGCGATCAACAACAAATTAGACTGGATACTAGTTCGCACCTATATCCTGCTGATCAGTCATGATACAGTGCAGATCTATACCTACCTGTATAGATCCAGTCGGGTCCCCAGGCTCTACGGCCCATCTCAAGGCACCGGTCACGTCCCGGTCCTTTGGATTAAGTAAAACTTAATCCTCAAAATATCACTATCCAGCCCGTGGAGTATTTTGGTGTCAAATCATTTTTGAATTCAAAACATCCCAATTCAGAGTTCGCAAATAACCGGAAAGAATGGGTATTTGCTCAAGAGAGCAATCGAATTATAGGAACAATAATGAAAATAACATGCATAATAAGAGTAATTGCAGCGAAATGTAAAATATTTAACTATTCTGAACTTAGAATAGGAACGAATAAACATTTGCAGTATTTTAAAAGAAAAATCAGGAATACTTGCCTCGAGAAGCTTTAACCACTCTTATCGGTTGACTTTTGAATTGCCTTGAACGTTTAGCTTTATCTTCAAACCACTATCCTATTCTCGATATAATCCTATACTTCATGTTCTTCGATTGGAATCTTGTTGAGTCTGGTAATTAATCACTAGATCATTCATAGTCCAACGTCAAATCTCGGGTCTTCCGACTAGGACCTACAGGGTTGAAATACCCTAATTCAGATAATCATCTCGCATAACATCACACCATCATCCTATTCTACCCAGACGATTTTGTAACCCAACTCGTATTTATATGTATTATTGAAATACACATAGCAGTTATGGTTCACATCTTCGAAACTCGGTTCGGTATTTACTTTTGGAAAATAACTATATTCGTCGTTTTGAAAAAAAACAGGCAATCGATTATTTATAAATTATTTTGTCTCAACCGCAATTAAGTTTATATATATATCTATATATAATATAATTATATACGGTTATTCGACGTCTCCGATAATTATAGATTACATCCCCGTATTTTCGGAATTAATTTCCCAAAAATCGGGCAGCATCTCCTTTATTTATCGACCTACCCGTCGAAACAATTTGACGTCAAATTCACAACACAACAACAAGCAATCATCCACAACTATGATTCACAATTCCCAAACACCAATGTAATTTCAATTATTTATTATGGTTACTCGCATTTTATATTTTGATTCGTAATTTTCGTTTCGAAATTAATTTCACGAACTAATTTTATTTCATTTATAAACATAGGACTCAGATAAAAATCATCACCGTCCACCATCGACTCGCCGAGACTCATCGTCGACGGCGATAAAATTCGTCGGTACCCGATAAATTTGGGTTTCCATATGAATCCCATCGATTAATTTTAATAATTTCCCGCACGAATAAATTTATTTCATGAAATTTTCTCAAGCAATTTATTCAAATATTAACCAATTAGTTTCCTGCAGAAAATAATTAATTTCGTATCAGAATAATAATAAAAAAAATACACAGAATCAAACAAACACAACAGCCACGACTAGAGGTACGCCCCACGCGCCTCCACCCTCGCCGGAGACAGAGGGGGCGACGACGGATGGAAATAAACAGAGAATAGAAGTTAGGCACACCACACACACATATATATGTATGCATATATATATATATATATATATATATATATATATATATATATATATATATATACCGAGTAAACAAAATGGAACCAGGCTGACTAACCACCATGAAATAAACCGGAAAAGAAAGGCAACGGCGATCAAAAAGTCGGGCGGCGGCGGAACAAGGGGAAAACCCCGAGAACAGTACATGAGGAAAATGAAGGGGAAAACGAAGAAGGGGAGAGAGAAGCAGGAGAGAAACAAGGAGAGAGAAAAGAGAGTTGAGAGAGAGAGTGATGATCGAGAGAGGAGACATTTGACAGAGATGAGCGAGAGAAAAATACCCCGGAGAGAGTAATTTGGGGATATATATCTACTATTTTTTTCTATGTTTACCCCTTTTTCGTACCGATCGATTCGTTCAGCATTTCACAACTTACCGATATAATTTACAAATAATAATAACCAAAATAATTTTTAAATAAATTTTTAAATTTCCAAAATAGTAATAATAATAATAATATAAAAATAAAGTTTTCAAAATTTTCAAATCATTTTCGGAGCGCGTATCAAACTTGTATTTTAAAATTTCACGAACACACACGCAGGTGAATAAAAGCCTTAAAATTCCCGAAACAATTTAAAATTCTCGAAATATTCAAAAGTTAATAAAATAAAATTTTCATGATTTTTGAAATATTTTGGAATTAAATAATGATTTTACAATTTAATGAAGCCAGAAAATCATTTAAAATTGAATAATTAATAAAATATTGATTTCCAAATTTAATTAACCCCTAAAAATAATAAATAAAATTATAGAACAACAACAATAATTTTGGAAACAATTTTAGCATTTATAAGAATAAATATTCAATAAAATCAATTTAAAATGAATTAAATTCATATAGCTCGATAATTAATTATAAAATTAATCTTCGCGTCCAACAAATCACAAACAATTAATAATACAGTAACACATAGCCGACAGACCCATCACATATTTTATTTATTGAATAACTCAACAATTACACTTATATACCGGATCCAAAAATAGGTTACTTAGCCGCTAAGTAACTACATAACGATACAATTTTTATACCCGATTTGGACAATTATTAAAATAGAGCCTCTTATAAAACACTTTATACGAAAATAAGGTGATAATCTCTCGCCTTTTTAAAATAGGGATTTTTATCGATCTATAAAGTGATTAGTGTATCAAAAATTTCACGTCGGGACTCATACAGATCAAACCGAACCCCGGATCGAAAAAGTCAAAATACGAAAAGTGTTCAGAATTATCAGATTAGGTTAGGAAGGAGTTTTCGGAAGAGTTTCAGGTTGTAAAAATGCAAAAACGATTGAAGTGGGATGATTTCTGATTCTAAAAAGTAATTTTATATTTATGTAAAAATAAGCATTATTAATTCTATAAATCCTTATAAAATCATATGATAATCCAAAAATTACTAGAAAAATACCAAAACACTCTATATTTTATTATGGATAATTAAAGATTAAAATATCTAAATTTTTATCCAAATATTAATATCAATTATCAAATAATTCACCAAAATTCACATAAAATGACAGAATAATTATTTATTTATAAAGATAATTACATAATATTTCTCAGACGCTACACATCCTCTAGGCCCAAAACCAAAAGAACTATCTCTGTGCATAAATCTCCACCAAGGAGAAGAAGAATGATGATTCTGAGAGATGAATCTGATGAGGATGAGCAAGTCCAGGTTCCTGCATCAGAACCTGTGACATTAGAAGCTGGAGAGTCAATTCTTCTGAAGGGGAATGAAGCTGAGGGTTCTGGGCTTTTCAAAAGGAAAAGATCTTTAAATTCTGATATAGATCATGTCACTCCACCATCTAGAAGATCAAGGAAGACTAGAGCAGGTGTGAAAATTACACAATCTCAATATGAAGATGCTGAGGAAGGGGATCAGGAATCTCTGATCTCATCAGAACCTATTGTAATTGAAGCCCTTCCAGCACCTGAAGACACTATTCATGACAGAGTGATCACACCTGTGGCGCACTCCAAACCCGGGTCAGAAGTTTAGGGTCCACACACACACACCTTATTTATAACCTGCTTATAATAATAAAGATAAAATAACATACTGTGACCCTACTTACCAACTACCACGGACCGCAACAGGTTAAAGTATGTACACAAGCCACACACACACACTTATATTACAAACGTCCAAATCCCAACTATTCAAACTTAAGACTGAACATTAAACATTATTACAAAATTTTACAAACTTAAACTATCTCAAAAGATGTCAGCTAGCTTAACTCGATCAACCTGGACCCCTAGCTCTCGCACTGGATTGGGGATCCTCGCTACCAACTGGCTCCTTCTTAACTGGAAAAGAACATAAACAACATCGCACAAATGAGCTAACTAGCTCAGCAAGTCACAATGACAAGACTGAGAATAATGATCATCAAGTGAAAAAGGTTAAGGTATCAAGTGAGCAATGATTAATGATTTAGAATTGGATATTATATTTTTATTTTAAAAAACCAAGGTTAGGTTGCTGATCAGTCACGCACTAACCCCGAGCAAGGCACACAGCTCTGGTTTAATTACTGGATCCAAGGCACACATTGGCCCAACTTGACCACCAATCGGGTCTGACCACGAATCTAGTCCATAATTTTATAAAACAATCCAATTCAAACATAATAACATAATAAACAATATAAAGCAATAACAAAATCATAAGCAATATTGGATGTTCAATAATGAAATGGTTTAAATCTTCACAAAGGATCAATATAGCAATTTCAAAGAATGGCTGTTAGGTAATGAAAAAATTGGATAACAAAGGAATCAAAGTTTCAAGGTTGCAAGGATTTGGTCTATCAAAGCATAAGGTACAATGGTTAGAGTATGTAAGCAATTTGATTCAGTATTTGGCATTTAGTTTGTATGTATTTGTGGAGTAGTATCGTATATCTGTGGTTCGTATTCGGGTATACAACAATCAATGGTTCAGAAAGAATAAGGTTTACGGTTCAAAGATCAACAACTGGCATTAAGATTTAGGGTTCAGTGCTTTAAAGCACTTGCAATATAAAACATGATTATCAATCAACTATAATATATCTCGAGAAAGTTCAGAACACTTACTTGGTACTAGCTTGCTATACTTCTCTAACTTTCAATCACAATCTCCTATTCCTCGACTATCTGTTTCCCTTTCCTACGCCTTTCTTCTTCTGCTCATATATCATAAACATCTATCAATACTCAACTCATACAATTCTATTTCATATACACTTCTATCTACCCTTTGTTTTACCCAAATATGTCTAACGGATTGAAAGTTATGCTATAAACAAGTAAACAGCGAACATATAGACCGACCGTCAAACAAACAAGTCACATATAGCACATATCACGTCAAACAATCAATGACATTCCATTTATAGAGAAGTCTCGGGTCATAAACAGGCTTTCGAGTATTTAATATGATTTTTAAAATATTTTTCGGAATTAAAACGGGTCGTTGGATCAATTTTAAAGCAATAGACCGGGTTCGGTTGGCCAAATCTGGCTTCAAAATAATTTTCTAATAATTATCTAGCCTTGAAAATAATTTAAAATAATATTTTAAAGCTCGAAACTATTTTTCGGAATTTTTAAATCATTAATAAATAATTAAATCTAATTAAATAATTAATTAAAATAAATTAATAATTAATTAAATCAATTAATCAATTAATTTTCGAATTAATTGATCAATTAACTAATTAATTATTAACTAAAATTAATTAACTTATTAATTTAGATTTATTTTTGAATTAAAAATAATTTTTGGAATTAAAATAATAATTTTTGGAATTTTCAGAAATTAAAAACGAATTTTTATAATTAAAATAAATAGAAAATATGATTTTTAAATAATTTATAAACAGGAATCCTAAATTTGCAAGTTCAGGAAACCTGGGGGAGCAAACTTCATCACCTACAAAAATACAGGGGCTAAACTACAATTTTGCAGTTCCCCCCGCCGGAAAATGACGGGTTCGCCGGAGAATTCGTCTCCAGCATCGTCACACCTTCACAACCTCCAGATTACATCTACAATTCACAAGGAACATAAACCTGCAATCAAATCTCACAGATAACCCTTGGGTTGGCCGGAAAATGGCCGGGAAGTTCGCCGTTTTCCGTTGACCTGACGTAAACTTCAAAACACAACTCCCTTTGATTCAGGGATCCTCTGCTAACGAGCTATACACCAATCGATTGTAAATTTCATGAGGAAGAAAATCCACTATACCTCAACATCTAATAACCCCTAGAACAAAAAGCCCTAAATTTCAATTAAGAACATTAATACGGGTTATAAACCCTAATTTTAAAATTCGAAAATTAAATTCAATTTTGAACATGTTATTGAACTCCAAATCAGTCATATGACATATGAAAATCATCAGGAAAACAAGCTCTACTACATCCAAGCATCAAATCATTCAAACAATCATCCGTACAAAAATTCATATTTTTAATCATAATAATTCGAAAATAAATAAAAATATATAAAATCAACCTTTGATTCTGCAGTAAAACGAGTTCCAAAAGCTGATCGTACTCCTCAAACCCTTCGATTTTGTTACTCGAGCTTTGAAAATAGAGATCACTAACACCTTCAAAAGTTGGTTTGATTTTTAGAAGATTATATGAATATATGAATTTTCTCTGTAAAATTCTATAATTACTGTTTGCAAATAATTTATGGTACGAAATAAAATACGGTATAGGCTATTTATAATTACAGAAAATTAGTATCCCGTTGGATCATTCCGGATATAAAATGGTACGTTTTTCATAAAAACAGATCCAAACGGTACCGATTTTCGGGATAATTGTCCAAATATGTACAATTTGTACTGCGGTCTTGGTCTCAGCGCCTGGTTACACGTATTACGAGGTGATAATTGTAATAGTTTAATAAAAAGATCCCGATTATCGAAAATACGAGTTTTATTGATTTACCGAAGCGAATAATGTATCGAAAATATTGCGCCGGGACCCGCGCAAGACAAACCGTACACCGGATCGAAAAAGTCGAAACATGGAAAATGCTCGGAATATTGTAATTAGGTTATGAAGGAGTTCTCGGAAGAGTTTCGGGTTATAAAAACGTAAAAACGGGTTACGTCCGTTGGTTCCCGATTATATAAAATAGTTTATAAATACTCGGAAAAAGAATTTATAAAATTCATATATTTCCTATAAAATCATAAATCAACATAAAAATAAATAAGAAGATATGACAATTATCTATATTTTAATTTGGACATATAAAAATTAAAATACTCAATTAATATTATTTTTAAACATCCAAACACATATACCAATTAAAAAATACTTCACAGAATAAATACGGAACATGCATAATATTTATTTATTTGCAAAAATAATTACATGATATATCCTAGATATTACATTCTTCCCCCCTTAAAAGGATTCTGTCCTCAGAATCTCCTATGAAAACAAATGAGGGTGCTTTTCTCTCACATCACTTTCTAATTCCCAGGTTGACTCTTCAACCTTTGGGTTTCTCCACAATACTCTAACTAATTTTACCACTTTATTTCTTAGCACTTTCTCTCTTTCTTCTAGAATCTCTATCGGACTCTCTACATATGATAAATCTGTTTGAAGCTCTATTGGCTCGTATTCGATTACATGCCCGGAGTCTGGATTATACTTCTTAAGCATCGATACGTGAAAAACTTTGTAAATGTGCTCCATGTGCGGAGGTAACGCTAGCTCGTAAGCTACTTTGCCAACACGCTTTAGAATCTCAAAAGGTCCGACATATCTAGGGCTCAGTTTTCCTTTCTTCCCGAATCTTGTCAATCCTTTCCACGGCGATACTTTCAGTAATACCAGATTTCCTTCTTCGAATTCCATATCTTTCCTTGTTTGATCTGCATACTTCCTTTGACGGTCTTGTGCTGCTATCAATCTTTTCAAGATAACTTCAACAACTTCCTTCATCTATTGTACCAATTCAGGTCCAAGTATTTTGTGTTCTCCTACTTCATCCCAATATACAAGAGATCGACATTTACGTCCATAAAGAGTTTCATTGGGTGGCATCCCAATACTAGCGTGATAACTGTTGTTGTAAGCAAATTCTACCAAGGGTAAAAGCTTGTCCCAACTTCCTTTGAAATCAATGGCACAAACACGTAACATGTCTTCAATTGTCTGGATTGTCCTTTTGCTTTGGTCGTCCATCTGTGGATGGTAAGCCGTACTCATATTCAGTCTCGTTCCCAAATATTCTTGAAAACTTTTCCAAAATCTTGAATTAAATCTCGGATCTTGATCGGATATGATAGACACAGGAACTCCATGACGAACAACAATTTCTTTCAGATACATATGGACTAACTTATCTAGTGAAAATCTTTCATTTATAGGCAGAAAATGAGCTGACTTGGTAAGTCTGTCCACTATAGCCCAAATGGCATCATGATTGGCTTTCGTCCTTGGTAATTCGACTATGAAATCCATGGCAATATGCTCCCACTTCCACTCTGGAATCTCCAATGGCTGCAACAATACATTTGGTCTCTGATGCTCTGCTTTCACTTTTTGACATGTATAACATCTGCTAACCCATTCCGCAATTTCCCTCTTCATATCTGGCCACCAATAATTTTCCTTTAAATCTCTGTACATTTTGGTACTCTCTGGATGGATTGAATACCTTGAATTATGAGCTTCCTGTAGAATTTCATCCTTCAACTCCGTTACTGGTGGAATCCAAATTCTAGAAGAAATCCGAAGAATACCTTGATTGACCTTTTGGGTGCACAATTCCTCACCTACCAAACGGTTAATGTCCTGATCTATTACCTCTTCTTGACACTTCCTTATCTTCTTTAATAACTCCGGCTGGAAAGTCATACTATATACTTTGACTTCATCAGGCTTGCAAACTCTAATCTCCAATTCCAATTTCTGAAATTCCTTATATATCTCCTCGGGTACTGATAACACATTCAACTTTTCTTTCCGACTTAACGTGTTTGCCACAACGTTTGCTTTACCGGGATGATAGTTAATCATGCAATCATAATCCTTAATTAACTCCAACCATCTTCTCTGTCTCATATTAAGCTCCTTCTGTGTGAATATGTACTTTAAACTTTTGTGATCCGTATAAATCTCGCATTTTTCTCCATATAGATAATGTCTCCAAATCTTCAAAGCGAATACTATGGCCGCTAGCTCCAAATCATGAGTTCGATACTTCTGTTCGTGTGGATTCAATTGTCTTGATGCATACGCAATAACCTTATTGTGCTGCATCAGAACGCATCTGAGTCCTTTATGAGAAGCATCGCTATAGATTACGAAATTCCCTTGATCATCTGGAAGTGACAAAACAGGTGCCGTGATTAATCTTCGCTTCAATTCCTGAAAACTTTTTTCACATTTATCGTTCCATATAAACTTTTCATTATCCCGTGTAAGCTTTGTCAATGGTGTTGCAATCCTTGAGAAATTTTGAACAAATCGGCGATAATATCCCGCTAATCTGTAACACCCCCAAATCCGGGGTCGGGGATTCGGGCTGTCACGAGTTCCATATCCCTTAACAACACTTAATCTTAACAATCAACCAATTACTGCGTACTGTGACCCCACAATATACACACACACACACCGCAAGTTATAGTCTCAGAGATGAATACCCAAAAAAAAAATAACACAAGTCATTTTATTCCACATAATAAGCCATTACACCTCAAGAAGGTTCTGAATAAATTTACATTTCTTTGCCATTATTACAATTCATATTATACATAAGTCTGGTTTATCAATAGTTGAAAACCTAGCTTATTGGTAGCTCCTACCTCAGCTACGGCGGCATCAATGCTTTCAGAAAACTGCGGAACATTATCTAACCGCTTGTGAATTGGAAGCTTGGTCCTGTTTATCTTGTCTATCTGATATTGTGTGATGAAAGAAGAAAGCAAGGGTGAGCAACAAGCCCACCAAAATAATATGTATAATGATTTACAATATATGAGCATTCTCATAATACTCATGAAAGTCTTGGTCAAGAAGAAATGAACCAAGTTTGATATCTTACCGCGACCAAGTCGCAAAATATTCAGTATATATGTATATATACTTTTCAAGATCTTGGAAGTCCTCTTCCATGCATAATATACACAGAGTTCCAGTTTTTAACTGTATAAAAATATCGTTGCAAGGTGATCTCATATATCTAACCTTGTCTCAACATTTTCTGAAAATCTTTGTCATGCATAAGAGAATCATTTACTAGATATAAGTTTAAAAGATGAAGTTACAAGATACTCCAATATACTTATATCTTTACCGAATACTACTTGAACTACCACCGTTCAAGTTATAATTAGTTCATCCCATAGATTAAGCTACAAGACAAAACTTGTATAGAATCAATTTTTAAAATACCATCAAAATAAAATGAAGTTACGAGATACTTCATTTGATGCAAACATCATTTTGAAAGCTTGACTCTGCCAACACCCAACAATCGCCCAACCGTAGCCTTTCTATCGAGGTGCTCTGGGTAGTGTTGCAGAAATATCCAACTGGATGATGAACTCATTACGGGAGTTTTGTCGCGCCAGGAAGACCACTTACGATGATTAGTCGTAATAGTACAACCCCACCATTTTCTACATGTAGAGGAGAACCTGTCGGATTTACTTGTCAACCGAACACTGGACTCCTAAGGAATATACCGTCTTAGCGGAACTTCCAGGCCATTTGGGTCAATATAATAAGGCTGGGCCGGCGCCGCTCGACCACTTACGCCACTCCTACGCCACTCGACCACTTACGCCACTCCTAGTTCAGATGAAATCCATGACTCTGAAACATAAAGCTCGTCCCAACTTTCCCCAAGTAGAAACTTGTTGATACGGCTCCACCAAGAAGTCGTATCTAGTTGGAAAGGGAAACTCACCGATATTTCCCAGGCGATGCCTATTAATGGATTAACTTGTTCCAAGAATTTTACTTCCCGAGTATTGAGTAAGTAATCAAAACTCTTTTATCAAAATAGCAACCTGGTTGCGAATATAAACACACCACAGAGCTGGATCCCTCAGGTTTTGAGCGAGTATTTAAATCCCCTTCGAAAGGAGGATCTTAAATATAAAATGAGTTTTGGGATCCGCTCTAACTTTTAAAATCATTTTGAAGACTCGCAAAACATTTTTAAGAATGTTTGGAGTAATGCTGATTTAATAAAATAAATCAGTCCCAATATATTAGAAAATATCTGAATATTATTAATTAAATAATATTCGCATAAAGAATAATCTTTATAAAAATAATTGAAGTAGAAGTTGTAAAACTTATACTTGAAATGAATATTAAATAACCAAAGATATACTTATACGAAAGTACTATCTTTATTTGAATAATCAAAAGTAAGTTTGATTATCGACACATTATTCTTTAATAAAATAAAGAATAATAAATAGTAATTAATCAGAGTCATAAGTCCTCGAATGAATATTCAAATATTAATATTCATTAATAAAATAAACGGAGTCATAAGCCCTCGAATGAATATTCAAAATAATATTCACTAATAAAATAAAGTTATCGAATAAACCTTATTCGAATAATAGTTTTAAAAACTATTCATATATATATATAAATATATATATATATATATATATATTATACTCGGGAGCATCGACTCCCGGTTTTAGAAAAATGTTTACCTTTGGGTCCCCTAACTAAGGGTATATGCAAATTGCCGCTTATCTCTAGCATAGGTATTATCAACTGAATCAACAGATATATGTATCAAGAATACGAAACAGGCATGCATATATACCATATCACATGCTACAATATATCGCAATAATTTGCTAATAACAATCATGCATCTATCACAAGATAATGCATATACAAAAGTATACATCACCACAACAGTATAACGGGTAGAAAACTTGCCTGAGCGACTGGGGGTTACCAATGGCTTGGGACGAGTCTGGTAGCCTATAAACAACATATAAGTTGGAATTAAACCAAAGTCACTTATAAACCTATACTTTAACCAATTTAGACTCTAACGCTCGCTTTGCGCTTACTGATTCTCTTAAGTTGCTCGAGTACCCTCGGCTCCACCATTTTTAATAAATTAACCATTACGAGTTTTAAGGAGATTCTTTCGCGAGTGTCTTACCAACTGCCTAACACACTTTACATAAATGTTTCATACTCCAATTAGTCCTTTTAGGTCTTTAACCTATGTTTCAAAGTAAGGCGAGGGGTAATGATTCGTTCACGAAACGTCGTTACTTAAAACGGCCGTTTCTCCTAAACCGTACATCGGAATCAAATGAACTACATATCAAAACGAAGCTCGTAACATAAACTATCTAATCATGACAATGGTCAAAACCTAGCAGTGAGTTCACGGGTCCTAATGTTAAGAACAAAAATAGCCTAAAGTAAATCGGACATTACGACGACTATGTTTACGCGATTACCCAAATTTAAACCACTCCAAATCATCTCACAATCATCTCACAATCAACATCCCAACCAAAAATCCATTCATACTACATCATAACAGCCCCAACAACTTCACATTATAAATTTATACTATTCTTAAACATGAATTTAAACTACACTTAAGTTCATTAATCAACAATCCAAGAACTTCCACTCCAAAAACTTTACAAAACCAACTAATCTCTACATTCACAACAAGCAAGCCTCTCATGAATTATAACAACAAAACAAAACCTAATTACTCAAATAAAGTTAGGGTTTGGAGGGGTTATACCTTCCTTGGAGAGTGGAGAATTAATAAGGAAGCTTTAATTAACCACTAGTTATCTTTACTAAGCTTGAATCTTGAAGAAAACATAAGAAAACACAAAGTTAGTTCTTGAAAACACTATTCACCAAGAACTTTGATGAATTGATTAGCTATGTAAATCATGGAATCTTGAGCTTTAACTTATGGCTCATCTAAGTTATGAATTATGGAAGCTAGAGAAACAAACCTCTTGATTTTTGAAGGTGTGTAGCTAGGGTTTTGAAATTTCTTCCTTGGTTTAAGAAGAAAAAGGCGAGAGCTTTTGTTCTTGAAGAAGAGAAGTCAACTTCTAATTTTGATGAAATGAATTGTTTTGGCTTGGTTGATTGCTTTTGATTTGTTTTGTTACCTTTTTACCATGGTAATTTTTGTGTGGTTCTAATTCAACCAACAACACACTTTGCTTGGTCATGCTTATGTCACTATGTGATGTGACCCTCCCTCATTTGTCCTCTTCTCATTGGTTTGATGACATCATCCCCACTAATATCTTTGATTAGCTTCTAATTACTTGGCTAATGACCGCTGATCTGTTATACGGTTCGCTTAACTTTCGTTTTCGTTTATCGTTTGAGGGATCATACCCGGGATCTTATTACTTGAGTTCCCTTAACCTTTCTCAATACATTATATTCCTTTTATGATCCTCTCTTACAATCCTTGAATTTAAATCCTTTTTATCCTGTTACCTTATACTCAATTTTTTCGATATCTGGTGGATTTTCGGGAAAAATCAAAGTGTTCAGATTTGGACTTTGACGATCTTTACATACACTTATATACCACATAGAGTACTAATAATATCCCAGAAGATCAATAAAAGAACCCCTTCATAGTGTGGCATGAAAATTTTTCTTAATCAGCATAATCAGCAAAACACTATTCATAAGGGTTTCAAAAATTCCAAAAATTGGGGTTATTACAGTCTCCCCTCCTTAAAAGGATTCCGTCCCAGAATCAGATAGAAAATGAGTAGGGATACTTTCTTAGAATTGCACTTTCTAACTCTTACATAATTTTCCCACATTGTGGTTCTACCATCAAACTCTGACTAGTTTGATAACTCTTCTCCTGAGCATTTGTCCATTTTTGATCTATAACCCTCCCTGGTTGCTCCATGTAGGTTACGTCTGGTTGCATGTCTATGCGCTCATATGCCCCTATTTATCTGGCATCCGAATTACACTTCCTTAACATTGATACGTGGAATACGTTATGAACTTGCTACATGTTCGGGGGTAGGGCTAGCTCATATGCTAACTTCCCAATACGTCTTAATACCACAAAGGGTCCAACAATTCGTAGGCTTAGCTTTCCTTTCTTTCTGAACCTCATCAATCCTTTCCAAGGGATACCTTTAACATTACTAGGTCCCCAATTTCCTATTCTTCGTCCTTTTGTGTCGAATCAACATACTTTTTATGTCCATCTTGGGCTACTACCAGCCATCCTCTGATTAAATCTATTATATCCTTGGTCCTTTGAATCAATGCTGGTCCGAGCATCTTGTGCTCTACTACTTCATCCTAACATAAGGGAGATCGACATTGTCTTCCCTCAAAGATCTCATAAGACGACATCTCGATACCTGATATACGATCTATTATCGTGAGAAAACTCATCCGCGTTGAGTGATCATTCCAAATTCTTTCAAGTCTATTGCACAAACTCTCATTATAGCTTTTAGCATTAGAGCTTTTGCTTCTTAATACCCAATCATTTCCACTTCGTAATCGCTACTACCTTCCGTTCCTAATATTATACTGGTTACACCTTTGCTCGTTAGCATTCTATAACCTTTTAATAATCGCGTCAACCTTAGTATCACGAACGCGTTAGAATCGGAATACCACCATACTTGATACCAGTTCCTCTCTAGCTGCCTCCATCTTCGAAAGCTTGGTCCTTCATATAGAAGTAAAAGAATTTATTGAGAGATCACTATGAACATGAACACTTGTTACATTGCATAGTTAGTACAGAAGGTGGTCAGCCTTTAGTACTTGACAAGCAATTAAACAACATGTGGAATCCTACTAGGCTTCTATCACACAGATAGATAGTCGTTCGACAATACCTCCCCTTCTGGAAGGGTTGTTCTTCTTAGCTTATACAAAATGAAAAGGGGAGAAAATAATGAATTGAAGAGAATTGTATTATATATAAATTATGTTGCCACAAAATATCTGGCTTGGAATTTACCTCTGAACTATAGAGGTTTGTCATAGGAGAACAAAACATATACGTATATATATTAACGTCAGGTATTCACTATTCCGTCCATCATTCTATGGACCCATGCTCTTCCTCGAGCTTATACACAATCACCTTTGAAACTCCCTCGATATCGAAACTCGAATCTGGGACCTTATTCTAGACATCATCGTTACTAGAATTTTATGTTTGCACTGCAACCTTCCTCGTATAGTAATACGACTCTCTATTGATAGAAGGAATAAATATTCAATAGGTAAATAATCGACCTAGTTTTTCTATCAAAGATAACTTATACGTCAACACGACCCGATTAGTGGTACTCAATCTCAACATCCATTCCAATACAACTCTCACGGTTGTAATCGACTCATTACTCGCAGAATCATTGCTGCATTACTATGGTCCACCACTGACCTACTGTCGTCATTCACTTTCCATGAAATCTTAATATCTAACCATACGGAGTCCATACATGTCGTATAGAATTCTTCTAAGGAGTTAACATAATCACCATTCATAATTCATGAAGAACACTCCAAATTCTGACGTACTTTCATGACATGAAGCAGATAAAATTGCAGAAGAGTTTCAATCAAAACAATAATAGCAGGTTAATACCATTCTTAATCATATGCCTTAAATAGAAGACTTAACTCAAAGGTTCGTCTAGTCCTTTTTGAAACATGGTCCTGACTTATCTCAAGATAGTACCTTCTGAGATAGATAGCCCGCTCATGGCGATTACACGAATTAAACCTTTACCAATTACTATTACGGTTGGGTATTGCACAGTCATCAGAAGGAATGTCAATCTTCCAAACCATAATACAACCTTCACAGCTTTAACCATCATCACTGTATTCCTTTGGCACAAGCGCCTATAATTATCCTCTTACCTTTAAGGTGTCGGCCACCTCTTTGGCCTTTCCTGATAGTAAAATTTCCTTATAGTCAATGTCATTTTAACCACCTCCAAATAAATTTTCTACCTCATTTCAATCACTGCTTATGTGAAGATGTTTTCCTTAAAATCTGATGAGTAAAAAAAAATATTACCATTTTTCCATAAGTTATTGCCTCAGTATTTAGAGGTTAATCACTGTCACGACTGACTCTCAATCATACTTAGAACATCTTTTATCTTAGGTCCTAATTGCCCTGAACAATTTCGACCTTTACTGATTCGATCCATACTTTCTCGTGGTTTAACACGTGCCCCACTTGGCATCATTATAATTACGTCATATTTCCTTTATCAACATTTCTATTCTTGAGAATTTTGAGTATTACCTTTCTCCTTGTAAAACCTCTAAGGTTATCCTTGAATCGTTCCTCCTGTATTCCCTAGATACAGGGCATATCAAGATACCATTTATTAATACCAGAATCATTATCTATATACTTCTGAAAAATTTCTCCACTGATTCCTAAAGGTTGTCATTACCTTAATCCTTTCCAATTCATACTGTCAAAACTCATACTATCCCTATTAAGGGTGAAATGCCAACCTTTATGCATTCCCCTATGATTCATTTTAAGTTACCGATGTTCTATCCTTAATTCCACCTTTAAAAAGGTACATACATCCTTCCATGGATAAACAAGTCATATATTCCTGATAAGGGTGTCTTATTCAATCATTTCCACCTCGATAGTATATGCCTAATTTCACAATAACATCTGTATTCAAAATGAGGTCAATCAATATGGCCTCCAAAAGATAACAATGGTTATCCGCTTTTCTTGCCTAATTTGGTAACGATAACAAGGATGTTCTGGAAGATATTGGTCATGTTCAACGTGATCTTCTTCTTAATAATTCCTTATTTACTTCTATTTTTTATCTCAACAGTCACCTCAATGCTGGGATATCTTTCATACCTGGCGTCTCCTTTTCTGGGTATCAAGCCACCAGTCTAACACTTCACATTCTTGATAATAAGAATTGATACACAGTCTCATGCTTCCATCCTTCTTCTTGACAAATAATACCGGTGCACCCCACGGGGATACACTGAATCTGATTACTCCTTTCTCTAACAGCTCTTGCAATTGCTTTGCTAGTTCCTTCATCTCAACGGGCGCCATTCTGTACGGGGCCTTGGATACTGGTTCCGTTCCAGATGCTAAGTCGACCGCAAACTCAATTTCTCTGCCTGGAGGAAGTCCTGGTAACTCATAGAGAAACACGTCTGAAAATTCATTGACTATTGGAATATCTTCAAGTTTTACTGGCTGCTGACTTCTATCAATCACATATGCAACGAAATTCTCGCATCCTTGTCGTAGTAACTTTTTAGCTTGAATCATTGTTAAAAACTTCTTTGCTTATTTCTGGCCCTTAAACGTTATTATTCTTTCGTCTAGCGTCTTCACCATTACCTTCTTATTTCGACAATCTATCTGGGCATCATGCTTTGATAACCAATCCATTCCTAAAATAACGTCAAACTCTCCTAGCTTAAATGGTATCAAATCTACACAAAACTTACTACCAGAAATCTCAATCTCACAATTCTCATAAACTTGATTAACAGATACACGCTCTTGATTTGCTAATTCCACAGTCATTATTTTATTTAAATACTCAACTTGACAATTTAACTTACTAACAAAATCTTGTGAAATAAACGATCGAGTTACTCCCGAATCTATTAACACTTTGGTACATAAAGAATTCACATTAAGCGTACCTTCCACGGCATTAGTATCCTGGATAGCGTCCTTCACAGACAAATCAAAAACTCTAGCCCTTGGAGTTTCATTCACTGCTGGGGTAGATCCCATAATTCTCAATGCATTAATGACTGGGGCTGGTGTCTTGCAATCCCTAGTTATAAGTCCTGGCTTCCCACATTTAAAGCATGTAAATCCGATAGCTGGAACCTTAACCGCTGGATTCCGAGTAGGCTGATCCTTGTTTACTGGTTCTCTTGCTGGCTGATTGCGGCACTCCCTCGAATAGTGCCCTTTCTGATTACACTTAAAACAAACCATGTTCAACTTATTACAAACTCCTCCTTGCTTCTTCCCACATACCTGACAGTCTGGAAAAATTAGCCTCAACTGATTCCGCTGATTCACATTGACTGAACGGTTTCCTTGACCTCCGTCGCCTGCATTTTGCTTTTTGAAATTAAAATTTCTCCCTGGATGAAACTTGCCCCTCTTAAAATTTAGAAACTTCCCTGGTTGTGACTGTCCTTCATTCCCTTCAAACTTCCTCTTCTTACTTTCCTTTTCCTTTTGTGACATCTCGCTCTCTATTTCTGCAATCATGACCTTCCGTACAACTACTGCATAGGTATCCAATTCAAATATGGCTACCTTCCCTCTGATCCATGGCTTCAGACCTTGCTGGAATCTCTTGGCCTTCTTCCTGTCAGTATCTACATATGATGGCACATACCTTGAAAATTCTTCAAACTTACTTTCATAATCAGCTACCGACATATTTCCTTGCTTTAGCTCTAAAAACTTCAGCTCCATCTGATCCTGAACAAACTGAGAAAAATACTTTTCTAAAAAAAACTCTTTAAACCTCTCCCAAGTAATAACATCTGTACCTTCCAATATCTTCACAGTCTCCCACCAATGGGTGGCCTCATTCTTCAAATAATAACTAGCAAACTCCACCTTCTGTTCTTCCTTCACTTTAACTAAAGTAAACGACTTCTTCATTTCCTTTAACCAAACATTCGCTTCAATCGGATCTAAGGAACCCTTGAATTCTGGTGGGTTTACTGCCTGAAAAGTTTTGAAAGTTACCTGGGGATTGGTTTGTCTTTGTTGTTGTTGAGTTAGGTGAACTGTTTGTTGGGCCAAGATTTGAAGAATCTGCGCTATTGCTGGGTCAATGGGTCATGGGTTTGCATTCTGGTTAATACCATCTTGGTTGTTATTGTTGTTCTTGGTTTCTTCATTCTGGGTGTTGGTACGGGTATTTCTAATGTGAGGCATTTTTTGTAAAGAATCAAACAACTTATTTAGCTTTTAAATCAAATCTTTTGCATAAAAGAAAAGTTTTGTAAAACAGAAATATCTCTTTTTGAAAACAGTTGTAACAGTTGAACTAAGTAAATTGCATGCTTCTTTACAGAATATACACAGTTAAGGGAACAGGGTACATGGTATCACAGGGGTATAACTGGTACAATAAATAAAGTAAAGCAAAATAGGTGCAGTAATGTAAATGACAATACTGGAAAGGAAAAGGTACTGATATATATATATCAAAAGTTTTAGGTAGTACAAGCGTTAAAACGCTTCGAAAGTAAAAGCAAAAGGTACAACAAACCTACTTACTAGTCAACAGATCTAGTCTATAAATACAACCCAAAAGTCTACTGATACATACTACACACTACTGTACATACTAAACAACCACAACAGCACTGCTCAGCATCTCCATCTCTGTGCCTCTAGCTCATGGCAAGTCTGGTCCTCCAATCTCCTCAAGCTCCTCAAGAACCCACTTAGCCCACTCCACAAGAAAATCAGGGGTGATATCCTAATGAGTAGCCTCAGCAATCCTCACAGCAGCTGCTCTCCGAAATACCTGGAGTCTCTCTCTGAGTCGCCTCTCACCACTCCCAACCTCTCTGGTACGTATAATATGTAATAGCTCCTGAATCGCTGCTCCATAAGGCAAGCCTCGAACTGATGATATGGGACAAGATAAGAAGAGAACTGAAAAGGTACACCTGTAACTGAATGACCAGTAAAACCTGAATCAGCAGGTGGGGGTCCTCTGATAGGTGGTCTCATGTATGGGGTTGGAATAGCCTGCAGTGGTACGGGTTGCAACACATGTGGAGGTAAAATAGCCAACACTGGTGGAACAATAGGACGTGGATCTGAAGATGGTCCTCCAACTGACGGCTTTGAGTGATCAGCTGGTACGGAAATGAAAGAGTCGGCCATCGCTGCTATCTGAAATCATATCACAATATAAGAATCTCGAACCACAACGCGAATTATACTAATACCTGTTATACCGTAACACTCAACCTCTCGACGTTCTATCTTTCTATTTCTTACTTCTAATCCTAACCCTCTACTCATTCCCGTCAACCTAGGCTTGTGTCATCGACTTATAACCTGTAGCTCTGATACCAAACCTGTGGCGCCCTCCAAACCCGGGTCAGAAGTTTGGGGTCCACACACACACACCTTATTTATAACCTTCTTATAATAATTAAGATAAAATAACATGCTATGACCCTACTTACCAACTACCACGGACCGCAACAGGTTAAAGTATGTACACAAGCCACACACACACACTTATATTACAAACGTCCAAATCCCAACTATTCAAACATAAGACTGAACATTAAACATTATTACAAACTTTTACAAACTTAAACTATCTCAAAAGGTGTCAGCTAGCTTAACTCGATCAACCTGGACCCCTAGCTCTCGCACTGGATTGGGGATCCTCGCTACCAACTGGCTCCTTCTTAACTGGAAAAGAACATAAACAACATCGCACAAATGAGCTAACTAGCTCAGCAAGTCACAATGACAAGATTGACAATAATGATCATCAAGTGAAAAATGTTAAGATATCAAGTGAGCAATGATTAATGATTTCGAATTGGATATTATATTTTTATTTTAAAAACCAAGATTAGGCTGCTGATCAGTCACGTACTAACCCCGAACAAGACACACAATTCTGCTCTAATTACTGGATCTAAGGCACACATTGGCCCCAACTTGACCACCAATCGGGTCTGACCACGAATCTGGTCCACAATTTTATAAAACAATCCAATTCTAACATAATAACAAAATAAACAATATAAAGCAATAACAAAATCATAAGCAACATTTGATGTTCAATAATGAAATGGTTTCAATCTTCACAAAGGATCAATATGGCAATTTCAAAGAATGGTTGTTAGGTAATGAAAGAATTGGATAATAAATGAGTCAAAGTTTCAAGGTTGCAAGGATTTGGTCTATCAAAGCGTAAGGTACAATGGTTTGAGTATGTAAGCAATTTGATTCAGTATTTGGCATTTAGTTTGTATGTATTTGTGGAGTAGTATCGTATATCTGTGGTTCGTATTCGGGTATACAACAATCAATGGTTCAGAAAGAATAAGGTTTACGGTTCAAAGATCAACAACTGGCATCAAGATTTAGGGTTCAGTGCTTCAAAGCACTTGCAATATAAAACAGGATTATCAATCAACTACAATATATCTCGAGAAAGTTCAGAACACTTGCCTGGTACTAGCTTGCTATACTTCTCTAACTTCTAATCACAATCTCCTACTCCCCGACTATATGTTTCCCTTTCCTACGCCTTGCCTCTTCTGCTCACATATCATACACATCTATCAATACTCAGCTCATACAATTCTCTTTGATATACACTTCTATCTACCCTTCGTTTTACCCAAATCTGCCTAACGGATTGAAGGTTATGCTATAAACAAGTAAACATCGACCATATAGACCGACCGTCAAACAAACAAGTCACATATAGCACATAGCACGTCAAACAATCAATGACATTCCATTTATAGAGAAGTCTCGGGTCATAAACAGGCTTTCTGGTATTTAGTATGATTTTTAAAATATTTTTCGGAATTAAAACGGGTCATTGGATTAATTTTAAAGCAATAGACCGGGTTCGGTTGGCCAAATCTGGCTTCAAAATAATTTTCTACTTATTATCGAGCCTTGAAAACAATTTAAAATAATATTTTAAAGCTCAAAACTATTTTTCGAAATTTTTAAATCATTAATAAATAATTAAATCTAATTAAATAATTAATTAAAATCAATTACTAATTAAATAAATCAATTAAATAATTAATTTTCAAATTAATTGATCAATTAACTAATTAATTATTGACTAAAATTAATTAACTAATTAATTCAGATTTATTTTTGAAATAAAAATAAATTTTGAAATTAAAATAATAATTTTTGGAATTTTCAGAAATTAAAAATGAATTTTTATAATTAAAATAAATAGAAAATATGATTTTTTAAATAATTTATAAACAGGAATCCTAAATTTGCAAGTTCAGGAAACCTGGGGGACCAAACTTCATCACTTACAAAAATACAGGGGCTAAACTACAATTTTGCAGTTCACCCGCCGGAAAACGACGGTTTCGCCGGAGAACTCGTCTCCGGCACCGTCACACCTTCACAACCTCCAGATTACATCTACAATTCACAAGGAACATAAACCTGCAATCAAATCTCACATATAACCCTTGGGTTGGCCGGAAAATGGCCGTGAAGTTCGCCGGTTTCCGGTGACCCGACGAAAACTTCAAAACACAACTCCCTTCGATTCAGGGATGCTCTGCTAACGAGCTATACACCAATCGATTGCAAATTTCATGAGGAACAAAACCCACTATACCTCAACATCTAATAACCCCTAGAACAAAAAGCCCTAAATTTCAATTAAGAACATTTCTACGGGTTATAAACCCTAATTTTAAAATTCGAAAATTAAACTCAATTTTGAACATGTTATTGAACTCCAAATCAGTCATATGACATATGAAAATCATCAGGAAAACAAGCTCTAAAACATGCAAGCATCAAATCATTCAGACAATCATCCGTATAAAAATTCATATTTTTAATCAAAATAATTCAAAAAAAAAATAAAAATATATTAAATCAACCTTTGATTCTGCAGTAAAACGACTTCCAAAATCTGATCGTACTCCTCAAACCCTTCGATTTTGTTACTCGAGCTTTGACAATAGAGATCACTAACACCTTCAAAAGCTGGTTTGATTTTCAGAAGATTATATGAATATATGAATTTTCTCTGTAAAATTCTATAATTACTGTTTGTAAATGATTTTTGGTATGAAATAAAATACGGTAAAGGCTATTTATAATTACGGAAAATTAGTATCCCGTTGGATCATTCCGGATATAAAATGGTATGTTTATTTATAAAAACAAATCCAAACGGTACCGGTTTTCGGGATAATTATCCAAATTAGTGCAATTTGTACTGCGGTCTTGGTCTCAGTGCCTGGTTACACGTATTACGAGGTGATAATTGTAATAGTTTAATAAAAAGATCCCGTTTATCGAAAAATACGAGTTTTATTGATTTACCGAAACGAATAATGTATCGAAAATATTACGTCAGGACCCGCGCAGGACAAACCGTATACCGGATCGAAAAAGTCAAAACATGGAAAATGCTCGGAATATTGTAATTAGTTGAGGAAGGAGTTCTCGGAAGAGTTTCGGGTTATAAAAACGTAAAAACGGGTGACGTCGGTTGGTTCCCGATTGTATAAAATAGTTTATAAATACTCGGAAAAAGAATTTATAAAATTCTTATATTTCCTATAAAATCATAAATCAACATAAAAATAAATAAGAAGATATGAAAATTATCTATATTTTATTTCGGACATATAAAAATTAAAATACTCAATTAATATTATTTTTAAAAATCCAAACACATATACCACTTAACAAATACTTCACAGAATAAATACGGAACATGCCTAATATTTATTTATTTGCAAAAATAATTACACGATATATCCCAGATATTACATCCTTCCCCCTTAAAAGGATTTTGTCCTCAGAATCTCCTAAGAAAACAAATGAGGGTGCTTTTTTCTCATATCACTTTCTAATTCCCAGGTTGACTCTTCAACCTTTGGGTTTCTCCACAGTACTCTTACTAATTTTACCACTTTATTTCTTAACACTTTCTCTCTTTCTACTAGAATCTCTATCGGACTCTCTACATATGATAAATCTATTTGAAGCTCTATTGGCTCGTATTCGATTACATGCCTGGAGTCTGGATTATACTTCTTAAGCATCGATACGTGAAAAACATAGTGAATGTGCTCCATGTGCGGAGGTAACGTTAACTCATAAGCTACTTATCCAACAAGCTTTAGAATCTCAAAAGGTCCGAATATCTAGGGCTCAATTTTCCTTTCTTCGCGAATCTTGTCAATCCTTTCCACGGCGATACTTTCAGTAATACCAGATTTCATTCTTCGAATTCCATATATTTCCTTGTTTGATCTGCATACTTCCTTTGACGGTCTTGTGCTGCTATCAATCTTTTCTGAATAACTTCAACAACTACCTTCGTCTGTTGTACCAATTCAGGTCCAAGTATTTTGCGTTCTCCTACTTCATCCCAATATACAAGAGATCGACATTTACGTCCATAAAGAGCTTCATAGGGTGGCATCCCAATACTGGCGTGATAACTGTTGTTGTAAGAAAATTCTACCAAGGGTAAATGCTCGTCCCAACTTCCTTTGAAATCAATGGCACAAACATGTAACATGTCTTCAATTATCTGGATTGTCCTTTCGCTTTGGTCGTCCGTCTGTGGATGGTAAGCCGTACTCATATTCAGTCTCATTCCCAAACATTCTTGAAAACTTTTCCAAAATCTTGAATTAAATCTCGGATCTCGATCGGATATGATAGACACAGGAACTCCATGACGAACTACAATTTCTTTCAGATACATATGGACTAACTTATCTAGTGAAAATCTTTCATTTATAGGCAGAAAATGAGCTAACTTGGTAAGTCTGTCCACTATAACCCAAATGGCATCATGATTGGCTTTCGTCCTTGGTAATTCGACTATGAAATCCATGGAAATATGCTCCCACTTCCACTTTGGAATCTCCAATGGCTGCAACAATCCACTTGGTCTCTGATGCTCTGCTTTAACTCTTTGACATGTATAACATCTGCTAACCCATTCCGCAATTTCCCTCTTCATATCTGACCACCAATAATTTTCCTTTAAGTCTCTGTACATCTTGGTACTCCCTGGATGGACTGAATACCTTGAATTATGAGCTTCCTGTAAAATTTCATCCTTCAACTCCGTTATTGGTGGAATCCAAATTCTAGAAGAAAACCTAAGAATATCTTGATCGTCCTTTTGCGTGCACAATTCCTCACCTACCAAACGGTTAATGTCCTGATCCATTACCTCTTCTTGACACTTCCTTATCTTCTTTAATAACTCCGGCTGGAAAGTCATACTATATACTTTGACTTCATCAGGCTTGCAAACTCTAATCTCCAATTCCAATTTCTGAAATTCCTTATATACCTCCTCGGGTACTGATAACACATTCAACTTTTCTTTCCGACTTAACGCGTTTGCCATAACGTTTGCTTTACCGAGATGATAGTTAATCATGCAATCATAATCCTTAATTAACTCCAACCATCTTCTCTGTCTCATATTAAGCTCCTTCTGTGTGAATATGTACTTCAAAATTTGTGATCCGTATAAATCTCGCATTTTTCTCCATATAGATAATGCCTCCAAATCTTCAAAGCGAATACTATGGCCGCTAGCTCCAAATCATGAGTTAGATACTTCTGTTCATGTGGATTCAATTGTCTTGACGCATACGCAATAACCTTATCGTGCTGCATCAGAATGCATTCGAGTCCTTTATGAGAAGCATCGCTATATATTACAAAATTCCCTTGATCATCTGGAAGTGACAAACCGTGATTAATCTTCCCTTCAATTTCTGAAAACTTTCTTCATATTTATTGTTCCATATAAACTTCTCATTCTCCCGTGTAAGCTTTGTCAATGGTGTTTCAATCCTTGAGAAAGTTTGAACAAATTGGCGATAATATCCCGCTAATCCCAAGAAACTTCTTACCTCTGTTGGTGATCTCGGTCTTTCCCAATTTGTAATTGCTTCAATCTTCGCTGGGTCCACTTTGATCCCTTCATTACTGACCATGTGTCCTAAGAACTGGACTTCCTGTAACCAAAACTCATACTTCCAGAATTTAGCATATAACTTTTTCTTCCTTAAAATCTCTAAAGCTGTTCTCAAATGTTCTGCATGATCCTCTTCTGTCTTTGAATAAATCAAAATTTCATCTATAAACACAATAAAAACTTGTCCAAGTATTCCTTGAAAATTCTGTTCATCAGGTCCATGAATGCTGCCGGGGAATTGGTTAATCCAAAAGACATCACTAAAAGTTCATAATGTCCATACCTTGTTCTGAAAGATGTCTTTGGTATATCCTCTGGCTTAATCTTTAGTTGGTGATATCCCGATCTCAAATCGATCTTGGAGAAGTACTTGGCTCTTTTCAATTGGTCAAACAAATCGTCAATTCTAGGTAACAAATATTTGTTCTTGATTGTAAGCTTATTGAGCTCCTGATAATTAATACACAGTCTCATGCTTCCATCCTTCTTCTTGACAAATAGTACCGGTACACCCCACGGGGATATACTGGGTCTGATTACTCCTTTCTCTAACAGCTCTTGCAATTGCTTTGCTAGTCCTTCATCTCAATGGGCTCCATTCTGTACGTGGCCTTGGATACTGGTTCCGTTCCAGGTGCTAAGTCGATCAATTTCTCTGTCTAGAGGAAGTCCTGGTAACTCATTGGGAAACACGTCTGAAAATTCATTGACTACTGGAATATCTTCAAGTTTTGTTGGCTCCTGACTTCTATCAATCACATATGCAACAAAATGATCGCATCCTTGTCGTAGTAACTTTTTAGCTTGAATCATTGTTAAAAACTTCTTTGCTTATTTCTGGCCCTTAAACGTTACTATTGTTTCTTCTAGCGTCTTCACCATTACCTTCTTATTTCGACAATCTATCTGGGCATCGTGCTTAGATAACCAATCCATCCTAAGATAACGTCAAACTCTCCTAGCTTAAATGGTATCAAATCTACACAAAACTTACTACCAGAAATCTCAATCTCACAATTCCCACAAACTTGATTAACAGATACACGCTCTTGATTTGCTAATTCCACAGTCATTATTTCATTTAAATACTCAACTGGGCAATTTAACTTACTAACAAAATCTTGTAAAATAAACGATCGAGTTGCTCCCGAATCTATTAATACTAAGGCACATAAAGAGTTCACATTAAGCGTACCTGCCATGACATCAGTATCCTGGATAGCGTCCTTCACAGACATATCAAAAACTCTAGCCCTTGGAGTTTCATTCACTGCTGGGGTAGATTCCATAATTCTCAATGCATTATTGACAGGGGCTGGTGTCTTGCAATCCCTGGCTATATGTCCTGGCTTCCCACATTTAAAGTATGTAAATCTGATAGCTGGAACCTTAACCGCTGGATTTCGAGTAGGCTGATCCTTGTTTACTGGTTCTCTTGCTGGCTGATTGCGGAATTCCCTCGAATAGTGCCCTTTCTGATTACACTTAAAACAAACCACGTTCAACTTATTACAAACTCCTACGTGCTTCTTCCCACATACCTGACAATCTGGAAAAGTTAGCCTCAACTGATTCGGCTAATTCATATTGACTGGATGGTTACCTTGACCTCCGTCGCCTGCATTTTGCTTTTTGAAATTAAAATTTCTCCCTGGCTGAAACTTGCCCTTCTTAAAATTTAGAAACTTCCCTGGTTATTACTGTCCTTCATTCCCTTCAAACTTCCTCTTCTTACTTTCCTTTTCCTTCTGTGACATCTCGCTCTCTGTTTCTGCAATCATGGCCTTCTGTACAACTCCTGCATAGGTATCCAATTCAAATATGGCTACCTTCCATCTGATCCATGGCTTCAGACCTTGCTGGAATCTCTTGGCCTTCTTCCTGTTAGTATCTACATATGATAGCACATACCTTGACAATTCTTCAAACTTACTTTCATAATCAGTTACCGACATATTTTCTTGCTTTAGCTCTAAAAACTTCAGCTCCATCTGATCCTGAACAAACTGAGGAAAATACTTTTCTAAAAACAACTCTTTAAACCTCTCCCAAGTAATAACATCTGTACCTTCCAATATCTTCACAGTCTCCCACCAATAGGTGACCTCATTCTTCAAATAATAACTTGCAAACTTCACCTTCTGTTCTTCCTTCACTTTAACTAAAGTAAACGACTTCTCTATTTCCTTTAACCAAACATTCGCTTCAATCGGATCTAAGGAACCCTTCAATTCTGGTGGGTTTACTGCCTGAAAAGTTTTGAAAGTTACCTGGGGATTGGTTTGTCTTTGTTGTTGTTGAGTCAGGTGAACTTTTTGTTAGGCCAAGATTTGAAGAATCTGGGCTATTGCTGGGTCTATGGGTCCTGGGTTTGCATTATGGTTAATATCATCTTGGTTGTTATTGTTGTTGTTGGTTTCTTCATTCTGGGTGTTGGTACGGGTATTTCTTCTTGGAGGCATTTTCTGTAAAGAATCAAACAACTTATGTAGCTTTTAAATCAAATCTTTTGCATAAAAGAAAAGTTTTGTTAAACAGAAATATCTCTTTTTGAAAACAGTTATAACAGTTGAACTAAGTAAATTGCATGCTTCTTTACAGAATATACACAATTAAGGGAACAGGGTACATGGTATCACAGGGGTATAACTGGTGCAATAAATAAAGTAAAGTAAAACTGTTACAGTAATATAAATGACAATACTGGAAAGGAAAATGTACTGATATATATAGATCAACACTTTTAGGTAGTACAAGCGTTAAAACGCTTCGAAAGTAAAAGCAAAAGGTACAACAAACCTACTTACTAGTCAGCAGATCTAGTCTATAAATACAACCCAAAAGTCTACTGATACATACTATACACTACTGTACATACTAAACAACCATAACAGCACTGCTCAGCATCTCCATCTCTGTGCCTCTAGCTCATGGCAAGTCTGGTCCTCCAATCTCCTCAAGCTCCTCCAGAACCCACTTAGCCCACTCCACATGAAAATCAGGGGTGATATCCTCATGAGTAGCCTCAGCAATCCACACAGCAGCTGCTCTCCGAAATACCTAGAGTCTCTCTCTGAGTCGCCTCTCACCACTCCCAACCTCTCTGGTCCGCATAATAATAGCTCCTGAATCTGACCCCGTAGGAATCGCTGCTCCATAAGACAAGCCTCGAACTGATGATATGGGACATGATAGGAAGAGAACTGAAAAGGTACAACTATAACTGAGTGACCAGTAAAACCTGAATCAGCAGGTAGGGGTCCTCTGATAGGTGGTCTCATGCCTGGGGGTGGAATAGCCTATAGTGGTACGGGCTGCAACACAGGTGGAGGTAAAATAGCCAACACTGGTGGAACAACAGGACGTGGATCTGAAGATGGTCCTCCAACTGAGGGCTCTGAGTGATTAGCTGGTACAAAAATGAAAGAGTCGTTCATCGCTGCTATCTGAAATCATATTGCTATATAAGAATCTCGAACCATAACGCAAATTATTCTAATACCTGTTATACCGTAACACTCAACCTCTCGACATTCTATCTTTCTATTTCTTACTTCTAATCCTAACCCTCTCCCCATTCCCGTTAACCTAGGCTTGTGTCAGTGACTTATAACCTGTAGCTCTGATACCAAACCTGTGGCGCCCTCCAAACCCGGGTTAGAAGTTTGGGGTCCATACACACACACCTTATTTATAACCTACTTATAATAATAAAGATAAAATAACATGCTGTGACCCTACTTACCAACTTCCACGGACCGCAATAGGTTAAAGTATGTACAAAAGCCATACACACACACTTATATTATAAACGTCCAAATCCCAACTATTCAAACTTAAGACCGAACATTGAACATTATTACAAACTTTTACAAACTTAAACTATCTCAAAAGATGTCAGCTAGCTTAACTCGATCAACCTGGACCCCTAGCTCTCGTACTGGATTGGGGATCCTCGCTACCAACTGGCTCCTTCTTAACTGGAAAAGAACATAAACAACATCGTACAAATGAGCTAACTAGCTCAGCAAGTCATAATGACAAGACTGAGAATAATGATCATCAAGTGAAAAAGGTTAAGGTATCAAGTGAGCAATGATTAATGATTTAAAATTGGATATTATATATATTTATTTTAAAAACCAAGGTTAGGTTGCTGATCAGTCACGCACTAACCCCGAGGAAGGCACACAGCTCTACTCTAATTACTGGATCCAAGGCACACATTGGCCCAACTTGACCACCAATCGGGCCTGACCACGAATCTGGTCCACTTAACAGAATAAACAATGTAAAGAAATAACAAAATCATAAGCAACATTGGATGTTCAATAATGAAATAGTTTCAATCTTCACAAAGGATCAATATGGCAATTTCAAAGAATGGCTGTTACGTAATGAAATAATTGGATAACAAAGGAATTAAAGTTTCAAGGTTGCAAGGATTTGGTCTATCAAAGCATAAGGTACAATGGTTTGAGTATGTAAGTAATTTGATTCAGTATTTGGCATTTAGTTTGTATGTATTTGTGGAGTAGTATCGTATATCTGTCGTTCGTATTTTGGTATACAACAATCAATGGTTCAGAAAGAATAAGGTTTACGGTTCAAAGATCAACAACTGGCATAAAGGTTTAGGGTTCAGTGCTTCAAAGCACTTGCAATATAAAACAGGATTATCAATCAACTACAATATATCTCGAGAAAGTTCAGAACACTTGCCTGGTACTAGCTTGCTATACTTCTCTAACTTCCAATCACAATCTCCTACCCCTCGACTATCTGTTTCCCTTTCCTACGCCTTGCCTCTTCCGCTCACATATCATACACATCTATCAATACTCAGCTCATACAATTCTGTTTGATATACACTTCTATCTACCCATCATTTTACCCAAATCTGCCTAACGGATTGAAAGTTATGCTATAAACAAGTAAACATCGAACATATAGACCGACCGTCAAACAAACAAGTCACATATAGCACATAGCATGTCAAACAATTAATGACATTCCATTTATAGAGAAGTCTCGGGTCATAAACAGGCTTTCGGGTATTTAGTATGATTTTTAAAACATTTTTCAGAATTAAAACGGGTCGTTGGATCAATTTTAAAGCAATAGACCGGGTTCAGTTGGCCAAATCTGGCTTCACAATAATTTTCTAATCATTATCGAGCCTTGAAAACAATTTAAAATAATATTTTAAAACTCGAAACTATTTTTCGGAATTTTTAAATCATTAATAAATAATTAAATCTAATTAAATAATTAATTAAAATCAATTAATAATTAATTAAATTAATTAATCAATTAATTTTCGAATTAATTGATCAATTAACTAATTATTTATTAACTTAAATTAACTAACTAATTATTTCAGATTTATTTTTAAATTAAAAATAATTTTTGGAATTAAAATAATAATTTTTGGAATTTTCAAAAATTAAAAACGAATTTTTATAATTAAAATAAATAGAAAATATGATTTTTAAATAATTTATAAACAGGATTCCTAAATTTGCATGTTCAGGAAACCCGGGGGACCAAACTTCATCACCTACAAAAATACAGGGGCTAAACTGGAATTTTGCAGTTCACCCCGCCGGAAAATGACGGTTTCGCCGGAGAACTCATCTCCGGCACCGTCACACCTTCACAACCTCCAGATTACATCTACAATTCACAAGGAACATAAACCTGCAATCAAATCTCACAGATAACCCTTGGGTTGGCCGGAAAATGGCCGGGAAGTTCGCCGGTTTCACGTGACCCGACGTAAACTTCAAAACATAACTCTCTTCGATTCAGGGATCCTCTGCTAACGAGCTATACACCAATCGATTGCAAATTTCATGAGGAACAAAACCCACTACACCTCAACATCTAATAACCCCTAAAACAAAAAGCCCTAAATTTCAATTAAGAACATTCATACGGGTTATAAACCCTAATTTTAAAATTTGAAAAATAAACTCAATTTTGAACATGTTATTGAACTCCAAATCAGTCATATGATAAGTGAAAATCATCAAGAAAACAAGCTCTACAACATGCAAGCATCAAATCATTCAAACAATCATCCGTACAAAAATTCATATTTTTAATCATAATAATTCGAAAATAAATAAAATTATATAAAATCAACCTTTGATTCTGCAGTAAAACGAGTTCCAGAATCTGATCGTACTCCTCAAACTCTTCGATTTTTTTACTCGAGCTTTGAAAACAGAGATCACTAACACCTTCAAAAGCTGGTTTGATTTTCAGAAGATTATATGAATATATGATTTTTCTCTGTAAAATTCTATAATTACTGTTTGCAAATGATTTTTAGTACGAAATATAATACGGTAAAGGCTATTTATAATTACGGAAAATTAGTCTCCCGTTGGATCATTCCGGATATAAAATGGTACGTTTATTTATAAAAACAGATCCAAACGGTACCGAGGTGATAATTGTAATAGTGATAATTGTAATAGTGTACCGAGGTGATAATTATCCAAATTAGTACAATTTGTACTGCGGTCTTGGTCTCAGCGCCTGGTTACACGTATTACGAGGTGATAATTGTAATAGTGTAATAAAAAGATCCCGTTTATCGAAAATACGAGTTTTACTGATTTACCGAAACGAATAATGTATTGAAAATATTACGCCGGGACCCGCGTAGGACAAACCGTACACCGGATCGAAAAAGTCGAAACATAGAAAATGCTCGGAATATTGTAATTAGGTTAGGAAGGAGTTTTCGGAAGAGTTTCGGGTTATAAAAACGTAAAAACGGGTGACGTCGGTTGGTTCCCGATTGTATAAAATAGTTTATAAATACTCGGAAAAAGAATTTATAAAATTCATATATTTCCTATAAAATCATAAATCAACATAAAAATAAATAAGAAGATATGACAATTATCTATATTTTATTTTGGACATATAAAAATTAAAATACTCAATTAATATTATTTTTAAACATCCAAACACATATACCACTTAACAAATACATCACAGAATAAATACGGAACATGCATTTTATTTATTTGCAAAAATAATTACACGAAATATCCCAGATATTACAAACCTCCTATCTCTCCATTCAAAGAAACAGCTATAGTTGAAGATTCAGGGTTAAGTCCTGAAATTGACATTCATAGGCTGAATATTCCAACTGTCTTGTATCTGGAAGCACCACCAGCAACAGAGTCAACTCCGCCTGTTTCTCCAATGCTAAATGCTGAAGTTCCTACTACACCAATTCTAGATTTGGAACCTGAAACAGATGAAGTTGTTCCAGAATCTCCTTCAGTTACACACACTCTGGTGTTATCAGAAGATGATGAGATTTTATCAAGTTCTGGAGACAGTGCTCCAGCAAGTGCTCCAGTTAGTGCTCCAATTCTTGGAAAGGAGGCACTACTTAAGTTTGTTGAAGAAGATGCTCCTGTTCCTTGGGAAGAAACCTTTAGAGGAGTTGAATGAACAAAAAAGTGGAATGAACCTGACTTCATTCCTAGCTCAAATGTTCTGTCAAAGCATATTTCAAAAGCTGACGAGTTGCTGACAAGTTCTGATTTCAAGCACCAACTAAAAATCACTACTCTCAGTACTAAATCTCTTCAAGGTCTACACTCCAAGACTCATGAAAAGGTTGATAAACTTCAGGAATTAGCTGATAAGCTAGACCTGATGCTCAAACTAGACAAGAATAGGTTTATCAGACCAATTCAAGAGAAAGTGGAAGCTATTGAGCTTGTTCAAGAAAAGCAGCAGCCCCAACTGGATGAGGTCCTGCAGAATCAAGCCTCTCAACAAATACAGCTCAATGAAATCCAATCTTCATTGGAACTCCTTCTTTCTCTACTCCTGTCAGATGATGCCAAAAAGGGGGAGAAGGTAGTTAAGTCCAAATGCTCACCAAGACAAACACTGAAGAAAAAGGATGATTCTGAAGATGACCAGGGAAACCCTAGCAAGGGCAAAGGTCAAGGTCAAAGTAAGCGAAGCAACAAAGTTTCTTCACAGAAACTAATTTCTGATTCTAGCAAATCTTCTATATAGAAGAATACAAGTTCTGAAGCTGTGAATGCTCAAACTCTGATATCAAGTTCTGATGTTCTGATTCAGTCTGAAAGTCAAGACTTTCAGAAGTTTTTACAAACTCTGAAGCTTAAGGGAAGGGAGACTACTGTCTACTATAAGGATCCCAAGATTCAGACTCTTGATGAAGAAATTGCTAAAAGATTGTTTCTCAAGCATAATCCTGGAATGGATTTAGAGACTCTAAAGGAGGAAGAAGCTAGATTTGCTGTTGAGAAGATAAATCCTAAATATAAAGCTTCTAATACAAAGAAGCCTCCCAGGCCTAAGGAGAAAGTTATTGTGATAAAAGAAAGATCTGCCACATAGATTCCTAGATCAAGTACTAGATCTCAAACTATTACTGATCCCAAAGACAAGGGAAAAGGAAAAGTTGGGGAGACAGTCAAGAAACAGAAGATGGAGATTCCTCAAATTCTGATGGATCCTGTGTGCAAGATGGTTCAAGTCTTTGATGATACTGCTGCTGAAGATGAAACTGTTGAAACTCTGAAAAGAAGAAAGATACAGAAGAATCTAAGACAACCTCTGACAGAGCTCAAGTGGATTTGAACAAGATGACAGTTACTGATAAGAAGAAACTCCTATGGAAAAATGTTAAACCATCAGATCCTAAGAAAAGTCAATTGCTATCTGATTTCATGACTGTTGGATTGAATGCCAGAGAAGCAAGAGACAGATCTTGGTTAGGATCAAGCGAAGCCAAGATCAAAACAGGAGTTGAAGTAACTATCAAAGATCCACTTTTATTAACTAACAAACCACTTGAGGAATTTACACAGAAACACCTTGACAAGGTTATATCTGTTCAAGTGGTACTGGATACTCATGATAAGAGTAAAGTCAAGGAAAAGCTGATTCTATTTCTTAAAGATGGAAGAACATACAGAATGTCAGAATCAGATGTGCTGAACAAATCTCTTAAAGAACTTCAATTCTTTCATTATCTTTTGGAGATAAAGTCTGAGATTACCAGAAGATGGTCAAATTTTATAATGAAGACCATAAGGGATAAAGCCAGAATCTCTGGATCAAGGGTTGCATAATTTATTCCAAAAATAGTTGAAGATGATGGAAGAGAAATTCCAATGAAGAAGAATTCTGCTAAGATGGAAGTTATTCTGAAAGAAAAATGTCTATGCTACAATGAAGACTCCTCTCATCCAAGGGTAATCAGACTTGGTGATGGATTAGAAAGAAATCACATTTCAGCACTTAGGACTGCCATCTACCATATTGGAAGTCAAGATGAAAAACTGAAGCAAGTCAAGGCTAAATTAGCTCAAGTCTTGAGAAATGCAGAAGGGAAGCTGATATCAAACTTTGTCAAGAATTATTTTGGATTCAGATTGATTCAGTAAGATTAGTAAAAGCTGCAAGGACTGTAAGTTGTAATTAGTTGTCTATATAAACTCTCATTGTATTTGTACTTAAATGTTTTTGACATCATCAAATCTATTAACTTGTATATTTTTCATAATTTACAAGTTGGGGGAGATTGTTAGATATATTTGAGATGTCATGTCTAATATGATTTGGGTTTAGTTTCAGAACTTAATATCAGGACTTATAAGGACTTACTGGAAATCAGGATTTACCGAAGACATGAAGATATCAGAACTTAAGGTATCAGAACTTGTGATATCAGAACTTAAGGAAGGATATGCTTCAGAAGTAAAGTGCGGCTGATTTCTAGGAGAGGATCTGGACTAAAACAAAGGAAGATATGCTTTAGGAGTTGGATGACTAGAAGACTTGTAAAAAGATAATATCTGATTGATATATTTTAGGAGGAGATATATTTCATATCAATTAGAAGATATCTTGGAACTGTGTACTATATAAACACAACTTAGGGTTTACACTATATGTGTTATCATTCATGAGAAAGATTATTCATTGTAACCCTAGCAGCTCTTAGTGATATTCATACTGAAAGGAATATGTCCTAAGTCCAATCATGTATTAGGATTTAGGAATAACTTTTATGTAATCTGTTTTGATTTTATTGATATTAATAAAGACTTGTTTTGTTTTTATTACGGACTTTATCTATTTAACTGTTTAAATAAGATATACCATAGTTTAGAGTAAAGCTTTTTATGGATTATGATGAGATCATAATAGTGAGACCTAAAAAGATGATAACTCTAAACTTAAATAGTTCCTGGTCATAGGATTACTAACTGGTAATTAATAATTCGCAAAGATCGGTACATACTATGCTTGCTTTATTATGAAGGATGTCTGTTCTCATAGACATTTGTGTGGTGACACTATAGCTAGTATGTAGGTGCTTATTATAGAATAAGTTCACTGAACATGACTCGCACAGCTGAACAACTGATGGAGTTCACTCACATGTCAGCAGTTGTTCACATAGTGATAGTTGTACAAGTATCCTTAGACTTGAGGTCATCATAGTCATCTTGTGTACACTGAACTATGCTTTGGTTTAGTTCTTAGTCTCCAGGGACAATTATTAGGGCTCTTCTGGGTATAGGAATTTGTACACGAAGATAGTGTATGATCAATAAAGAATCTACCCCTTCCAGTGAAGGAAGCGAATGTTCAAGGCTGATCCACTTATGCTAGTTCAGGAATCTCTGGCCAGAGTGAATGAAATTAGAAAGGAGTTTCTAATTTGCATAGAACTACGCATAGTAAATGGTAAGCAAGTGATTGAATTAGATAGGCTTGACACGAGATCCATGCCTTGTATTTAATCGGGACATTGTAGGGTAGAAGGAGTTTATTGTACGGTAACTATTCACTAACAGGTTCTTGGTATTCTAAGCAGTGAATTCATATTATCCGGATAGTCGCGATATGTTGAGAAGCATCACTCACGATGTAGAATAAATGTGATTAATTAATTAATCATATTTAATAAATTAGAGAATTTATATAAATAATGATAAAATAGTTTTATTATTATTTATTTCTACTACCAGCTTAATATTGAACCTACAGGGTCACACCATAAAAAGAGAATGATTTATTGGTGGAGGAATTAATTAATAATGGCTAATAATTATTTATTTGTGAAATAAATAATTAATTGGAAAATTTAATAATTGATTAAATGAGATTTAATTGATTATAAATTAATTAAGAAAAGTTCTTAATATTATTAATTAAAGGATTTAATTTTTGGAAATTAAATCAAGAGAGAAAATTATTTCTAAAGTGTTTAGAAAAAGGATTAATAATTAAAAGGTGTTTTAATTATTAATGAGAATAATAAACGGGAAAATAATAATAATATTTATGGGAAAATTTCAGCTGAAAATTTTGCCTATAAATACACTATTATAGACCCTATTTTATTCTAACCCACATCAAACCTGAAAACCCAAAAAGTTTGGAAAACCCAATTCTCTCCACCTTCTTCCTCCTCAACATCATTTTCTTGGTGGATACCGGTGGAGTGCTTCACACTTGAGGAGCAACTGCTAAGGATCTCTGATCGTTGTCTCCGAATTATTTTTAAAGGTTAGATTCGATCCCTCGAATTTTTATTCACGATTTATATGCTTTTATTTGGATTTTGTATGTGTAAAAGTGTTTTGCCATGCCCCCACTGCGTTTAAAATCCAACAATGGTATCAGAGCATAGGTTGTATGCATATAGATCTGTGGTAAAAATTTCAGAATTTTATGTGCTTGTATGAATTAATTATGATTTTTACAAGTTATATTATGGATTAATTTTGTCTGGTGAGAAATCATTTCTCAGAATAATTTTGAATGTTGATCTGGGTTCTACAAGTGTTGTAGATCGTCTGGATATTTTTTTCATAATTTTATGATGTATAGATTTTTTATTATGAATTTTTGAAGTTCTAGCAATTAAATTCGTAATTAAATAAGTAAATATATGTATATATAGTATATATATATATTTTTGTTTGTATATCTGTGCTGCTGTTTGTCTGCTGTGTGAAGAAAGCAAAGCAAGGTACAAGTCTGTTGATGCACGCTGTTCGAGAGATGCTGTCGGCGGCTGCTGCAGAAAAGAAAACAAAAAAAAATAAAAAATATAGGGGTGTAACGCATTCCGGGAATGCGTTACACACCTGTGGCGCATTCACGGAATGCGTTACACCCTTTAATGGCTTAAAAGGGGTGTAACGCATCACCGGAATGCGTTACAGGGCTTGCAACGCGTTCCTGTAATGCGTTACAGTCCTCTGTTGATTTTAAAATTGATTTTCTGGGAGTTTCGTAACTCCGTTTTGGGCGTGCAATATACCGTTGGATTCGTTTTTCCGAGACGGATCTAATGGAGTGATCAATTTTAGTTTATATAAAAGTTTTGAACTGTTTATATTTCCATGAAGTGTTTTAAAGCTGTTTTTGACTATTTTAATTGCTTTTAAATGCTTCATGTGATACATAGAGATGTATAATGCTTAGACTAATGTGCTAGATGATGTAACATGCCTACCTTGATGTTTATTCATATTTATATATGTGATATATGCTTAGTTTATCATGCTATGATAGAGTTAGGTGAACTTAAATGAATATAAGGCGTTTGTTAGACAACCTAGTATAGTGAAATTGTTTCATAACCTTAAGAATAATATTATGAATACAATAATGAGATTCTTGTGTTTGTGAAACACGTAATTGAATATGAATTTTCGATATGAGAGAAAGGATGATTCTGTCAACAACAGATTTCTATCTGTAAGAAAGGGTTATTAAGTGACGCCTCTTGACAATGCTCCACCCGATCTGGGAATCATCTGATTATTGATTGTTGATTTAAAATATTTAATTTAAAAGGAAGAATCTCTTTATAATATGATTATGATTGTAACGTAATATAATCCCTCTAAAATTAAATAATATCAAGTAGTAATTGGCCAATGACACAACGGGCTTGTGTCGGTCATAGCCTTCCAACATGATAGAAAAGTAGTTCTTATTTTTGAATCATTGTCGGTTCGTGCTACAGCCGAGGGCTTTGATTTCGAAATAAGAAATACTTGTCTATTACATAGAGATGTGTACATTGAATAAGAATCTAAAGGTCGGTACGTGCTACAGCCGTGGGCCTTTGGGGACTGATTCAACTGTACGGAATATTGGGTTAGACTTGACTTAGAATATTGAGTTTGTCGTGCTACAGCCGAGACTCAATTATTCAAGAGGCTAAAGTTTGATTAGGGAATAACATGAGATGTAATTGACAAGAGTTGTCTGCCTATTGAACATTACATGGCGGTTCGTGCTACAGCCGGGGTCGTGTAATGGAATGTAGGATCCCTATTCCCACTAGCATTATGAATGCTTAATTTTTCACGTAGGGGGTTGAATAAATTAGGAAAACTAGTGGGAGCCACTTATAAATAAAGACCCGATTCATATAGTGTTTTGAAATGAAATCAAATATTTGCTAAGTGCTGTTATGTGTTTATCATTTACAAATTTACTTTGTACGTTATGTCTTCTGCACTATCACTTAGGAGCATATTGGATGCTCACAAATTGACTGGTCCTAATTATGCTGACTGGCTTCGAAACTTGAGAATTGTTCTTAGGATTGAAAAGCTGGAATACGTGATTGACTCACCTAAGCCTACTGAACCTGCTAGTGATACACATAATGATGAACATGTTATGTATCGTAAGTGGATAGATGATGCAAATGTTGCTCAATGCATCATGCTATCTTCCATGAACATTGAGCTACAGAAGCAACATGAGCATATGGATGCTCACACTATCCTCATTCATCTACAAGAGTTGTATGATGTGGCGGGGAGGACAGCTCGATATGAGATATCGAAGGAGTTGTTCGGTTGTAGGATGTCTGAGGGATCATCTGTGAATGACCATGTACTTAAGATGATCAATTTGATTGAACATCTTGGACAACTTGGTTTTGCCATGGATGGGGAGCTGAGCCAAGACTTGGTCTTGCAATCGCTTCCGAGTTCGTTCTCTTAGTTTGTTGTGAACTTTCACATGAATAAGTTGGATGTCAGCCTGCCTGAACTCCACAACATGTTGAAGACTGCGGAATCGAATTTTTCCCCTGAGAAGAGTTCTGTTCTTCTAATTGGTGTAGGTTCCAATCCTAAGAAAAGGAAGAGGAACCCTTCCAAGAAGAAGAAAGTAGGTGAGAAAATGCCGGTTCCACCAAAAGCTGAAGACCCCAAGAGCAAAGTTGTTTGCTTTCACTGTAACAAGGTGGGGCACTGGAAGAGTAACTACAAGGTTTACCTGGCAGAATTGAAGAAGAAGAAGGGTAGTGAGACTACCGCTTCTGATTCAGGTATGTTCATGATAGAAGTGAATATGTCATTAAATCAAATTTCTACTTGGTATTAGATACCGCCTGTGGTTCTCAAATCTGCAATTTGTTGCAGGGACCAAGGAGAAGTAGGACTCTTGAGGAAGAGGAGGTGATTCTACTGATGGGAAATGAAGCAAGAGTTGCTGCTGAAGATGTAAAATCATTTCATTTACATAGGCCTACGGGCAAGTCTATTGTTTGAAATAATTGTTATTTTGTTCCCTCGATTGTGAGGAATATTATTCCCATATTAGACTTGGCTGGATTTTCATTTATTATTGAGAATAATGAATGTTCTATTCTTAGAGATAATATTCTTTATGGACGTGGTGCTTTAAATAATGGTCTGTATGTATGCGACATAATTTATTTCAGATTGAATAAACTAATAAAAGAAAAGGGATGATGAAAATATCACTTTATAGTGGCATTGCAGTCTCCATTTAGTAGACATGGAGAGAGGGCTGCAAATTTGCTAGGAATGGTACACACAGATGTATATGGACCAATGTCTAAGCAAGCCATGGGTGGATTTTCATACTTCATTACTTTCATAGATGATAGATCTAGATTCGGATATGTATTTGATGAAACACAAGTCTGAAGCCTTTGAAAAGTTGAAAGAGTACAAGTATGAAGTGGAGAAACAACCAAACATAGTATTATAACTCTTCGATCAGATCGAGGTGGTGAATACTTTAATGGAGTGTTTCTAGATTATCTCAAAGTATATGGTATAGTCTCCCATTGGACTCCTCCAGATTGGTATCTGAAAGGAGAAATCGAACTTTGTTAGACATAGTTCGGTCCATGATGAGCTATGCAAATCTTCCAGTATTCCTATGGGGTTATGCATTGGAAACCTCAGCATATTTACTGAATAAGGTGCCTTCCAAGTCTGTTCCTCAAACTTCGTATGAGATATGGAAATAAAGGAAACCGAGTCTTAAACACGTTAAGATTTGGGGATGTCCAGCTTATGTCAAGTAAGTTGACCCAGATAAGCTGGAATATCGATCCGTAAAATGTAGTTTTGTGGGATATCCTAAAGAGACTTTAGGGTATTACTTTTACACCGATCATTGGGTGTTTGTCTCCAGACATGCTACCTTCTTGGAAAAGGAGTTTATCCTTGAAGGAAACAGTGGGAGCAAAATTGAACTTGATGAAGTTCAAGAAGCACAAACTACTACAGATCAAATGGAAACACCTGTTCTGACTGAACAACCTTTTGTGGAACAGCCCATTCATAGGTCAGGGAGAGTGTCTCGCCAACCTGAGAGGTATTATGGCCTTGTCATTGAGAATGACTGATAGGGATAAATAAATTATGATTGTATAATTAAATACTGCATTAATTGTACAAGCTGTGGGCTGCTAGGCCCAATAAAAAGATATATGAAACTCAGACCAGAAAGGTTAAGCCTGATGGACCAGATCAGGCCTGATGGAATAAAAAAGGCTCAAAAGCCCTAATTATTAATTAATTTCGTAATTAATTAATAAGGGAAAAATCAGCTATTGAGAAGAGTCCTGATAAGGATATAAATCCTTATAGATTAGCCTCAAGGGGACCTAAAAGGATAAGGAATCAGCTTCCTACTTCCTAGGACTCCTAAGTCTATCCTAATTCAGAGGCTTGTCCACCAAGTCTCCTATACCAAGTCCAATTCAAGGACTCCCACATCTACATAAGGGGCCTCACCCCACAAATCAGAACTACGTTTTTTGGCTTGATTCTCTAATTCACAGAGATACGTAGGCATCTCGTAAAGGCAGATTGAGTCACGAAACACGAGAGCAGCCATTAAAGGCCTTGAGCTCCCGAATCTTAGTATTAAATACAGCGAGTAATAACCTTGATTTCTTATCCATAACATTTGGCGCCGTCTGTGGGAACGCAATAACAACCATGGCGAGAACACGGAGAGCAATTGGAGCTCTAGAGAAAGGAACACCATCAGAGACAACCCAGGTGATTTCATCAACCGTGGAGGTTCCTCCCCATTCAACTTATGCATCTACTCAGGGGGAAGCCCAGACAGGGGCAACTCAACCTCAGCCACAAGGGACAACTCCCCCAACTATTCAAGGTACGAATCCTCAAGTTCAGCAAGTACATATACCTGTGAATTCTCGACCCGTCGGGTATGAATATTCAACTGTTGTTACTACTAACCCCCTTTATGGGATGCCCCTTCACCCTGAGGTTGGAGGAAGCGAATATGCTGGGCGAAGCGAAGCACGAGGGCGGTCGCCCCCCTATATACGAGGTTTGGATCCTATCCCTGAGGATCGGGAATTTTCTGGTCCATACACTGAGAGAGACTCCGAATCTTCGGATGATGAAGTGGCCCCGAGAAGGAGGCACCCTGGAAAAGAGCCAATAACCGATGGAAGGCAACGCCCCCAAAGCACCCCAGGGGCGAATCCCCAAGAAGTGCAGGAAAAGATCAGGGCTCATGAGGCTGAAATCCAAAGGCTGAGGCGTGATTTGGAGGCTCACCAAGCCACCAGACCCCACATACCTCCTAGGGGGAGAAATCCTCCTCCTATCATAGACCTGGATGGTCCGGTAAGAAGAAGGGCTGCTGTCCCAAGAACTGATCCGAGCAATCTCCTTCCCCTTGGAGATCCTGATGATCCAACTCCACCCTTCACAGAAGAGATAATGAATGCCCATGTCTCAAGGAAATTCAAGATGCCCACTATCAAAGCCTATGATGGCACGGGAGACCCCGCTAATCATGTTAGGACATTCTCTAATGCACTGCTGCTGCAACCCGTGAATGATGCTATAAAATGTCGGGCCTTCCCTCAAACCCTGTCGGGTATGGCTCAAAGATGGTACAGTCGCCTACCCCCAAATTCTATTGGATCATTCAGAGAACTAAGTCAGGCTTTTATTAAGCAATTCATCAGTGGAAGAGTCTATGAGAAAAGTTCAGCATCTCTTATGAGTCTTGTGCAAGGAGCTAAGGAATCCTTAAGAGATTACCTGAATCGTTTTACAAAGGAGGCTTTAAAAGTCCCAGATCTTGATGATAAGGTAGCCATGATAGCATTGCAACAAGGAACTAGGGATGAGTTTTTTAAGATGTCTTTGGCCAAACGACCCCCTGGGAGCATGTTGCAGCTCCAAGAGAGGGCAGGAAAGTATATCAAGGTTGAAGAAAGTATGAGGAAGACCGTAGTAAGTAATGAGCCCATTGGAGGCAAGAAACGAAAAACTGATTTGGAGTATATCGCTAAGGACAAATATCCTAGAACCGAACAAAACCCTGATTCAACCCCCAAGAAGGGAGGACCTGGGCAAAAGTTCACTGAATACGCTAAGCTGAATGCTCCCAGAAGTCAGATTTTGATGGAGATTGAGAAAGACAGAGATATTCGCTGGCCTAAGCCCTTGAAGGCTGATCCCGCCAAGCTAGATAGGGGCAAGTATTGCAGGTTTCACAAAGATGTTGGCCATGACACCGATGAGTGTAGGCAATTGAAAGATGAAATTGAGTTTTTGATTCGAAAAGGAAGATTGAATAAGTATACTGGAGATGGAGGGGACAGAAATAATAATGGAAGGAAGAACTTTGAAGATCGTAGAAGGGACCAAGATGATCAGGGGCGGAATCCCCAACCTAGAGGACCAGTTATAAACACCATTTATGGAGGGCCGAGACCTCAAGGGCCTGTGATAAACACGATCTTTGGAGGTCCAACTGCTGCTGGATTGTCCAAAAATTCCAGAAAGGCATATACTAGAGAGGTTATGCATATTGTTGGAGAAGCCCCGAAGAGGACCAGGACAGAAGTAACATTGGCTTTTGATGATTCCGACCTAGAGGGTGTGAAGTTTCCCCATGACGACCCGCTGGTCATAACACCAATAATAGGAAATAGCCCGGTTAAGAGGGTCCTTGTGGATAATGGTGCTTCTGTGGATATCTTGCTCCACGACACCTTTCTAAGGATGGGGTATAACGACTCCCAGTTAACACCAACCGACATGCCGATATATGGATTTGCTGGAGTAGAATGTCCTGTGGAAGGGATAATCAAGTTGCCAACCACCATAGGTACGGAGCCAAGGCAAGCAACGCAGATGCTGGATTTCGTAGTGGTAAAGGCTAGTTCAACTTATAATGCTATCATGGGGAGAACAGGGATACATGCCTTCAAGGCAGTCCCCTCTTCCTACCATTCAGTCATGAAGTTTCCCACCCGAAACGGGATTGGAGAAGAGAGAGGAGATCAAAAAATGGCTAGAAGCTGTTATGTGGCCTCTTTGAGGGCAGACGGAGTCGGGGGGCAGGTTCTTCCTATTGAAGATATGGATGTTCGAGAAAATGATGAGAATAGAGGAAGGCCAACAGAAGAATTGGTTTCGGTTCCTTTAGATCCCAAGAATCCTGAGAGGATGACTTTCATTGGAGCCACATTAGAGGAGCCCCTTAGAGGGAAGTTAGTGAAATTTTTGCAAGAAAATAGTGATGTGTTTGCATGGTCAGCAGCTGATATGCCAGGCATAGACCCGGAGTTAATTACTCACAAGCTAAACGTGGATCCAAGCCGGAAGACAGTGAAACAAAAGAAAAGAAATTTTGCCCCGGAAAGACAAGAGGCTATAAAGCAGGAAGTGGAAAAGCTCTTAGAGTCTGGTTTCATTGAGGAGATTCAATTTCCGGAGTAGTTAGCAAACCCTGTAATGGTGAAGAAGGCTAATGGAAAGTGGAGGATGTGTATAGACTTCACCGATCTGAATGATGCATGCCCCAAAGACTGTTTTCCGCTGCCTAGAATTGACACTTTGATTGATGCCACCGTTGGACATGAGATGCTGAGTTTCATGGATGGGTTTAGCGGATACAACCAGATCAAAATGCATAAGGATTACATTCCAAAGGTATCATTTATCACTGACTTTGGTGTTTATTGTTATCTTGTTATGGCGTTTGGTCTCAAGAATGCAGGAGCCACCTATCAAAGGTTGGTGAATAAAATTTTTAAGGATCTTATTGGGAAGACTATGGAAGTCTATGTTGATGACATGCTAGTCAAGAGTCTAGTAAAGACTGATCATATAACCCATTTGAGGGAAGCTTTTGAGGTCCTGAGGTACCACAAGATGATGTTGAATCCTACGAAGTGTGCTTTCGGAGTAGAATCTGGAAAATTCTTGGGATTGATGGTCTCAAAGAGGGGAATTGAGGCTAACCCCGATAAAATAAAGGCAATCCTGGACATGGAACCCCCAAAAACTGTCAAGGATGTTCAGAAACTCACAGGAAGGGTTGCTGCGCTAGGACGATTCATCTCCAAGTCAGGAGACAAGTGCTTGTCATTCTTCAAGTCATTAAAGAACATTAAAGACTTTGTATGGAGTGAGGAAAATCAGATGGCATTTGAAGAGTTAAAGAAGTATATGGGCCAGGCCCCGTTGTTGGCCAAGCCAGTTCTGAGTGAAGTTTTATTCTTGTACTTGGCTGTTTCAGAAAGTGCCTTGAGCGCGGTGTTGGTTAAGGAGGAACTGAAAGTCCAGAAACCCGTATACTATGTCAGCAAAATTTTGCATGGTGCTGAGTTGAATTATTCAGCCATTGAGAAATTCGCTTTAGCCTTGGTAATGGCTTCAAGAAAGCTGCGTCCTTATTTTCAAGCTCACCAAATTGAAGTGCTAACAAATCAGCCACTGAGAAATATCATTCACAGTCCCAAGGCAAGTGGGAGACTGATTAAGTGGGCAATAGAGTTGGGAGAGTTCGATCTCAAGTATAAGCCACGTACGGCCATAAAAGCCCAGGCACTAGCTGACTTCCTGGTGGAATGTACCATACCCAACCAAGAAGTCGGGGGGCAGGAAGATACCATACCTCAAGACAAGGGAGTCGACAATGGGGACAAGGAGAAAGAATATTGGGTTCTCTATTTTGATGGAGCATCAAAAACAAATTCCAGTGGAGCAGGGTTGGTTTTGCAAAGCCCTGATGGATTCTTAATTGAGTATGCCATGAAGCTAGATTTCCCAACAACAAACAATGAGCCAGAGTATGAAGCCCTGATTGCTGGCCTTGGTCTAGCTGGGACACTTAGAGTCAAAAACTTAAAGGTCCGTGGAGACTCGAAGCTGATCATATCCCAGGTAAAGGGAGAATTTGAGGCAAGAGATGATACGATGGCTAAGTATGTTCGCCTAGTAAGGGCTGTGATGACCCAATTTAATGAATGCCATGTTGAACACATTCCAAGGGAAGAAAATGCTAAAGCAGATGCGCTATCAAAGTTTGCTTCATCTGAGATTGAAGAAAGTTCAGGGAGTGTGTACTTCCGTGTTTTGAAGACACGAAGCATAGATGTTAAGCTTATGGCTCCCGTAGGCTGGGGGACGTCATGGATTGATCCCATCAAGGCTCACATTCAGACCGGTTGGTTGCCAAATGATGCAACTGAAGCACGGAAGTTAACTGTTCGGGCACTAAGGTACTCTTTGATAGATGGGATTCTTTACAAAAGATCTGTCGTGGTTCCCTACTTGAGGTGTCTCAGGCCCGATGAGGCACGCTTGGCTCTTGAAGAAGTGCATGAAGGTATTTGTGGACAACACTTGGGGGGCAGGGCCTTGGCTCATAAGATAACCCGTTTAGGCTTCTATTGGCCAGAAATGATGGCTGATGCCAAAGAATATGTAAAGAAGTGTGATCGCTGTCAGAAACATGCACCAGTGGCCAGACAACCCCCCGAGATGCTGACCTCTATCAACTCACCTATTCCCTTTGCTATGTGGGGGATGGATATTCTAGGGCCTTTTCCTATGGCCACAGCACAAAGGAAGTTTCTGATTGTAGCCATTGATTATTTCACTAAGTGGATTGAAGCCAAGCCCTTGGCCAAAATCACAACTAAACAGGTTGCACAATTCCTGTGGGAAAACATTATGTGCCGATATGGAATTCCCCGTATCCTCGTCACTGACAATGGAACACAATTCAACAACGAGGAATTCAAGAAGTATTGCGAAGAAAATGAAATTGAGTTACGGTTCACCTCTGTGGCTCACCCGCAAGCCAATGGGCAAGCGGAGGTAGCAAATCGGATAATCCTGGATGGACTAAAGAAGAGAATCGAAAAGTCAAGAAATAATTGGGTGGATGAGATACTTCCCATATTATGGGCCTATAGGACTACCTGTAGAGTCACGACAAATGCAACTCCTTTCATGTTGGCATATGGGGCAGAAGCAGTAGTTCCCGTGGAGATATCACATTCCTCTCCAAGGATTCAGGCTTTTGATGAAAAAGAAAATGAGGAAGGGCAGAAGTTAGCCCTGGATTTAATCGATGAAGTGCGAGATAAAGCACACGCAAAGATAGTAGAATATCAGAAAAAGGCTTCATTCTACTACAACCTAAGGGTTAAAGAGAGGTTTTTCAAACAAGGTGACCTAGTCTTGAGAAAAATAGAGGCTTCTGGTGTCGGACAGAAAGGAAAGCTTGCCCCAAATTGGGAAGGGCCGTATAGAGTCAAGAGCGTTCAGGGTAGAGGAACCTACAAGCTGGAGACTATGGATGGTTTTGAAGTCCCGAGAACCTGGCACGCACAAAACCTGAAGGTTTACTACGTGTAAGATGGTCGAAGTACGATTCTCACTTGTCATTATGACAAGTAGGTTTAAAAGCACCTTGAAGCTTTGTTTGCATAGTATTTTTCTTTTTTAGCTATTATAGATCAGGGTCGAACCCATATTATGTAAGGTTTTGGAAAACCAGACTTGAAATTGAAGAGTTCGAAATTATTTCAACCTATGGATGTTTGAGTTGTGATAATACTTGTGTGGCCCATTAAGCCAAGTTTGAATATTAAAGTATCGGAAAAATGAAGGAGAGAATGCAAATAAGGAAAGTAGCATAGCCCCGCAGGGTAATAAGTTTTAATACAAACAAAAGTCCAGACATAAATTAAGGATAAAATTACAAAATAGAAAAACTACTCCTCCATGCGGGAGCCTTCATTCTCTTTCTCCTTATCAGCGCCTTCAGCGTCCTTCGCAGGAGAAGCGGGAGGAGAAGCAGTGTTAGGATCCAAGATGCGATCATCTGGCTGAGGAGAGTCGAAGAGGGCATCTATGCTGTCCTCTGACTCAGCCTGCTCAGGACTTATAAAGTCCTTAGGGTCGATTAAGCCCGGGTACTTCTCAGAAACAGCCTTCACGGCCGCATCCCATCCCTGAGTGAACTGTAGGGAGTAAAGACCCTCATCATGAATCTCCATGAGATTCTTAAACTTGTCAGAATCCATGTAGTCATCAATGAGCTTATCCTTATCGCTCCTAAGTTTCACCAGCTCGGAATGAGCCTTAGCCAGCTCCTCTTTCTTCGTGTCTAGCTTCTTCTCTAGGACCTTGGCTCTCTCCTCCCACTTCTTCATCTCCTTTTCAAAAACATCAGAGTTACCCTTCCAAGATCTAGCCTGATATAGGGCCGCCTGGAAATAGGTATTACTCTGCAAAGAAATATGTATGAGTTGGCGCAAATTCATTCGGATACAAGAAAAGTTGAAATTCACAAAAGGAAGAGAAGAAAAAAGAAAATTACCGCAGCTTGGGCTTGAGAGCCCAGAAGCTCAATAGTCTCGACATCACTCCCCGTAACAATGTCAGTGAAATCATGGGGAGTGATGGAATGGTACGACCAATCCTTGGCATGTTTGGTGGATCCAACCACCGTATCGCTCCTCCTGAAGCCCCAGTTAGGCCTGAAGGAATGTGCCTTAAGTGGAGGATCCACATCATCCCCCAGCTCGACCACCGGGACGTGGGGCTTAAGGAAAGTAGGACCGTCAGGTTTGCTCCTGGGATCCCTGTTTAACTTGGCCCTCTTCTGGCGGCCAGATTCCCCCTCCTTGGGCCTATTGACGTTATTAATAGCCTCACAAGCTGAAAGGAAAAGCAGAAGGAATATTAAAATCTAGAAAAAAGAAAAAGTACGGTTAAAGAGAAGGAAAAATAATTTCGCAGGTATAAGTTTACCCTTATCACTGGCCTGGGAGAGACCAACTTTCTTCAAGGAAAACTCCTCTAAAAGGGTCCAGGTGTCTGTTTTCCCATCGTCTGAAATTAAGGCTTGGTAGGCCACCTCCTCCTCATCAGTTAATCTGATGCTACCAGGACTACCGTCTGATACTTTGCAAAATGGCCTACGGAAGAGTGTGGCCCAATCACCCCCAGCCCAGGTCAGCCTAACAAACTCATCCCTCCATTTAGGGTTGTTCTCGACTATAGAGTTACTATCAAAGATATGGGGAATTTTGGGCCGTTGGCGAATTAAAACCCAGCCCGGCTGACTCATGGAACTATTATAGAATTGGAAAACTTTCCTAAAGACTGCTACGGAAAGAGGAAAGCTATTCCTGAGACAAAGGACCATAAAACAGATAATGTTCCTCCAGGCGTTAGGAGGGAGTTGACAAGGGTTGATTCGTACATCGGCTAGTAAACGAGGAATAAATTCGTGAAATGGGAACCTAAGACCTGCGGTCAGGGCTCCTCGATAAATGAACAGGGTATCCCCCTCCCAATTGCAAGTCCTATCCCCAGGGGTGGCTGGAGTGATCCTAAGGTGGGGTGGAAGTCTGTACAGGGTATTCATAGACTCTATCCTACCATCTAACTCATGAAAAGTGTTACCATGATTATACGAATCTAACTCAGACAGAGAAGGATATTCATCACCTCTCGAGTTAATCATATCAATGAGGGAAGTATATGGAGATTGAATTTGGATGTTTGTACCTCTCTTAGAGACATTCATCTTCTGCAAACGAGCTAGGTGACGGTCCGCCATTAATATGCTTCGGTTGAAGGCTTGAAACCCAGAAATACTTGAGAATGGAGGAGCTGCGGTGGCTTTGGTCGCCGGAAATCGCCTTCAAAAGGGAGAACTTTAGAGAAAAATGTGAGATAAAATGAGAAGTGGGAAGTGAAGTGAGGATTCTCACTCCACACTACACTTATATAGGCGAAAAGCTCGGAATACGAGGCGTTTTTAGGCCCATTTAGCCAGGCCCAACTTAAAGGCCCATCTACAAGAAGTATCAGGAACAATCTAGAAGCTCCTGTGGAATTTAAAAAGTCAAAAATCGACCAGAACCTTAATATGGTTCGATCAGAGTCCTGATCGATGCAAAAGAGGATCCTGATCGATATCTTATTCGAACAGGAGGGAAGAAATCCCCTAAGATCGATCAGAGTCCTGATCGACAAAGAAGAGAGTCTTGATCGATATCTTATTCGGACAGGAGGGAAGAAATCCCCTAAGATCGATCAGAGTCCTGATCGACAAAGAAGAGAGTCTTGATCGATATCTTATTCGAACAGGAGGGAAGAAATCCCCTAAGATCGATCAGAGTCCTGATCGACGGAGAACAGAGTCCTGATCGATATTCCATTCGATCAGAATGGTCGAGAGCCATTTAATTTGTTCAGAGTCCTGATCGAAATCGATCAGGAATCCTGGTCGATTAAGCCCGTGTAGCAATCGACTAGGGTGTCACTTTGAAGGCCAATTCGGTCAGAATCCTGATCGAAATCGATCAGGAATCCTGTCGACCAGAGTGTAAGATCCTGAGCTAATTCGATCAAGATCCTGATCGATTTTGTCTGCATCCTGATCGATTTCGGATGCATTCTGATCGATTTTAAGCCAGAAAATTAAGGATAAGTCCCGGGAAATTAGGGAAAAATCCAGAAAATTAAGGATAAGTCCCGGGAAATGAGGGAAAAATCCAGAAAATTAAGGATAAGTCCCGGGAAATTAGGGAAAATCCAGAAAATTAAGGATAAGTCCCGGGAAATTAGGGAAAAATCCAGAAAATTAAGGATAAGTCCCGGGAAATTAGGGAAAAATCCAGAAAATTAGGGAAAAATCCCAGAAAATAAGGGAAAAATCCCAGAAAATTAGGGAAAAATTCCTGGAAATTAAGATAATTCCTGAATAAAAGGAAAAATTCATTGTAAATGTGTAGGTCGCTCCACACTTTACGGAAAAACGAAACCCTGTAAGGGAACAAATAGACTTAACTTCTGCGAAACCTAATCAATGTTTCCCAAAAGTTGGGGGGCAAATGATAGGGATAAATAAATTATGATTGTATAATTAAATACTGCATTAATTGTACAAGTTGTGGGCTGCTAGGCCCAATAAAAAGATATATGAAACTCAGACCAGAAAGGTTAAGCCTGATGGACCAGATCATGCCTGATGGAATAAAAAAGGCTCAAAAGCCCTAATTATTAATTAATTTCATAATTAATTAATAAGGGAAAAATCAGCTATTGAGAAGAGTCCCGATAAGGATATAAATCCTTATAGATTAGCCTCAAGGGGACCTAAAAGGATAAGGAATCAGCTTCCTACTTCCTAGGACTCCTAAGTCTATCCTAATTCAGAGGCTTGTCCACCAAGTCTCCTATACCAAGTCCAATTCAAGGACTCCCACATCTATATAAGGGGCCTCACCCCACAAATCAGAACTACGTTTTTTGGCTTGATTCTCTAATTCACAGAGATACGTAGGCATCTCGTAAAGGCAGATTGAGTCACGAAACACGAGAGCAGCCATTAAAGGCCTTGAGCTCCCGAATCTTAGTATTAAATACAGCAAGTAATAACCTTGATTTCTTATCCATAACAATGACAATGAGTTGTTGATCATTGATGATGACGACCCTGTGACCTATAATGAGGCTATGAGTAGTGTTGACTCAGAGAAATGGCATAGTGCCATGAAATCCAGAATGGAATCTATGTATACGGTATACAAAAGATAGATTATAGCAGATGGCCAGGTGGAGACCTTTAAGGCCAGGCTTTTGGTAAAAGGATTCAAACAAAGGCAATGGATTGACTTTGATGAAACCTTTTACCTGTAGCCCTGTTAAAATCAGTTCGGATTTTGCTTGCGAATGCTGCTTACTACGACTATGAGATCTGACAATTAGCCAGATGGTTTTCTTTCCAAGAGAAATGAAAACCTAGTGTGTAAGCTGCTGCGAACCATATGTGGTTTAAAGCATGCTTCTCGAAAGATGGAACATTCGTTTTGATGAGACAATCAAAGAGTTTGATTTTATCAAAAACGAAGATGAACCATGCGTCTACAAAAGGGTTAGTGGGAGCGCGGTAACATTTCTTGTATTGTATTGAAATAGAGTTGACACACATAACAACATAGCAGACCCACTCACAAAGATACTTTATGAAAGTCACTTTGATCGTCATAAAGACAAGATGGGTATTAGATACCAGAGTGATTGGCTTTAGTACAAGTGGGAGATTGAAAGGAATATGTCCTAAGTCCAATCATGTATTAGGATTTAGGAATAACTTTTATGTAATCTGTTTTGATTTCATTGATATTAATAAAGACTTGTTTTGTTTTTATTACGGGCTTTATCTATTTAAGTGTTTAAATAAGATATACCATAGTTTAGAGTAAAGCTTTTTATGGATTATGATGAGATCATAATAGTGAGACCTAAAAAGATGATAACTCTAAACTTAAATAGTTCCTGGTCATAGGATTACTAACTGGTAATTAATAATCCGCAAAGATCGGTATATACTATGCTTGCTTCATTATGAAGGATGTCTGTTCTCATAGACATTTGTGTGGTGACACTATAGCTAGTATGTAGGTGCTTATTATAGAATAAGTTCACTGAACATGACTCGCACAGCTGAACAACTGATGGAGTTCACTCACATGTCAGCAGTTGTTCATATAATGATAGTTGTACAAGTATCCTTAGACTTGAGGTCATCATAGTCATCTTGTGTACACTGAATTATGCTTTGGTTTAGTTCTTAGTCTCCAGAGACAATTATTAGGGCTCTTCTGGGTATAGGAATTTGTACACGAAGATAGTGTATGATCAATAAAGGATCTACCCCTTCCAGTGAAGGAAGCGAATGTTCAAGGCTGATCCACTTATGCTAGTTCAGGAATCTCTGGCCAGAGTGAATGAAATTAGAAAGGAGTTTCTAATTTGCATAGAACTACGCATAGTAAATGGTAAGCAAGTGATTGAATTAGATAGGCTTGACACGAGATCCATGCCTTGTATTTAATCGGGACATTGTAGGGTAGAAGGAGTTTATTGTACGGTAACTATTCACTGACAGGTTCTTGGTATTCTAAGCAGTGAATTCATATTATCCGGATAGTCGCGATATGTTGAGAAGCATCACTCACGATGTAGAATAAATGTGATTAATTAATTAATCATATTTAATAAATTAGAGAATTTATATAAATAATGATAAAATAGTTTTATTATTATTTATTTCTACTACCGGCTTAATATTGAACCTACATGGTCACACCATAAAAAGAGAATGATTTATTGGTGGAGGAATTAATTAATAATGGCTAATAATTATTTATTTGTGAAATAAATAATTAATTGGCAAATTTAATAATTGATTAAATGAGATTTAATTGATTATAAATTAATTAAGAAAAGTTCTTAATATTATTAATTAAAGGATTTAATTTTTATAAATTAAATCAAGAGAGAGAATTATTTCTAAAGTGTTTAGAAAAAGGATTAATAATTAAAAGGTGTTTTAATTATTAATGAGAATAATAAATGGGAAAATAATAATAATATTTATGGGAAAATTTGAGCTGAAAATTTTGCCTATAAATACACTATTATAGACCCTATTTTATTCTAACCCACATCAAACCCGAAAACCCAAAAAGTTTGGAAAACCCAATTCTCTCCACCTTCTTCCTCCTCCTTAACATCGTTTTCTTGGTGGATACCGGTGGAGTGCTTCACACTTGAGGAGCAACTGCTAAGTATCTCTGATCGTTGTCTCCGAATTATTTTTAAAGGTTAGATTCGATCCCTCGAATTTTTATTCACGATTTATATGCTTTTATTTGGATTTTGTATGTGTAAAAGTGTTTTGCCATGCCCCCGCTGCATTTAAAATCCAACACATACATCATTGAGAGAGTAGTTTAACCTACTGTAACAGAGTTCATTATATTGAGTAAACTTGATTACTGTTGCATACTTGTGTTCTAAGTCGATTTGATTATATAAACACTATATTCAACCCCTTCTATAGTGTTGTGTGACCTAACATAATATAATAAATAATAATTTACTATTACATCCAACAGTTCTCATTTATCTGAATTATGATCTAACGGTTGTTATCTACCATACCAAACAAGTGACCAAAAATCAAATATAAGGTGTTTTGCTTATAATAGTATAGTATAGATATAGATAAGAGTTAAACTCGATAGTACGTTAACATAACTATAGGGAAAGAAATTTTTTATGTAGCCATAAGTATATTTATTTCCAAAAGTCATTGAGGTTTCAATAAAATTGGTGAAATGCCTCATACTTACTGACAAAAAAATCACTTCTAATTTTACTAAACCGAACATTAATCCTGACAGTGACATAAAAATTATATATATATTATAAAGACTAATGTTAGGTATTATTTAACTAATATAAATAATTTAGAAATGTAAAAGTAGATTATACATGATACATGACTAATTCGTTAAATAAAATAAAAATATGATAGAAAAATTATTAAGTTTCAATAATCATATTTCACATATTCATCATCATCGTCATCATCATCATCATCTATCTAAATGAAAAATCATGAATTCACAATTGAAAGCACTTTTTACACCCCATACCCTAAGACTTGCTATTTAATTACAAAAATGCCATTACAATTTGCTACATTTTGAAATCTGAATTTATTTTTTACATTGAGCTATCAAGTGCTTAATCCAGCAAATCATGGTCAGCTGATGTCCTTTTCAAACACGATAACCATTTATGGTCTTATTACAGCTCTATTTTCATTTCTTAAATTTATTTCCTATAGCAATTGCATCAAAACACAACAGACACAAACACATTTCTCAGTGCATACTTGTAAAAATTTTTGGGAAAAAATGGTAGTAACTTGGATTTTTCTGAAGTCGTGTGAACACTTTCAAATTGAAATTATTTATGGTTCACCAAATAAATCAATCGGATAAAGTTAAAAATTCTGCAAGAAGAGAGAATGTGTTTTTGTTGTGAATTTCAAAAAAATGAACCAACCCCTAAAATTGATCAATGTAACACCTATATATGGATGTCAGCAGATGTGTCTTTTGCGAATATAAACATCTCAGTCTTTTGCCAATAGACATATCTCAGTCTAACAGTCATGGCTAAAACTAACAAACACATCTTATTTCAAAAGGTGTGACTGCTGCCAATGGACATGTCTCATAAATAATAATACCAAAATCACAATAAACTCGAACAAAGCGTGCACTCCGCACTCTCCCGACTTGTTCAATTTAATATTATGATTATATTGATCAACTAGTCAATCCAATTACACTAAAATATCCAACAATCCTCCCCCATTTTAGCGTAATCCATGATTAACTAAAATAAATTCACAACAAATAACAAACTCATGCATAAATGAAATATCATGATGATTGAATTTCATATTAGTATATTACACATTCCATATATTCGAATATCAAGGTATCACTATGGATTGAACCTCTACTATTCATAGAGAATACACGAAGATAATATACACATAAATTTACATTCTCAAATTGTTCTTACTTGACACTATCTTTTACTAGCCTTGTGTCCTAATCCTTCATAAGCATATAAAAGCCAAGTCCTAGCTTCTTGAAGCGGCTAAACTTCATGCTCAAATAGGTAGTTCTTTTACTCTCGCACCTGCATATGAAATTTTTCAAAAAAACTATTAAGAAGATAAGCTTTAACCTCCTCAACTTGCAAGTCTAAACACATACCTTGGGATGATACTTCTAATGTGTTCCAATCTCTAGATGTTAAGCTTTCCACATTGAATTCAACACCTAATGTAATATTAGGTGAGAATTGGGTTTCTCAACATGAGAGACTTTTAGATGGACTTCAATCCCATCCCCACAGTCGACTTGTGCACAAGATCTCTACTCAACCCTTTGGTTAGATGGTCGGCTAAATTATGTTGAGTTCTTATAAAATCCACTGATATAACACCATGCATGATAAGCTCACGAATCATGTTGTGTCTAACACCTAAGTGTCTAGACTTGCCTTTGAATACTTGTCTATAAGTATTAGCCAAGGCAGACTCACTATCACATCTGATATATATGGGTGATATCGGTTTAGGCCACAATGGAATCTCATAAATCAGATTTCTTATCCATTCAGCTTCTTTACCAGCCGCTGATAATGCCACAAATTCAGATTCCATCATTGAATCAGTAATGCAACTCTGTTTCTTTGATGTCCAAGAGATAGCACCTCCTCCAAGAAGGAATAGCCAGCCACTTGTGGAAGAATGATCTTCCTTATTGGAAATCCAACTTGCATATGATTGACCTTCAATAACTGAAGGAAATTCAGTATATATCAAACCATAATCCATGGTTCCTTTTAAGTACTTGAACACTTGACTTAAGGCTTGCCAATGATGTGAACTTGGTTTGCTTGTATACCTACTAAGCTTTCCAACAACATAGGCAATATCCATCCTAGTGCTTATCATGGCATACATAAGACTATCAATAGCCCTTGAGTATTTAAGTTGAGATACTGCCACACCCTTATTAGGTAGGAGTTTAATACTTGGATCAAGAGGAATGCTAACAGGGGAATAATCCTTAAAGTTAAATCTTTTCAAAATCTTCTCAATATAATGAGATTGAGAAATTGAAATACCATTGTTCTCACGCTTGATCTTTATACCAAGAATCACCTCAGCCTCCCCCATGTCTTTCATATCAAAATTAGATGACAAGAACCTTTTTGTTTTATTCACTTGATTTCGGTCAGTACCAAAAATCAACATGTCATCCACATATAAACAAATTATAACTCCTTTACCAGAAGCATCAAATTTGCTATACACATACTTGTCTGCTTGGTTAAGAAAATAACCATTAGACAAGACCACATTATCAAATTTATCATGCCAATCCTTCGGTGCTTGTTTTAGACCATAAAGTGATTTCTTCAATTTACATACCTTGTTCTCATAACCAGGCATAACAAACCTTTCGGGTTGTTTCATATAAATCTCTTCATCTAACTCACCGTTCAAGAATGCAGTTTTCACATCCATTTGATGAATGACAAGGTTGTGTATAGCAGCAAGTGCTATTAACAACCTAATAATGGAAGTCCTAGCAATAGGAGCATAAGTATTAAAATAATCAATCCCTTCTTTTTGTCTAAAGCCTTGGATAATCAATCTAGCTTTTAACTTATCTATTATACCGTCCACCTTCATTTTCCTTTTGAAGATCAATCTGTTTCCCAATGCTTTACAGCCAGGGGCAGATCACTCAATTCCCATATATTATTATTCATGATAGAATCCATCTCATCCTGGATAGCTTCTTTCCAAAATGCAACATCCCTTGATGTTATAGCTTCACTAAAAGTTTTTGGATCATCCTCAATAATAAAACAATATTAATATTGATATTCAATTTCATCTTTAGAACCTTCAACTAGATAAAGATGAAAATCATCTCCAAAAGAATTCACTTTTCTAGCTCTAGTACTTCTCCTTGGTTCAGACGGTCCACGAACATCTTCAGCAGAAACTGAGTTCCTACTATAAGAATTCTGAAGCATGTCCCTTGGCCTAGGCATAGACGTAAATCTGTTTTCATCAAAGATATCATCTCTTGACTCAATAATCGAGTTCACAAACACATAGTCATTTAATTTTAACACATAAAATCTATATGTGATGGAATGCTCAGCATAACCAACAAAAATACAATCTATACCTCGTTCACCCAAGTTTCTTCTTTTTTGTTCAGTGAGTCTTACAACTGCTCTACATCCCCAAACTCTCAGAAAACTCAATTTTGGTGACTCTTTGTACCAAAGTTCATAAGGGGTAATCTTATTTCTCGTACTAGGAATTCGATTCAATAAATAACAGGTTGTTAACATAGTCTCACCCCAAAAACCCTCACTCAAACCCGAGTAGGATAACAAGGAATTAACCATTTCTTTCAAAGTCCTATTCTTTCTTTCTGCCACACCATTTTGTTGTGGTGTATAAGGAGCCGTGGTTTGATGTATTATACCAGTAGATCAAAAATATACCAGATCATAATACTCTCCTCCTCTATCAGTACGTAGATTTTTTAATCATGGTACTCTGATGTAGCTCTACTTCTTCTTTATATATTTTAAAGAAGTTACAGCTTCATCCTTTACATGCAACAAATATACATAACAATATCTAGAAACATCATCAATAAAAGTAACTACTTAAATTTTATTTCCTAATGATGATGTAGAATGAAAATCACATAAATCACTATGTATTAGTTCTAATACATCAGATACCCTATTAGCATCTTTAAAGGGCATTCTAGTTATCTTTGTCAACATGCATATTTTACATTTTCATTGTTTAAATCAATAGCCGGTATGAGACTCATTTTAGACATATCCTTTATTCTTTTATAATGTACATGTCCTAGTCTAGCATGCCATAATTCTGATTTATTCAAACTATTGCTAGTACTAGTAGAAGCCATACAAGCAGATTCTTTATTAAATGGAGTATTTACATTCAACATAAACATACTATTACATAAATAGCCAAAACCAACAAAATTACCATGTTTTGACAAGATATATTTGTCACTTTCACAAACTTATTTATATCCATGATTATTTAATACAACACCAGACAAGAGATTCTTTCGAATCCCCAGAACATACAACACATTATTTAATAATGTGCATTTTCCAGAAGTAAAAACTAGCTCGACATTTCCTAGTCCTTTGATCGGTTCAGTTGCAACATTTCCCATCTTTAAGATAGATCCATCTTCGATTGGTTGAAAGTCTATGAACCAATGAAGATCTTTACATACATGACTCATTGCTCCTGAATCAATCCACCAAGCAACATTATCATCCTGCACATAAAATGCCTCAGATATTAGTGATACATAATTTTGACAAGAATTATAATTTTGTATTAAAATCTGACCTTGTTGCTTTTCTGGATCCTTGGATCCACTTGGACCAGCATTTTGCTTTTCCTTCTTGCCTTTACCAACCCAACAATCCTTCTTGAAATGTCCAGGTTTTCCACACTTCCAACATGCCATCTTAGTCTTTTTGTTAAAAGAGTTGTAGTTTCCTTTAAACTTTCGTTTATTACCCTTGCCATCCTTAGAATTCTTAGAAGGTCCACCATCTTCAACCATATTTACAAAAGAATCACCAACTTGGTTCTTGCCCTTAAGATTATTCTCAATTTCTTGACTTCTCAAAGCCTCTTTAATTCTGAAGTGACTTCCAAGTTCAACCAGTGTCATATCATCTTTGTTATGTTTCAAGGTGTGTTTAAAATCCTTCCATGATGGTGGCAGTTTGTCTATAACACCATAAACAGAGATAAATTCATCCATCTTCAAATTATGTTGAACAAACTGTCCCAGAATCCTTAACAATTCATTTTATTGTTCCATCACCGGTCTAGAATCGACCATTTTATAGTTCATAAAATTACTGACCAGAAACTTCTTACTAGAAGTATCTTCTACCATGTACTTGGATTCAAGAGAATCCCACAATTCTTTTGCTGAATCAACATTTTGGTATACATCAAAAAGGGAATCAGACATACCGTTCAAGATGTGACCACGATAGATGTAATCATCATTTTCCCATTTGCAGTGCTTCCTTGTTTGTTCAATAGTTTCATTCTCAATCACTTCTGGCATGGGGGTACTCAGAACATACACAACCTTCAGCGTGGTCAACAGAAAATGCATCTTCTTCTGCCATCTTCTAAAATCCTGCCCCTCAAACTTGTCCAGTTTTGCAAACTTGCTTGTCATATCTTTTGCAGATTCTCCGTTCATCATCATCAGAAAAAATAACTTCAATCTTTGTTGGAAAAATATGGTAGTAACTTGGATTTTTCTGAAGTCGTGTGAACACTTTCAGATTGAAGTCATTTGTGGTTCACCCAAATAAATTAATCGGATAAAGCTAGAAATTCTACAAGAAGAGAGAATGTGTTTTTGTCATGAATTTCAAGAAAATGAACCAACCCCTAAAATTGATCAATGCAACACCTATATATGGATGTCAGCAGATGTGCCTTTTGCCAACAAACACATCTCAGTCTTTTGCCAATAGACACATCTCAGTCTAACAGTCATGGCTAAAACTAACAGACACATCTTATTTCAACAGGTGTGACTGCTGCTAATGGAAATGTCTCATAAATAATAATACCAAAATCACAATAAACTCGAACAAAGCGTGCACTCCGCACTCTCCCGACTTGTTCAATTTAATATTATGATTATATTGATCAAATAGTCAATCCAATTATACTAAAATATTCAACAAAAATTCCCTAATTAAGCTAAAACATCCCCACATAGTCAACTGAGGATCACTATTCTTCATCGTGTTCCAAGGTTAATTAAAATTTGAATTTCGTCCTTATCTTTTAGATTAGATTGAAACAACTGGGTATTGTTCATGGGGAAAATTCAAAATTTGAATCACCCATTGCCCTATGTAAATTTAAAATTTGAATCTCTTTGTTCATTTTTATTCACCCACTCTTTTTCTATTTTTCTTCTTTCCCTCTCTTTCAGTAATACTTTCAAATTTTTGTTATCATGGATGCTTAAATTTTTTTCCAAGGTAGGTAAATCTTATACATATTTCTTATATCAATTTTATTATGTGTGCTTTATTGTTATATCAATTTTTATTTTTGATCATTTTATGGTAAGTGGTTCTTCAATTTCTTGATATTTTATTGAGAGGATATAGTTGTGCACTCCATCTGTTTAATAAAAATGTTAAGACAATTTCAAGGATTTAATTATGCACTTCATCTGTTTGATTATAGTTCTGAAATAACTTTTCAATTACATTTTAATATACAAAATTCTAAAATTACTATAACTAATATTTTGTTTATGTGAATGGATTGTATTGTGATCAAATATTAAACATTGTCTGTAATATATTGTAATATTGACATGTTATATAAATATTTACTTATGTAGGTAAATGTAATATTATTTGATATTTTACATATTTTGTTTGATTTATGCAGGTTGATTCGAATGTTCCATCAAGCACATTTCTCTAAACATTAAAAAGGTTTTTATCTTCACATTTTATCATTGTCATGTTACCTCTAGAGAATAAGATAGTAGTATAAATAGTGATTGAAATGGATTACAAAGGGCATGATAATTTGACTTCTTGATAATGATGTATTTGTTAAATTACAATATGTGATGTATAAAGTACTGGAAAATCAGTGCCTATGTTGGATGATCTGACTTTGAAGTCAGACTCTTTGGAGGTTAGTACTTTTAGGTTGATGTACAATAGTTACTCCTCTTCCTTGGTTTGTTGGTTTCTGAAATTTTAGGTTTCTGAAATTTCAGGTTTCTTTGGTATATAGATATTGTTCTCAAACTGAGCAAACCCAAAAATTGCATCATCAATTAGTCGTTATAACCGAGAAACTAAAGGTTGTAAAATCTGTTTATTTATAAATCAGCAACTATTTATTTATATACATTTTGCATATTTACACTTTGTATTACCTTTAATGGTTGTTATATAAATGCAGATGATCATAATGCTGCTAAGGTGAACATTTCAGGAAATGCGGTATATTTTCTTGGCATCTGAGATGCAAATGGTGTGTTGTTGGACATCGAGCAGGTGTACTTGAGATGTCAATGTATGAAGAGATAGAAAAATGAACCATGAGATATGAAAAATGAAGGTCAGTGTCGTTGTTGCTTGCTGACATTCGGTCTTAAGTTGGTCTAATTATTTTAGTTGGTTTCCTGCCAGGCTTTCAGATGTTATGTTAATTTTATTTTAGTTGTTTAAGTCAATGTCTTGAGTAAATTACATGCTTCTCAATTCCTTGGAAAAAGCTTTCTTTGTGCTAAAAAATAACAAAATTGATAACATTGGTTTTGGTTTTGCAGGTTCATTTAAACGAGAACTTTAATGTAATAGAAAATTTTGAGCAAACAAATAACATGGTGTTCTAGGCCGAGGGAGCTTTGAACTTTTTTGGGAGAACAGTGAAGGTGCTGATAAAACTGGAGTAAGAATGTGAGTTTTCTATTTATTTTGATAGTTTTTAATTTCCATTATAGTTTAAAATTTTTGTGGCAGTGATAACCTTTCTTGATATTTGGAAAAAAGAAAACTCCTTTTGATCTTTATTTGGTCTTGATTAATTCTCAACTGCATCAGGTGGGAAACTAGATCGTTGATAAAAAAATTAATATAAGAAAGAGTATCTGCAATTGTGTACATATTTCTTATGAACAGTTAAAGAAATAATGTTAAATTTAAGTGTTTGTAATTGTGTACAGATTTCTAAATCCAAAGGGCCTCGGTTAATTATCACATGATTAAGATTTTCAAGTGTTTTCATCATTGTTAAATTCCTGCTAATTATCAACTCTAATTACAAATTTGTAGCGTTGGATCTGCTAATATGCAAGTTAATGTGATTGAATTTAAAAAGCATATAGTAAATAGAGTGGTACATCACACAGGATATAGCAGAGGTACGACCCACTGTATAGCCTATAACAATGAGTTTTATCTCATCAGATAAGCATATATCTTCAACTACTATGTTGTCCGGGATTGCACAGAGTTCATATACTGCAGTTAAAGTACCGGGAGTTGCGAATCAACTAACATTCTTCCCGATATCGGAGAAGAGTAAGTTCGTTTCTCCTCGAAATGTTATAATTCTTTAATTAAAGTTCTCTTTTAATACATTGTATACATTTTGCATACATAATTAGTGCAGGGTGAAAGATCGTCTATGCTTACTTAACTAATTTGAAGTTCTCGACTGTTGCATCTTCTATTTCCTGATGAATTTGTTTTTTTCTTAGGTTAAATAGCCTGGAGTTGGATATTGGAACATAATATACTCAACTACTTCATTTCCTGATAAGATGTATGACCATCAACAAAAGATGGTAATTAATATTTTTTGTATTATTATCAATTGCTGGACAGAGTCAAAGGCTTCAACAAAGAGTTTTTACTCACAAAGTTGCAATATTCCAATCAAAACTCTTTGTATAATTGTACAATCATGCATATAACTTTTAGTGCTATAGGAATATGAATATATTTTACTCAAAAAGGAGGTTGAGGTAGTTGCAAAATGCTTACTTTTTACTTTACTATAACACCTTTAATTGAGTTATGATAACAGGTGTCTGATGAGTGCTTCAGTTATGAAGATGACACTAGAATTAATGGTGGCAATATAGAGTGTTTACGGATCACTTTTACCCATTAGTGTGCAAGTATTTTGTTCATGGAAAAGTAAAGAAGGCTTTTAGATTTAGCTTATAAAAACTTTTCTTGTGTTGTACTTGGCCAGTGTCCTTATTGAAAATGAGACATCTTTGAATTCTGATTAATTTTGACTTTAGTACGTAGCATTGTAGATATGGTACTATTATGTACTAGGACTCGAGCCTTTAATATATCATGAAGAATGGTTTATATCACACATGCTGTACACAATGAGACCATTAATAAATTAATATTTTATTTTTTAACAATTCAAAATAATTTAAAATTCTTCAAAGTATTTTTTAATGAAAATTATTTTAAATATGAATAATTTAAAAATTAAAACAAAATAAGATAATGGATGAAGAGTAAGAACTAATATTTGGTGAGCACTTTGATATCACAAAATCATGTATGTTAAAAATTAATATAACATAATTATTTATTTATAATAACTATCATTGTGTACAAAATTAATGTTTTAAAAAGTGTTTAAATTAATGTCGAGGTATCTCCAAAGGCGATGCCGAGAAGTTTCGTAATAAAAATTCAAGTCAATACAAATACATTATTTTAGAAAAATATATTATTTCAGTACGTCAATCAAACTTGATTTTTATTATTTTTGTAAAATAATTTTTTATCCAAATAAAAAAAAGTTATTTATATTTACAAAGAAACTTATAGAATAAACATAATTTTTTAATTTAGAAATGCCAAGCGCAGCGGGCAAAATTACTAGTTTCATGTATAATAGACCATTAATGTCACACATATATTATGTACCTGGACAAAGACACATATAATTCAATAGCACAATAGTAGTAAACTACAAAAATTAATCGTTAGACCCAAGTCAACTCTCATGAACAAAATTTTTTTATAAATAAAAAATATGATGGTAAATTTGTCATTTTACAATGATTAAAATGTATCATGAATTTACAGGTGAATAAATGTGTTAGTTTGGTATACTTACAGGTTAAATAAATGTCTCATATTTACCTAGAATTTTAATTATTAGTATACTCGTAGGTTAAATTTTATTGTCAAAACTTTTCTTCTCGTTATTTAATTCTCAACAAGTTATTTTCGGTGATCTCGGTTCTTTATTCTCTTTTTTAATTTGGCAAATTGCAATCCAGAGAGTAGTTTTACTCTATATTCATGTTTTAATTTGTCTTGTACGGGTTTGACTTATCTTTACACGTCATATTGTCCAACGCTTTATCATATTAGTTAATTAATATATTATTACATTCATTCGACTGTATCTTTGCTTATTATGTAATCATGTTTTGTTATTTTATTATATTAACATGTCTGACTAGTTTTCTTGCCCTAGGATGAAGATGAAGTTAATTTAATTATTTTTGAAGTTAAATTTTATTGGTGCTTAATTGTTTAATTGACAAAGTAATTTTGATATATTTTGTTACTAGATTTATTTTTCATAGCCTATGCTTGCTCCATGAAGTTTTGATAGGTTATTATTGATATTATTTGTGATTGATTAACGGATTCAGATTCCTAAGTTTTCCATATTATTTGATCTATTTTCTAATTAGGTTAATCAAAACTCCTGTCAAGTCTTCTTGTCTAGTTCACCTGATTTAATTATTAGGGTTTTGAAGATTCGTTAGTCTTTGTGGATCGACATGTTTTTTTATAGTTAACCACTGTGCACTTGCAGTTATTTTACACATCACATAACGTATAATGTTTGAAATTTCGGTTTACGCGTATTTTGATAGAAATCAAGTATATAGCCTCTAATAATTTACAATTGAGTGTACGAAAATGTCAGTGGAAATAACTTATTCTCAATTATTGCCTAGCATGTTCAGTGATAGTATATGATGCAACACTTACATATTCCTTTTTCTAGATTTATAATCTAAGACTAAGAGAAGCAGGAATAGAAACGGCATGATAGGAGCTAATGGCCCTAAGAAGTTATGTAATAATTATGGTTTTGCTAGTCACTTCACTCATGCTTGTAGAAAGGTTAAAAGTAGACAATGTTAAAAATGCTTATGTGCGTGATATGCCTTATTATCCTAAGTGCATAAAGCCTGTTTCCATGCCATGCGTAGTTTCTTTTATGAACACTTAACTTGATTCCACACACTCATATAATACATCTCATAATCATGATAAGCATGCTTATAAGAGCACTGGTAGATCAAAGAATGTAAGCCCTCGTAAAGCTAGGAAGGCGGCACCTGTCACCAAGCCCAAGAGCAAGTCCGTTGGTGCTTCTACAAGTGATAAGGAATCAGTCCATGATAAAGCAAAAATTGTTAAGCTTGTTAATTATGTTAAGAAAAATGTTAAATATTCAAATTCTTCTAAGTCTTCTGGACCCAATTTAGTTTGGGTACCCAAGAAAACTTAATCCCCTTTGTTTTCAGGGCGTTAACAAGAAGAAGGTCATGTGGATTATGGACAATGGATGTTCAGGGTATCGGACTAGAGATAGAGCCATGCTATCAAAGGTTGTTGAGAAAGCTGTCCTAGTGGTTACTTTTGGAGATCAAAGCAAAGGTTATACAATGGGTTATGGATTTTTGGAAATTGGTAATGTCTGAAGGTCTTATGCATTATCTCCCCAGTATTAGTCAATTTTGTGACAAAGGATGTGAAGTGTTATTTGAGAAGGAGAAATGTTTGATCTCTAATCAGAAAAATTAGAAGCATACTCTCAATAGAGTGAGAAAGGGTGATCTATTCGTAGCTGACTGGAATTATACTGAAAATGGTCAAGTAATGTACTTCTACAGTAAAACTTCTCCAGATGAAAGTTGCTTATGGTATAAGAAGCTCTCCCACTAAACTTCAAGATCATGAATTCTTTTGTTAAGAGGGAATTGGTGAGGGGTTTTCCCGAGATGGAATTTAATCCTGATGGAATTTGTGAATCATATGAGAAAGGAAAGCCAAATAAAGCATCACATAGGAAGAAGACAATAACTCACATCAGTGAACCATTACAACTCCTTCACATTGATTTATTTGGACCAGTCAATGTCAAGAAAGAAATATGGTTTAATGATTTTGGATGCCTATTCCAAATACACGTGGGTAATATTTCTACATTCAAAGGATGAAGTAACTGATTTGATTATTGATCACATCAAGAGAATTTGGTTAGGAGCTGAAGTGCCTGTTTGTGACGCCCTCCAAACCCGGGTCAGAAGTTTGGGGTTCACAACACACACATAAAATATATAAACTTGTTTATGAAAATAATATATGCAATGACCCTACTTACCATATCCATGGATCGCAATAGGTTAAAGTATGCACACAAGCCACAACCTTAATTACATTACAAACGTACCAAATTCGAACTAGTTTAACTTACATCTGAAAATAAAACATTCTTACAAACTTTCAACCTCAAAACTAATACAAAAGTCTTCAGCTAGCTTATTCAGTCTCAACCTGGGATCCTAGCTCGCACACATGTCCGGGGATCCTCGCTACCAACAGTTTCCTTCTTAACTGGAAATGAACATAAACAGATTTGCAAGGGTGAGCTAACTAGCTCAGCAAGTCACAATGAAAATACTGATATTAAACAATGATCAAATGAAATTATTTAAGGTATCAAGTTTCTTGTTAAGCAATGATTAGAAATGGATATTCACTTTTTACTTGAAAACCAAGGTTAGGCTGCTGATCAGTCACGCACTAACCCCGAGCAAGGCACACAGCTCCGCTCTATATACTGGATCCAAGGCACACATTGGCCTAATACGACCACAAATCTGGTCTGACAATGAATCTGGTCGACATTTAGAAAACAATCCAATTCTATAACAATAACAGAATAAAAAATATCAATAAGCAAAATCATAAACAACATTCGTCTCAAAGCATAAGGTGATTCATAACACCATAAAGGTATAACAAGGTGTGTATAATGATTGGCTTCCAGTCTATAAAAGAATCCGATAATAGAAGAACAAGGGTTTGATCATTACAAGGTATAAAGGTTTTTATGTTAAGAAAATCCAAATCAGTGATATGTATATGGTATACATGTATTTGTGGAGTAGTATCATAAATCTGTGGTTCGTATATGGGAATTCAACAATCGATGGTTTACAAAGAATAAGGCTTATGACTAAAAGATCAATAAGTCGAATCAGGGTTCAGGATTAAGTACTTCAAAGCACTTGTAATATAAAACAGAACTATTTCAAATACATATCAAGATGGTTCAAGAATTACTAGCCTTATCTCGACTAGCTTCACTTCACTTGCTCTCGTATATTGATTCTATTCACTAGCTATCTGCTTTCCCTTTCTACGCGTCGCTTCCTCTGTTAGACATCACAAGTATCTATCAATACTCATTCTCACTTTATTCTATTCGGTATAAGATTCTATCTACCCTTCGTTTCACCCAAATCCGATGTACGTATTGAAAGTTACTATAAAAACCGTCAAACAATAAACATATAAGCATATTATACATCAATCAGATCACATATAGCACATAGCACATAAGATATTCGATAAAAATAATTCTTCAAAGAAGATTCGGGGTTAAAAGAAGATTCGATAAAAATAATTTACGGAATATTGGTACCCCGTTGGATCATATCGAATATAAAATAGAATACTTAATTGATAAAATAGATCCAATTCGGTACCAGTTTTGGGATAATTATCAAAACCAGGCTATTTGTAAATACAGTCTTGGTCTCAGCACTTTGGTTACACAAACTACGAGAATATATTATAATAGTTTAATCAAAAAATCCCGTTTCTCGAAAATACGGGTTTTATCGATTTACCGAAATGAATATTACATCAAAAAATTTGCGCCGGGACCCGCAGGTAAAACAGTACTCCGGATCGAAAAAGTCAAAACATGAAAAATGTTCAGAATAATCATATTAGGCTAGAAAAGAGTTTTACCGAGACTTCCGGGTTGTAAAAATGTAAAAACGGTTGAAGTTGGATGGTTCTCAATTATACAAAATAGTTTATAATTACTCGGAAAAATAATTTATCAAATCCTTAAATCCTTTATAAAATCATATAACAACATATAAATTAATAGAAAAATATCAAAATTATCTACACTTTATTCTGGACATATAAAAATTAAAATACTCAAATTTTACCATATTTAAACACCCAAACACAAATACCACTCAACAGATAATTTACCAAAATTCACATAATAATCACATAATATTTGTTTATTGATAAAAATTATGGCGGCCTAAAAATAAAACCAAAGATAACAACTGAGAAATATAAAATTTTACAAACGGCTGCTTACAACATAATCCAAGATCGCAAAGGTTTAGTGTTTGAACAGTCCAACACTAACAACTATTACAACTTTTACATAGCTACTGATCCTCACACGAATGCTGGCTATACTACCTGAGCTCTCACATAAGCCTCAACATCTCCACCGGTAGACTTACGAGCAGTCTTCTTGAATCTAACCATACTTGCTAGCTGAAATAACATGAATAAATAGCAAGAAGTGATCCAAAAGTTCAGCAAGATATATAGCGAAACAAAATTTAACAATATAGCAATTCATAACTCGAAGTTGGGGTGGATGGAATCATTAATTAAGTCAAATCATTTTAAAACCAAATCATTGCTCAAAAATTATTTTATGATGCTACAGATTACAGCCGGTGATCAGCCGCGAATTAATCCCGAACCTCGCCTGGTTCTACAAATTTTAATTGGGATCCCTAGGCAACTTTTAAGCCTAATATCATAAATGTGAAAGGGACTTGTGTCTTAGTCCAATCCACTAATCTCAAGAAAAATATTTTTTGTTTGAAATCTCTTTTAAACAATTGTCTTTTATAAAACTGATGCCAGAGGGAAATTACAAAGATTCTAATCAAGGATATCGATTGTTCAAATTTCAAGGTATTCTAAACAATAGAATTATGGTCATCAATCAAAGGAATAGGATTTCAAGATTCGAATTACGGATTTATTATCAGAAATGAATTATCTTCTCACTAGTGGGGTCATCAAGGATGAGTATCAATAATTTAATAACTAAGGAAGAAAGTATTGAAACGAACCATAACGATAATCAATATGATATGTCATAATAGTTGCATAAGGTAAGTTTGAAAAGGGGGTGATTCTCTTGCACAAAATGAGTTAAAGAGATAATAATTTGAATGATATATAAAGACAGGGATACTTGCATAAATAAGTATAAAAGAGAATCACTCGCAATAATTACAAGTTGGAAATAGAGTACTTGTATAATATGAGTTTGAAAGGGATGGGGCACTTGCCTCTACTAACGACCTTAGCTAACACAAAAGTAAACTTGAGCCCCCTTACTCGAATTTGATGGCAAGAGTCTTTCCTCTATCTTCTCTTGAACCTACACATATAATACAACCTCATTACTAAAGGTTCTATACACAACTCGAGGACTCTTATATACCTATTCGACTCTAATGCAACACATAGGTATTACTCATACGAGTTCACTATTATCATGCATTTTTATCACATAATCACTTAGCACACATACACATATGGTTACAAGTAATCACATGGCATCTTGGCATATAGTTCACATAATCATATGAGTATCGAATGATCTTGAGAAATGCTACCGTTGATCACTCGAACCTTCCCAATTCTCAACTTTAGTCACAAAACTTAGCACTAAGTACTATACCTCTAATTCTCTTGATTAATCTTAGCAAATTCCCTTCTACTGACCTTTACCTATCTTATACATTACAAGTAACACCTAGGCCTCACCTTATTGGACTCATAAATACCTCACACAACCTTAATCTTCCGGAGAACACCATTCGGCACCACCTGGTGTGCCTTGGCATATTCGAACCGTTCTACTTAGTGCATTCACTCAATTCTGACTTTTCTTAACTCCTTACTCCTAAAACGAACTCCAAAACTTGGATTGATTCTAAGGCCTCACTTGGGCTCACCTATGGCTTACTATGAAGTTGACACAATTCTGCAGATTATAACTTTGCAAACTGCCATGTTTTACCCAACTTATAACCCCTTAATCTTGATCTAAGGTTATTTCTAATGGCTTACTAAGATTCTCTAGACTCCATTATATATTTACCTATCAAGGCCCATGGTTATTTACCCAAAACCAATCCTAAATTGGACCCTAAACACACTAACTCCGAAACTGTCTCTGTTTTGGGTTACTCTCGGTATTACACCAATGCACCCACCAAAACCAAATCATTCCCTCAACTTATGACTACTGAAATCAAGATTATACTATGCCTCAATATTCTGGAGCTTGGTCCTTTTAGGGCCTCATAAATGCTCACTCAAAACACTCCAAATGTTCGACCAAGACTTCAACTCAACACTTGAGCTAAACTACCCTTCCTTCCTTAATCCCATTCGACTTAAAACACTTCACAACAAGAAGAACCAAAAATAAATCACACTCACTCTTATTCAACCTATTATCTACTGAGGAGATCATTCCATACTCTAAAAATTATAATAACCAATGATATATAAACACTACTATGAATGCATGACACTTAACCACATTTTTGAACATAACATGCATATATTTGAATATAATCCTCAAACCAAGTCATGATACCCACGAATTAAACTCACTTAACAACTTGTCATACTTTAGTATAGCAAATCAAGTCATTATCTAGTGCATGCAAAGCAATATCAAGATTAAAACCTCACAAATTTGAACATATAGTCATGAGATCATTTAAACTTGAAAGTACTCTACAAATACCTTTAGTTCACATCCTAAAACAAACATGAAAGCATTTATATCATCATATATTGAGCAAAACATGGCATGCAAGAATTTATGCTAACATGCAAGACTTGAAAATAATAGGATCATTGACATGCATGAACTTAAATCAAGATATATGTCTGGAAATATGGGTTTTACACTAAATACAAAGAAGATAACTAAAATTAGTTCCATTCGGCTCCTTTTAAAGCCATTGCCGAATGGTGAGAAGGGAAATGTTGGGAGTATAACACTTTACCAACTACTACCTTCTCCAAAAAAATGTACCTCATGGTTTGGACCTTAGATTCACAAGAATTAAGGCCTTTCACTTGAGTTGTTAAATAAACTAGACATGCAACACTTAATCACTTAAATTTCTACATAAAACATAAAAATATAACTTGAACAAAGGTTGAAGGGTTAGATTACACTACGATCTTGAAAGATTGAATGAAATTTAAGTGTGTGTGCGTGTGTGTTTTTGGTTCCACCGAGAGAGAGGAAAAAATAGAGGAGGGAGAGAAAGAAAGTGGCTTGGTTGAGTGTTTGATCTTTAGAATGATTCCACTTGATATGATTATATGTTATTATATGTTGATTGGATAGTAGAGTGATTAAGGACCAAGTTACCCTTCCTCTAAAACAACCAAGTTTTTGTATGCAAGGTTATTCTAGTAAATTGGTTAATAGAAAAGAAGTTAGTGGGGTTGGAAATGACATTAGTGTCTCTCTCTCCTTTTGGATGATCAAATGCATTCATGGGAAATTTATTAATCAACAAATATTTATTCACAATACCAAATATCATTTAAAAATTTGATTTTTACAAATAAAAATATAATTCCATAAATTACAAGAATTTACCATAAAATAACTTGGAATTTTAGAAATTTAATGAGATCACTTTTATAATTTTAAAGAAATTATATTTTTGAAAAGTAGTTTTCATAATAATATCTTGAAAATCACACACAAAAATTCCAGATAAAACACTTCGCTTATCGATGTATAATATTCTGCTGCCCTGGGCCATGTAGACATTTAATTGACACATATTCCTGCAAGTTTATAATTTTACACACAATTGTCTAAATACAACTCAATTACGAGTACTTAAATACCGGTCATAACATCCTCTCCCCCTTAAAAGATTCTGTCCTCAGAATCTAGGAGAATAAATGAGGATATTGCACCCACATATCAGACTCTAACTCCCACGTTGATTCCTCAACCTTGGAATTTCTTCAAAGTTACTAATCTCACTGATTTATTCCTAAGACTCTTTTCTTGCCAGTCGAGTATTTTGACGGGTTGTTCTACATAAGATAAATCTGCCCGAATTTCTATAGGCTTAAACTCTATCACATGCTTGACATCTGGGTTATACTTCTTGAATAATGAAACATGAAATACGTTATGAACATGCTGATACCGTGGCAGCAAAGCTAGCTCATAAGAAACTTTCCCCACTTGACCCAAAACTTCAAAGAGACCGATGTATCGCGGTGCTAATTTTCCTTTATTTCCAAATCTGGTCAATTATTTCCATGGTGATGTTAGTGTGTGTGCCCTAGAGACAACACTATTATGTTTATGTTATGAAACATTTGGGTTATCAATTATGATTCTATGGATTATTCTTTAGTAATTTATTATATCTTTATTTTCTACGATAAAATGTTAGATTAATAAATGTCCTCGAAATATGATATGTAAATCTATATCTCTAAGTACGTGACTTAGAAATGAGATTATGAGAATAAGATTGATATTTCTAAAGGTCCCTAGTCAAGTATTATTATTAAAGAACGATAATAAATATGTTGAGACTAGTGTGTTTGTTGAATGATGATCACATCTCATTTATCATAGGTATGGTGATACTAAAGTTAAAACACAGGCACGTGTATTAGATACCTGGTGCTGGATTGACCCGTTGTGAGATACTACATATTTAAAGTGTCATAAGTTAATCTCACAGTGATAATGATATATTGGTCCTTAGACCTGAAATCATTATATTTCTATACGAGAATTAATATACTTTGATACTATTAAAACTTATCCTTGACCGGGTAATAATAAAAGTAGACATTGGGTATATTATGAATCGTATGAGAAATATGAATGATCTAGATGAGATTTAGCCTTCCTATATTAAATGAGTGATATTATTGGCCTCTTGATTGAGTAAGACTATAAAATGCATGGTCGTGCTCACATACTAATTTATTTAATAGTTTACTTATTGATCAAGGAAAGAAGGATTAAACATTAACAGAGGATGACACAATTTATGCCTCGAGTTTGAATTATAATATAAGGCTAAAGGGATTATATTACATTGTACATTATTCACGAAAGGTTTAATTGAATCATCAATTATTATTATTACTTGGGTAGCAATGATGTATTACTAAATGCCACTCATTGTTTATACTTTTATTAGAAAAATAAAATTATTTCCAACGTAATAATAACCTAAAGGGTCACACACAAAAAATGTTTAAAATAGAGTGTTATTTAAATTATGAATTTAAATATTTTATTATTATTTTGAATTTAATTATTAAATTAATTAAGTGAGACTTGATTAATTATATATATATATTAGAATTAGAATTTAATAATAATATAAACCCAAAATCAGAATGGGTCCTTTTAGAAGCCCATTAAGATTAGGGGTAGCCCTTAATCCTCTCTCCCCTATATATACATTAAGATATATATTTTTCAGGTTAGTAGTTACACCACGTTTTTGAGAAAAAAACCCTAGCAGCTCTACATCTTAGAGAGGCTAGAGAGAGAGAGAAAGATGCAACCAAATCGGCTAGTACCGGCTTCGGTGATCGTTGGACGATCGGACGTTCGTGTGCATACCTTGGAGAGAAGATCTTCGAAATGAGGGCTGTTGTGTTGGTGCATCAAGAGCAGAACGTCCATTACAATCAGAATTAAAGCTTTATTAAGGTTAACATCTATTCTCCATAATTATCCAGTCATTATACATAGATCCTACGGTAAGAATTCAAAAGTTTTTTATTTTTCTGTTGCATTTTATTGCTTGAATCCCTAACAGGCGATACTTTTAGCAATACCGCTTCTCCTACTTGGAAATTCACGTCTTTTCGAGCTGGGTTCGCATACTTCCGTTGCATGTCTTGAGCAGCAATGAATCTTTTCTGGATCAATTTAACCGTCTCTTTCATTTGCTGAACCATTTCGGGGCCGAGAATCTTTTCTTCTCCGACTTCGTCCCAACTTGTTGGCGATCAACATTTTCTTCCATATAGAGCTTCGTATGGCGGCATGCCAATACTGGAATGATAACTATTGTTATAAGAAAATTCTACAAGTGGTAAATGATCGTCCCAACTTCCTACAAGATCGATTGCACAAATACGCAACATGTCTTCGATCATTTGAATAGTCTGCTCACTTTGACCGTCTATTTGTGGATGATATGTCGTGCTCATGTTCATCTTTGTGCAAAGACTTTCATGAAATTATCTCCAAAATCTTGAATTAAATCACGGGTCTCTATCTGAAACTATCGATACAGGCTCTCCGTGACGTAATATAATTTCGCGCACGTACAAGTGAACCAACTTGTCCAATGAAGACTTCTAATTGATTAGAAGAAAATGCGCTGACTTCGTAAGGCGATCAACAATAACCCATATAGCATCGTGTCCGGTTTCGTTCGAGGCAATCCTACTATGAAATCCATAGCAATATTCTCCCACTTCCATTTTGGAATCTACAAAGGCTAAATAAACCACTAGGTCTTTCATGTTCCACTTTCACTCTTTGACAAGTGTAACACTTGGTGACCCATTTTGCGATTTCTCTTTTCATGTTTGGCCACCAGAATTTCTTCTTCAAATCCTGGTACATCTTTATGCTTCCGGGATGAATTGAAAATCTTGAGTTGTTTGCCTCTTGCAATATCTCGTTTTTTAGTTCGGTCACTTGAGGAATCCAGACTCTTGATGAAAACCTAAATACACATTGGTCATCTTTTTGCTTGCATAATTCCTCTCATGTCAGTTGATTATTCTCCTTATTTAATATCTCTTCTTCGCATCTCCTTATCTTCTCCAACAATTCTGGTTAGAAGGTAATAGATTGACACATTTCCTTTATAACGACTCGTATATTTTTATTATTTAAATGTGTAATTATTAAATAATTAAATAAATAAAATATGTGTATGGGTTCTGTTAGTTGAAAATTATTTTGTTATTAATTATGTGTGATCGTTGGTGTTCAAGGATTATTTGTATAATTCTTTATTTAGCTGTATTGTCTCGTTGTTACTTGTAAAAGTGGTTTTAGGGCATATTTATTGGCACAAATATTTAGAATATCTCTAAAATTGTTTTTATGATTTTATAATTACAATAATTATTTTTGAGATTTTATAAAATTAAGAAATCAATATTTCATCAATTATTTAGCCTTGTATAATTTTCTGATTGTATTTATTTGTAAAATCCGTATTTAATTCCAGAATTCTTCAAAAATTACGAAACTCATATTTTATGAAGTTTATAATATTATGTGAATTTTAAAATTATTTTGGGAATTTTTGGAATTAATTTCACCCGCGCGTCGGTTAGTTTAATTGATAAAAGCGGGTATAAATTGTATTTCAGAAATTGTTTTAAAATTTTGAAATTTATTTTTTTATTAATTTCTGGATATTTATAATATTTGAAGACTAATTTGGTAATTTTCTGAATTTGTTTTAAGTGCAGCCCGGTTCGTTAATTGTCAAAAATGGGGGTATGTAGTGCGCTTCAGAATTGTGTTACAAATTATGAAATTTATATTTTATTAGTATTTAATTATTCTGGGAATTTTACGATTAGTTTGGTGTTCTTTCAGTTTTATTTACCCGCGTGTTTATATCGTTAAATAGCAAAGTGCAGATCATTTCCGGGTAGGGTAATACACGTGTCAAATTTTTGGATGTTTAATTGGTACGTGGCAACTCAGGGAAGGAAGTAAGGTAAATGAACATAAATAAAAAAACAGAGAACCTTGTGTTTCTCTCTCTCGATTATCACCTCAGTTTTACACCTTGCTCTCTCGATTAATTCTCACAATCCCTCCCTGTAATCTCCTATTTCCTTTCTTATGTTCTTCCTCCGTTTGCGGTAAATCTGTCGCCGGATTTCTGTTTCTCCGGCCACCCTCGCCGTATGTTTCTTGCCGGCAGCTTGTTGCCCATTGGTTTTATATATATACATATGTATATATTATGGGTGCCTGTGTGTGAATTGCGCGTGTGTGTGTAAACTTGTGTGTGTTATTCTGTGCTCCGTCTTGCTGCCACCTCCCGGAATCCGGTGAGGTGTGGCGGCTTGGTTGATGGCACGTGTGTTGTCCCTGTTACTATGCTTTTTCTATTCGCTTATTCCGGTTGTTCGTGCGAGTATTGATTTAGTTTTTAATTTTCTGCAGGAAAATTCATTGATTATTTTAATGAAATAAATTCACCTTTGTTCAGAAAATCGATATTTAATCGGTGGAATTTGTGACGGAAACCCGTAATAATCAGGTACCCACGAATTTTACCGCCGTCGGCGATGAGGCTCGGCGAGCCGACGGTGGACCGTGATGAATTAATTCCGAGTCCTAAAATTTTAAAATATCAATTTAATTCATAAAATTATTTTTGAAATGAAAATTTGATATTTTATATAGGAGTCGAGCACGTAATTTGGGTGGTGAATTGTAATTGTGAATTGATTATTGGATTGGTTGTTGATTGAGACGTCGATTTTTGTTCGACGGGTAGTCCGATAAACAAAGGAAACGCTGCCAGATTTTCGGGAAAATAATTTCAAAAATTTGGGAACGTATCCTGTAAAATATCGGAAATGTTAGTCGAATGTGCATAACTATATAATTATAAATATAACTATTTTACAGTAGTGCTTGCGTGTTGTGATAAATGTATTATAGGGATTCGTCAACCCTATCTTCTGAATCGATAGCTTTATATAATTATCGGAAAAGGTTATTGAACCAAGTTGTGTATGTGAAACCTGATTGCATTTTGTGGTGAAATATTTTACCCAAAACCAACAACCCTAATTTCATAAAATGACGAGTATACGTATTTTCTGATAATGAACACCGAACTGATTTTCGAGAACGTGAACCCTAATTGTTGCGTGTGTTATTATAATATGTATAATTACGAGTCGGGATTGGTATCGTTCGGGTAGGATTGATAGCGAGGATATGTCAAGCATAATTGGTTGTCTATCCTAGGAAAGTTCGACTATGTAGGTTCTAGTTGAGAGACCCGAAAATTGATGTCAGAATAAAAATAGCCTAGTGAACAGTCCACGAGCTCAGTAGGGTTCCTATCGAAGAATCTGAGTGTTGAAGTCGAATCCAAGGTGATCTAGTGGTTAGACAATAAAGCATGAGCGACCGAGTTAACCTAAAGTCGATCAGTAATAGTTGTAAAGCTCTGCAAAGCAAGTACCCATGACCATTCTTTTATGGTTCAGTACGTATGAATAGCTAATGTTTTATTCTCATAAAGGAACAAAAACGTTTTAAGTTACGTATCCCTTGTAGTTATAAATCATTATTTTAAACCTGTTTTTGGGAAAAGTAACTTTGAAAGCTACCTATCTCGAATGAAATGATTTGTGAACTAGATTTTCTATGTGTGCTTTTAAAATGAATGGTTTTGGAAATGATATAGGTACAAGTGTTTTGAAAACTGGATAAAACGATCAGATATGGGATACATAGGGGCCAGAGTAGGCCTATTGAGGTGGCGTACGAGGCTAATTCGGGTGCGTGTATTATATAACCGATTAGTCCAGCAGGTCAGAGACCTAGCTAGTCTCTGAGTTCCGGAACAGGTATATGGGATGGCAGTGGGAGCCGTCTGGTGTTAATAGCCTGATCAACTATCTTCACATATCCACTACGTATCTGATTAGGGTTTTGTGGTTCCCGTGACGGAACAAGTGATTTATATAGTGGATTTGGAATTGAAAATAGCATGCTAAATTTGGACTCTGGTATGTATACACAACACACTACTGATGTTATTGTTTTATAGAGCCTGCTAGTTTTGATATCCAGTTTATACAATGTTTACTTGTTTTTTAACGAGTTATGAATTCTGATCCTATAACTGCTCTACTTTAAATCATTTTACCTGTTATTCATATAGTGGTACTGCTAAGCAATTGATTGCTCACCCTTGCAGAAAGTTTTATATATGTATTGCAGATGCCTAGGAGATTCTTCCACTGTAGTTAGGGCAGAGTTCCAGTTCCTTCCGTGTCAGGATCCTCTGAGGTGGCTGTGTTGGACCAAAGATGGTCTATTGAGCTGCTGTATTAAGTTAGTTGCATCAAGATGGTTTGTTGTGAGTCGGTGTTGTAATAGTTGTAACCTAAATCATACTTAAACCTGGAAAAGGTCTTGGTAAAGGGGTCGTAGTTATATATTATTAAGAATGTGGATTATATTATGTTGTTATTATTGTTGTCGGTGACGTCAAGTCCTGACCCCGGGGTTGAGGTCGTCACATTTGGTATCAGAGCTACAGGTTTGAGTTCCTAATTTAGGTTGGGAGTAGAGTTAAAAGAGTGTAGGAAGATTTATACATAGATGTGAGTCAGCAACTCAATTAGAGGAGCGAGTCTAAGAATTCAGTCGAGGGTTTTGAAGGCGAAACCTTGACGTCTATTAAGGATTGGCTGGAACTGCCCTAGCTTTTAATAGGTCTCCCTCGTATATATGTATCGTTGGCAATGCCGATAGAGATTTTTAGTTTTCCTCTCGAGAAAAATGAGCCTGATCGCGAGAGTTAAGTGTTTGAGCGGGCCTTTGATGTGTCAGCTGAAAAGACGCCAATGTTAATTCTAAATATCGCATTTTCTATGTCAAGGAATATTATTGGACAAAGTGTGTGACCTTGGTGAGTTCGGATAGTATGATAATAGTCGGTGGCTGCTATAACGGCCGAGTTTCATGAAGTATGTGGATCAGTACTGTGGGTTGTATCTTTGAACCCTTATACTACTTTCTTGAGACGTATTTTGTTTCCAGAGAAATTGTTTCCTATTCCATAAGTTGCTTAATTTTCCTATGAGAAAGTTGAAAACTCGGAGTAAGCAACTTAGGATTCTGTTATTTCCATTATAAATCAGATTTTCTCCCTCCCTATTTTTGAATTTTCTATCTAAACATTGTTTCTTTCCTCGATGACTCTTTCGGTTGATTGGGAAAAACAATGCATATGAGTTCACCATTTTCCTGTGTGACAAAAGGGTCTGGTGGGACGCCACTGAATTATGTGTTGTGAAATATGCGGTGCTAAGATTGGCCATCTTATGTACTTGTATGGTCGCTCTCAGTCAAACCTACCTCTTCTTCATTGTTCCGTCATATTCAATTTCCTTAATTTTGAAATTCCATGACAATGAATTTGTCAGTAATTTTTGTAGTAGACAGTCTTGATTATTGGGAGTAAATGAAAGTTGACTGTCAGGAAGAATGAAAGTCCTATATCAGGATATTGTTTAAGAATAATGGTAACAGCGAGAGTTCAGGACCTAATAGTGGAGTTATAGCCTCGGGAAGAGTAATTCAGTGGTTGATGAATCACTTGTGGGTGATAAGAAATCATCCTTAGAGGAATGGTTGGTTGAAATTTGGACTATGGTGCCTAGAAGAGTTCAGTGTTCCTTAAATTGACTTGAGTTATCGGTTTTTTTTATGTGATTGTGGCTGATATAGTTAGCCAAGTCTTGTTGCATATCAGATTAGTTTAGCTGTCGTACTTGAGTAGTGATGGGAAGTTAGTCAGTTGATGTTATATTGAGGAGTCGTGCAACGGTGATTAGTTTCTTTCTAATTCAGTTTTCTTGTACTTTTGTTGATTCTGCTACTGTCATCGTTGCTATTATTGCTAGTGTTGTTAATCTAGATCTCTATTATAAATGGACCCTGATATTAAGGATATGGGTATTTTGATTGGGCAGTATTTTCCTGATACAGGAAGATGCCACCCAAGAAAGCTACCCAGTCTAAAGAAAATAGTAGTGATTTTGCGGATGACCCATTTATAAAGGAAATTCTGGATTTGTTGCGCCAGCAGCAACAACAACAGGAGCAGTTAATCCAACAGGTTCAGTAGCAGAAGCTACTGTTGCAGTAGCAACAATAAGAAGTGAACCAAAGTGTTACTTTTCGATCTTTCCAGAGTGGTAAACCCCCTGAGTTTAAAGGTAAACCTAATCCAGTGACTGCTGGAGCATGGTTAAAAGAGATGGAGAAAGCTTTCAACCTTATCTAAGTAAACGATAATTTTAAGACTGAATATGCAAGCTATTTCTTGGAAAATGAAGCGAATTACTGGTGAGAGTCACCCAGAGCATTAGAAGGAGAAGGCCCTGTTCTATGGGCTAGGTTTACCGAGTTGTTTTGGAAAAGTATTACCCTGACTGTGTGTGAAATCAAATGGAGATTGAGTTCCTATAATTGAAGTAATGTGAGAGAAGTGTGGTTGAGTATGAGGCTAAGTTCACAGAGTTGTCTAGGTTTGTACCAAGCTATGTGCACTCTAAAGCTCAGAGGGCAAGAAGGTTTCAACAAGAATTGAAGCCTGAAATTCGCAGTGGAGTTGTGACATTGCAACTTAAGACGTATCCTTCCATAGTTCAGGCCGCCTTAGTAATTGAGATTGATCAGAAGTTAGCCGCTAGAGAAAAAGAAGATAAGAAGTGAAATATAGATGATGTGGAAGGAGCATCAGGTCAAGAAGGATGTAACCAGAAGTCTCAGAAGAAGGTTGGAAGGAATCAGAGTAAAGAAGTTAGAGGACACTATGCATCGGAGTGTAAAGTGGAAAATACGGGAGTCACATGTTATAAATGTGGCAAGGTAGGGCATATTGCCAAGAACTGTAGAATTATTTCTCAAGATAGCATGAGAGGTAGTGCATCCAAAGGTCTGACATCCAGTGCACCCAAGGCTAAGACTTATGATATAATTAAAAGATCATCTGCTTAAGACCCTGATACGGAACCAGGGCAATGATTGATTACCAGAAGAAGCAAATGGTAATATTTCCGGAAGCTGATATTAGGATGAGTATCCGAGGGCATAAAAAGGAATATTATGCATAACTAGCGCATGTCGTGGATATCAAGAAGGAAGCACCTAAGTTGGAAGAAATCTAGATAGTAGGTGAAGTCTCAAAGGTTTTACCGGATGACTTACCAGGATTACCTCTGAGCATGAGATAGAATCTCTCATTAGGTACGGTATAGAGTCGGGCTGGTGTAAAAAGCCCCGTATCGTATGGCCAGTAGGAATCAAGTAAGTAGTTAAGGAAATTTCAGGATTACGGAATGAAGGAATAGTGAGACAAGGTGCATTCAGTGTTGTGCACTAATGTGGTTTATAGAAAGAAGAATGGATGTATGCAGTTATGTACTGATTATCAGAAGTTTGAAAAGTTGACGAATGGGAATAGATAACCCCTACATAGAATTGATAGGATTCAATTAAAGGAGCATGTTGGTTCTTGAAGATGGACCCAGAGCAGGTTACTATCAGTTAAGGGTTAAGCCTGAGGTCATAATAAAGACCTTGTTTAGAATATGATATAGATATTACGAGTTTTTGGTGATGTTATGTGGATTGAAAAATGCACCAGTCGTCTATAAGATTAAATGGACGTAGTGTATAAGGAGTGTTCGGGTAAGTTATAATTGTATTTATTGATAACATCCTCTTCCCTGCAGGACTAGGGAAGATCAAACTGAACCCCTGAAGATTTCCCTACAAAAAGGTTGGAAAAGCAGTAATGGTATGCTAAGTTTCAAAGTATGAACTCTAGATTGAAATTAATCAAAGATTACGATTGTCCTATTAGTTACATCCGGGACAAGCCAATATAAAGTCAGATGTCTTGAGTACAAAAAAAATTGAATATTATTAATATTATTGAAGAGTTAGAAGAAGAATGGAGAAGTTAGAAATTGAAATTCAAGTACCTGGAAGTAATAAGGAGTAATTGTATGAGATCACTTTTTAGTCAGGATGAATGGGAGGAATCAAGAAGTGTTAAGAAGAAGTTATGAATCAAGAATTGGATAGTTTAAATGGTAAGGAAAGTTGCACCCAAAAGGACAGTATAGGTATGTTTGGATTTTTCCGCTAGAGCACAAATTTTAATGTGACTAAGCTGAAGAGTAAAATACAAAGAGAAACCCATAATTCTAGGATTCTATTCACCTGGAAGCACTTGGGTGTATCAAGACATGATAGAGAACTTTTGGGTAATTGTTGATAAGTTGATAAAGTCCGCATATTTTCTTCCAATTAATTAAAGATACCCTTGGATAAGCTAGCGAAGCTGAATTTGAATAAAATTATGACAAAGCATGGAGTCCCTATTTTAATTGTGACTGATTGAGACCCGAGGTTTAACTTGAAGTTTTGGATGAAGTTCCAGGAATGCCTGAGAATTGAGTGAAATATGAGTACCGCTTACCATCCCCAAGCAAATGGTAAAGGTGAGAGGACGACTCAGATAAGGGAAGTTATCATGCTAGTGTGAGAATAATACCCTACGAATCCTTGTTTGGATGTAAGCGTAGCACCCCGCTTTACTGGAATAAGGTAAGAGAAAATAAGTTGTTAAGTCTTAAGTTAGTGCAGCAAACCGAAGATACAGTGATGTTGATTCAGTCAAAGAACGCGGACTTGTATCGAAAGAGTCTGAAGGATAGAAATAGGATCGATGGTATTATTAAAGGTGTTACCTTAAAAATGGATGATTAGGTTCGAACTAAAGGATAGATGAGTCCTAGATATAATGGACCATTTAAGATACTGAGAAAATCAGGTAAAGTCGTCTAAGAGCTAGCATTGTTGCTATAGTTGCAGCATACTCCTAGTGTGTTTCGCGTCTTTGTGTCGAAGGAGTATATCCTCGACTTGAATCAAAATAGTGTGTACGAACTAATCTAGAACCTAGATCGAAACCTCAGGAATGAGTTTATATCTATAGTAAGTACGCTTGAATAAGTCCTCGAGTAGAAGAGTCTACTTGGGAATTAGAGTCAGATATGCTTGACAAATATCCACACTTATTTAGTTAGATCAGATTCTGAGAATAAAATCTTTTTATTATTTAAATGTGTAATTATTAAATAATTAAATAAATAAAATATGTGTATGGGTTCTGTTAGTTGAATATTATTTTTTTATTAATTATGTGTGATTGTTGGTGTTCAAGGATTATTTGTATAATTGTTTATGGAGCTGTATTGTCTCGTTGTTCCTTGTAAAAGTGATTTTATGGCAGATTTATTTGCATAAATATTTGGAATATCTCTAAAATTATTTTTATGATTTTATAATTACAATAATTATTTTTGGGATTTTATAAAATTAAGAAATCAACATTTCATCAATTATTTAGCCCTGTATATTTTTCTGATTGCATTTTTGTAAAATCCATATTTAATTCCAAAATTCTTCAAAAATTACAAAACTCATATTTTATTAATTTTATAATATTCTGTGAATTTTAAAATTATTTTAAGAATTTTTGGAATTAATTTCACCCGCGTGTTGATTCGTTTAATTAATAAAAGCGGGTATAAATTACGTTTCAGAAATTATTTTTGAAATTTCAAAATTTATGTTTTTATTAATTTTGGGATATTTATAATATTTTAAGACTAATTTGGTAATTTTCTGAATTTGTTTTAAGTGCAGCCTGGTTCGTTAATTGTCAAAAATGCGGGTATGTAGCGCACTTTAAAATTGTGTTACAAATTATGAAATTTATATTTTATTAGTATTTAATTATTCTGGGAATTTTACAATTAGTTTGGTGTTCTTTCGGTTTTATTTACCCGCGTGTTTGTATCGTTAAATAACAAAGTGCGGATCAGATCCCGGCAGGGTAATACACGTGTCAAATTTTTGGATGTTTAATTGATACGTGGCAGCTTAGGGAAGGAAGTAAGGTAAATAAACATTAATAAAAAACAAAACAAAAAAAACAGAGAACCCTGTGTTTCTCTCTCGATTATCACCTTGGGTTTACCCCTTTCTCTCTCAATTCATCCTCACAATCCCTCCTTATAATCTCCTATTTCCTTTTTACCGTTCTTCCTCCATTTGCGGTAAGTCTGTCACCGGATTTCTGTTTCTCCGGCCACCCTTGCCGTATGTTTCTTGTCGGCTGCTTGTTGCCCATTGGTTATATATATATATATATATATACATATGCATATATTATGGGTGCCTGTGTGTGAATCGCGTGTGTGTGTGTAAACATGTGTGTGTTATTCTGTACTCCGTCTTGTTGCCACTTCCCGGAATCCGGTAAGGTGTGGCGGCTTAGTTGATGGCACATAAGTGTGTTATTCTGTGCTCCGTCTTTTTGCCACTTCCCGGAATCCGGTAAGGTGTGGCGGCTTAGTTGATGGCACATGTGTTTTCCCTGTTACTCTGCTTTTTCTGTTCGCTTATTCCGGTTGTTCGTGCGAGTATTGATTTAGTTTTTAATTTTCTGCAGGAAAATTTATTGATTATTTTAATGAAATAAATTCACCTTGTTCAGAAAATCGATATTTAATCGATGGAATTTGTGACGGAAACCCGGAATAATCGGGTACCCGCGAATTTTACCGCCGTCGGCGATGAGCCTCGGCGAGCCGACGGTGGACCGTAATGAATTAATTCTGAGTACTAAAATTTTAAAACATTAATTTAATTCGTAAAATTATTTTTGAAACAAAAATTTGATATTTTATATCGGAATCGACCACGTAATTTGGGTGGTGAATTGTGATTGTGAATTGATTATTGGATTGGTTGTTGATTAAGATGTCGATTTTTGTTCGACTTGTAGTCCGATAAACCAAGGAAACGCTTCCCGATTTTCCGGAAAATAATTTCAAAAATTTGGGAACGTATCCTGTAAAATATCGGAAATGTCAGTCGAATGTGCATAACTATATAATTATAAATATAACTATTTTATAATAGTGCTTGCGTGTTGTGATAAATGAATTGTAGGGATTCGTCAACCCTATCTTCTGAATCGGAATCGGTAGCTGTATATAATTATTGAAAAAGGTTATTGAACCAAGTTGTGAATGTGAAACCTGATTGTATGTTGTGGTGAAATAATTTACCCAAAACCAACAACCCTAATTTCGTAAAATGACGAGTATACGTATTTTTTGATAATGAACACCGAACCGATTTTCGAGAACGTGAACCCTAATTGTTGCATGTGTTATTATAATATGTATAATTACGAGTCGGGATTGTAATCGTTCGGGTAGGATCGATAGCGAGGATATGTCAAGAATAATTGGTTGTCTAACCTAGGAAAGTACGACTATGAAGGTTCTAGTTAGGAGACCTGAAAGTTGATGTCGGACTAGAGATAGCCTAGTGGACAGTCGATGAGCTCAGTAGGGTTTCTATCGAAGAATCTGAGTGTTGAAGTCGAATCCAAGGTGATCTAGTGGTTAGATGATAAAGCCTGAGCGACCGAGTCGGCCTAAAGTCGATTAGTAATAGTTGTAAAGCTCTGCAAGGCAAGTACCCCTGACCGTTCTTTTATGGTTCAGTACATATGAATAGCTAATGTTTTATTCTCATAAAGGAACAAAAACGTTTTAAGTTATGTATCCCCTGTAGTTATAAATCATTATTTTAAACCTGTTTTGGGGAAAAGTAACTTCGAAAGGTACCTATCTCGAATGAAATGATTTGTGAACTAGATTTTCTATGTGTGCTGTTAAAATTAATGGTTTTGGAAATGATATAGGTACAAGTGTTTTGAAAACTGGATAAAACGATCAGATATGGGATACATAGGGGCCAGAGTAGGCCTATTGAGGTGGCATAAGAGGCTAATTCGGTTGCGTGCATTATATAACCGATTAGTCCAGCAGGTGAGAGACCTAGCTAGTCTATGAGTTCCGGAACAGGTATATGGGATGGCAGTGGGAGCCATCAGGTGTTGATATCCTGATCAACTATCTTCACATATCCACTACGTATCTGATTTGGGTTTTGTGGTTCCCGTGACGGAACAAGTGATTTATATAGTGGATTTGGAAATGAAAATAACGTGCTAAATTTAGACTCTGATATGTATACACAGCACACTACTGATGTTATTATTTTACAGAGCATGCTAGTGTTGATATCCATTTTATACAATGTTTACTTTTTTTCTAACGAGTTATGAATTCTGTTCCTATAACTGCTCTACTTTAAATCATTTTACCTGTTATACATATAGCGGTACTGCTGAGCAATTGATTGCTCATTCTTGCAAAATATTTTATATATGTATTGCAGATGCCTAGGAGATTCTTCCGCGATAGTCTAGGCAGAGTTCCAGTTCCTTCCGTGTCAGGATCCTCTGAGGTGGCTGTGTTGGACCAAAGATGGTCTATTGAGCTGCTGTATAAAGTTAATTGCGTCAGGATGGTTTTTTGTGAGTCGGTGTTGTAATAGTTGTAACCTAAATCATACTTAAACCTGGAAAAGGTCTTGGTAAAGGGGTCATAGTTATGTATTATTAAGAATTTGGATTATATTATGTTGTTATTATTGTTGTCAGTGACGTCAACTCCTGACCCCGGGGTTGAGGCCGTCACATCCTTCATTCCTCCGAAATCCCGAAGTTCCAACTAAAATACCTCAATATCCTTAGACAATTCCTTTGACATTGTCATTATATTCAACTTCTCTTTTCTACTCAAAGCATCGGCTACCACATTTTCTTTTCCCGGGTGATAGTGTATCGAGCAATCGTGATCCTTAATTAGCTACAAATATCTCCGTTGCCTCATGTTGAGTTCCTTTTGCATAAATATATACTTCAGGCTCTTATGATTCATATAAATTTCACATCTTTCTCTGTATAAATAGTGTCTCTAAATCTTGAGCATGAATACAATGGAGGCTAACTCCAAATCGTGCATAGGATACTTCAATTCATGAGGTTTAAGCTGTCTTGATGCATATGCAATCACCTTATTGTGTTGCATTAGCACACAACCCAATACTTTATGTGAAGCATCACTAAATTTCAAAAATTCTCCTTTATCATCTGGTAGTACTAACACTGAAGCGGTAACTAACTTCTGCTTTAGCTCTTGAAAGCTTCCTTCATATTCTGTATTCCATTCAAACTTCTGGTTCTTCCTTGTCAACTTAGTAAATAGCGTGGCGATCTTTGAGAAATATTTTACGATTCCTCTATAGTATCCTACCAATCCTAGAAAACTTCGCACTTCCGGGGCGGCAGCTCGACCCCAGCCTGGGGCTGCCGCCCCCGGACCCCACCCGGGGGCTACCGCCCCCGAACCCCCGCCCAAGGCTGCCGCTCCGGACCCCCTATATATTTTGTTTTTCTCAAGTTCTTTATTTGTTAATTGAGCATGGTGCTGATTATGGCCTTAAGACTTTTAGATTAAAGTTTATGGTTTTGGTTTTATAAATACGACTTGCATGTCATTTTCATTATTCTTGTAACTATTTTACCTCAAATGTAACTCAAGTTTTCTTATGTAAGTACATCTGTATAGGTTGTTTTAATGTAATGTACTTTAAGAAGGCATGATTCAATAGGAGAAGCAACAATCAAGACAAGAAGAATGAAGACTTGTAATTGTATTTATATTTTTTACCATAGATTAACCTTGATCCTTTCATTAGCTTGAAAGGATCACTTAGGATAAAGGCCATAACCAAGCACGTTTACATACCGCACTTTACATATTGATTTATGAATGTATGTATAGAATAGTTAATGATGCATGCTTTAATTAGATTAATCATGCATGAATATATGGATCCAATATATCACCCATTCCATGCCTGCTAAACAAGATAAAATCTATAACGACTCAAGATTTTAAAATTTACAAACGATTATGAGATTCTTGTGTTTATGCAACACGAATAAAATACGAATTTTCATTGTTTCCGACATGGGGAAATTTTGTCAAAAACGGGTTCATTGAACTTGTAAGGTTGTGGGTTTTAAGCGAGACCGATGTGACTCCTCCACTACCTGGAAATCAAACCACTGACGAGTATTGATTTGAAGTATTTTATTCAAGGAAAAATTGGGAATCTCTTTATGATGGATCATGATTGTTATAATACTAACAAATCCCTAATGTTTATATTAAGTTATTTAGATGCCTTCCAATATGTCCAATGCGTTAACCCCTAGATCTATAAGGAGTGGGTTCGACAGAGCGAAGTACTCCCATATCGTGGGATGGCGTGTTGAAGTATATGATACTTTTTAGACCTTTGGGTTTGACTTAACTAAGTTACCACAGCAGGATTGTGAACTTAGAGGTATAGAGTTTGGTGAGATTTATTAGATAAATACGAATAAATATTGTTCCACTAAAATATCCAAGAGTTATATAGTTGATATAATTGACAAATGTTGTCTACCTAAATAATCTTATTTTGGGAGAAAAGCCAAAGCTGACCTAAGATATGATGAAATATAGATCTTGGCTCACTAGAAAGTATATAGAAGATATTCTTTCCGAATTAATAGTTAGGGCTATTAATTTGATAAAAATAGTGGGAGATATATATTTTGAATATATATGAATAATCACTTGAACATAATTTAATAATCATCTATACACTAATTTATCTAATGCATTTTTAAACATTGTAGATATCAAATGGCAATAATTTCAAATAACTTTTCTGTGCGATCAATCCTTAAGAAGGACAAGCTGACGGGAACAAACTTTCTTGATTGGTAGAGAAACTTGAGGATTGTCCTCAAACAAGAGCGCAAGCTCTATGTAATAGATATTCCTCGCCCTGCACCTCTCTCTGAAGGAGTATCCTGTGCTCAACATAATGTTTATCAGAAACATATCGATGATGACACGGATGTTCAATGTCTCATGTTAGTGACCATGAGTGCTGAACTTCAGAAACAACATGAGAATATGGATTCTTATGATATGATTGAGCACCTTAAATGTATGTTTGAAGGACAGGCTCTTCAGGAGAGGTTTGATACTTTCAAATCATTGCATGCATATAAGCAGGGAGAACATGATCCGGTTGGACCGCATGTTCTAAGGATGATAGGGTATATTGAGTACCTTGCCAAATTGGGTGCCCCGATTGCTATGGGGCACCAGATTGATCTAATTTTGCAATATTTAAACAACATCTATTCTCAATTTATGATGAATTATAATATGAATTAGATAGATAAGAACTCCACTGAATTGTTGGCTATGTTGAAAACTGCTGAGACCAACATTCAGAAGGCTTCCCTTGCTCCCATGTTGATGGTAAATAAGGGGAAGGCCAAAGGAAAGGGTAAATGGAAAGGAAAGAGGATGATGGGATCTAAATCTAATGATAATCCAAAACCTGATCCGACCAAGGCTTTGAAGCCTAAAGGTGGTGTTCCAAAGGTTGGTGATTGTCACTATTGCAAGAAACCGGGTCATTGGAAGAGGAACTGTCATGCTTATTTTGGGGGATCTGAAGAAGAAGAAGGCTACTGTTGCTGCTTCTGAT